>NC_073628.1:59959224-60269482 GCF_029407905.1 Bubalus kerabau
TGGAACAACTGACTGGTTCAAAATTGAGAAAGGAGTATGTCAAGGCTGTATACTGTCACCCTGTTAATTTAACTTACATGCAGAGTACATTATGCAAACTGCTGGGCTGGATGAAACACAAGCTAGAATCAAGATTGCTGGGAGAAATATCAACAACCTCAGATACATAGATGATGTCACTATAATGGCAGAAAGCAAAGAGGAACTAAAGAACCTCTTGAGGAAAGTGAGAGAGGAGAGTGAAAAAGCTGGCTTAAAACTCAGCATTCAAATAATGAAGATCATGGCATATAGTCTCATCACTTCATGGCAAATAGATGGGGAAAAGGTGGAAACTGTCAGATTTCATTTTCTTGGGCTCCAAAATCACTGCAGAGGGTGACTGCAGCCATAAAATTAAAAGGCTCTTGCTCCTTGGAAGAAAAGCTATGACAAACCTAAGCAGTGTATTAAAAAGCAGAATCATCACTTTGCCAAAAAAAGGTCTGTAATGCCAAAGTTATGATGTTTTCCACTACTCATGTATGCATGTGAGAGCAGGACCACAAAGAAGGCTGAGTGCCAAAGAACTGATGCTTTCAAACTGTGGTGCTAGAAGACTCTTGAGAGTCCCTTGGACTGCAAGGAAATCAAACCAGTCAATCCTAAAGGAAATCAGTCCTGAATATTCATTGGAAGGATTGATGCCAATGCTGACCTTCCAATACTTTGGCCACCTGATGCAAAGAGCCGACTCATTGGGACAAACCTCTGATGCTGGGGAAAATTTAGGGCAGGAGGAAAACGGGGCAACAGAGGATGAGATGATTGGATGGCATCACTGACTCAATGGTCATGTGTTTGAGCAAACTCTGGGACATAGTGAAGGACAGGGAAACCTGGTGCATTGCAATTCATGGGGTTGCAAAGAGTTGGACACTACTGAGCAACTAAACAACAACAAAATCATCATATTGGTCATGAGGCCAAGGTCAGCAGTATTACGACTAAAGAAATGCTGGCTTACAGGTTACTATAGAACTTTTTTTTAAAGACAAAAATTTATTTAGTGGATTCAATTCAGATCAGTAATATTTATACTAAACTTCCAGTGCAAGTATAAAACGGCCACTTTTAGAAGTGTTATTCAAAGACAGAATGTCATCATGATACATCAGTAGAGATAAACATTGAATGTTTAGTTTTTCAAATATAAAATGACCTTTTAGAGTTTTAAGGTACCATTTCACACCAGTCAGAATGGCTGCGATCCAAAAGTCTACAAGTAATAAATGCTGGAGAGGGTGTGGAGAAAAGGGAACCCTCTTACACTGTTGGTGGGAATGCAAACTAGTACAGCCACTATGGAGAACAGTGTGGAGATTCCTTAAAAAACTGGAAATAGACATGCCTTATGATCCAGCAATCCCACTGCTGGGCATACACACTGAGAAAACCAGAAGGGAAAGAGACACGAGTACCCCAATGTTCATCGCAGCACTGTTTATAATAGCCAGGACATGGAAGCAACCTAGATGTCCATCAGCAGATGAATGGATAAGAAAGCTGTGGTACATATACACAATGGAGTATTATTCAGCCATTAAAAAGAATACATTTGAATCAGTTCTAATGAGGTGGATGAAACTGGAGCCTATTATACAGAGTGAAGTAAGCCAGAAAGAAAAACACCAATACAGTATACTAACGCATATATATGGAATTTAGAAAGATGGTAACAATAACCCTGTGTACGAGACAGCAAAAGAGACACTGATGTATAGAACAGTCTTATGGACTCTGTGGGAGAGGGAGAGGGTGGGAAGATTTGGGAGAATGGCATTGAAACATGTAAAATATCATGTATGAAATGAGTTGCCAGTCCAGGTTCGATGCACGATACTGGATGCTTGGGGCTGGTGCACTGGGACGACCCAGAGGGATGGAATGGGGAGGGAGGAGGGAGGAGGGTTCAGGATGGGGAACACATGTATACCTGTGGCGGATTCATTTTGATATTTGGCAAATCTAATACAGTTATGTTAAGTTTAAAAATAAAATAAAATTAAAAAAAAAAAAAAAACTTGTAGCAGAAATGCTTTTACTTTAGTCATGAGTCAACTACACTTTAATTATGGTTATGAGAATGGACTTTAGTGTCATATAACCTAGATTTGAGAGAAGGCAATGGCACCCCACTCCAGTACTCTTGCCTGGAGAATCCCAAGGACGGGGGAGCCTGGTGGGTGCCATCCATTGGGTCGCACAGAGTCAGACACAACTGAAGCAACTTAGCAGCAGCACCAGCAGCAGCTACCTAGGTTTGAATCTTACCTCTACCATATACACCATGATTATTTTGGACATGCAATTTAATTTCTTTGCACCATGATTTCCTCATTATGAAACAGAGATGAACACAATACATAAATCACATGGTCATTTGGAAGGTTAAATAGATGACACTTGTAAACAGTTTAGATCACCTACTGTAAAGTAGTAAGTGCTGAATAAATGCTAGCAATTGTTAGTATTTTTCAAATCCTATAGGATGCACAGTGTTTTGAAAGGTATATTTTCATGAAAAAACAAACTAAACTCATGCAATTAATCAAATCAACAGTAAGTAAGTTTATCTTACCTACACATTTTGGTGTTTCTGCACTCCAAACACCACCTGCTGAGCAATGTATTTGTTTGGGTCCATCCAGCATGTAGCCTGAATTACACTCAAACTGTACCACTTGTCCATAGGTATATTCTTGGTCTGGTTCCAGGGCATCACTGAAAATTTTCCCATTCTCTGGTTCTGTCACTGGTAAACACTTAACAACTGAAAAAATAAACATAACTTCCTCTAATGAAATTGGAAAACTTTAAAACCTTATCATGAAAAAATGAGTATATATAAATTTGACATATATATATATAACCAACAGCAAGATTACTTTTTTAAAGATGTGTTTATTTGCTAAAACTGTTAGCCAGAAATAAATTCTACTAAGTAAAAACAAAGAAAAACAATAATAGTAGTAAGCTTATCTCTGATTCTTTCCTGTGGGAGTAAGCAAAAAACACTACTACCTTGAGATTTGTAATGAAAGTGTATATATTTTCACTTTCATTTTTAATGAAAGTGTATATATTTTCCATGAACAGTATGGAAAGGCAAAAAGATAGGATACTGAAAGATGAATTCCCCCAGTCAGTAGGTACCCAATATGGTACTGGAGATCAGTGGAGAAATAACTCCAGAAAGAATGAAGGGACAGAGCCAAAGCAAAAACAGCACCCAGCTGTGGATGTGACTGGTGATAGAAACAAGGTCCGATGCTATAAAGAGCAATATTGCATAGGAACCTGGAATGTTAGGTCCATGAATCAAAGCAAATTGGAAGTGGTCAAATAGGAGATGTCAAGAGTCAACGTCGACATTCTAGGAATCAGCCAACTAAAATGGATGGGAATGAGTGAATTTAACTCAGATGATTATTATATTTACTACTATAGGCAGGAAACCCTTAGAAAAAATGGAATAGCAATCATAGTCAACAAAAGGGTCCGAAATGTAGTACTTGGATGTAATCTCAAAAACAACAGAATGATCTCTGTTTGTTTCCAAGGCAAACCATTCAATATCACAGCAATCAAAGTCTAGGCCCCAATCAGTAATGCTGAAGAAGCTGAAGTTAAATAGTTCTATGAAGACCTACAAGACCTTCTAGAACTAACACCCAAAAAAGATGGCCTTTTCATTATAGGACTGGAATGCAAAAGTAGGAAGTCAAGAAACAACTGGAGTAGCAGGCAAATTTGGCCTTGGACACAGAATGGAGCAGGGAAAAGGCTAATAGAGTTTTGCCAAGAGAATACACTGGTCATAGCAAACACCCTCTTCCAACAACACAAGAGAAGACTCTACACATGGCCAGCACTGAAATCAGACTGATTATTTGCAGCCAAAGATGGAGAAGCTCTATGCAGTCAGCAAAAAGAAGATCGGGATTGACTGTGGCTCAGATCATGAACAGCTTATTGCCAAATGCAGACTTAAATTGAAGAAAGTAAGGAAAACCACTAGACCATTCAGGTATGACCTAAATCAAATGCCTTATAATTATACAGTGGAAGTGAGAATAGATTTAAGGGATTAGATCTGATAGACATATAGTGCCTAATGAACTATGGATGGAGGTTCATGACATTGTACAGGAGACAGGGATCAGGACCATTCCCAAGAAAAAGAAATGCAAAAAAGCAATATGGCTGTCTGAGGCAGCCTTACAAATAGCTTTGAAAAGAAGAGAAGCCAAAAGCAAAGAAGAAAAGGAAAAATATACCCATTTAAATGCAGAGTTCCAAAGAACAGCATGGGGAGATAAGAAAGCCTTCTTCAGTGACCAGTGCAAAGAAATAGAGGAAAATAATAGAATGGAAAGACTAGAGATCTTTTAAAGAAAATTAGAGATACCAAGGGAACATTTCATGCAAAGATGGGCTCAATAAAGTACAGAAATGGAATGGACCTAACAGAAGCAGAAGATATTAAGAAGAGGTGGCAAGAGTACACAGAAGAACTGTACAAAAAAGATCTTCATGACCCAGAATCACAATGGTATGATCACTCACCTAGAGCCAACATCCTGGAATGGGAAGTCAAGTGGGCCTTAGGAAGCATCACTATGAAGAAAGATAGTGGAGGTGTTGGAATTCCAGTTGAACTATTTCAAATACTAAAAGATGATGCTGTGAAAGTGCTGCACTGAATATGCCAGCAAATTTGGAAAATTCACAGGGGCCACAGGACTGGAAAAGGTTAGTTTTCATTCCAATCCCAAAGAAAGGCAATGCCAAAGAATGCTTAAACTACCACACAATTGCACTCATCTCACATGCTAGCAAAGTAATGTTCAAAATTCTCCAAGTGAGTCTTCAGCAATACGTGAACTGTGAACTTCCAAATGTTCAAGCTGGATTTAGAAAAGGCAGAGGAACCAGAGATCAAATTGCCAACATCCGCTGGATAATGTAAAAAGAAATAGAGTTCCAGAAAAACATCTATTTCTGCTTTATTGACTATGTCAAAGCCTTTGACTGTGTGGATCACAATAAACTGTGGAAAATTCTGAAAGAGATGGGAATACCAGACCACCTGACCTGCCTCTTGAGAAATCCGTATGTAGGTCAGGAAGCAACAGTTAGAACTGGACATGGAACAACAGACTGGTTCCAAATAGGAAAAGGAGTACGACAAGGTTGTATATTGTCACCCTTTTTATTTAACTTACATGCAGAGTATATCATGAGAAACCCTGGGCTGTATGAAGCAAAAACTGGAATCAAGATTGCTGGGAGAAACATCAATAACCTCAGATATGCAGATGACACCACCATTATGGCAGACAGTGAAGAAGAACTAAAAAGCTTCTGGATGAAAATGAAAGAGGAGAGTGAAAAAGTTGGCTTAAAGCTCAACATTCAGAAAACTAAGATCATGGCATCCAGTCCCATCACTTCATGGGAAATAGATGGGGAAACAGTGGAAACAGTGGCTGACTTTTTTGGGGGGCTTCGAAATCACTGCAGATGGTGGCTGCAGCCATGAAATTAAAAGATGCTTACACCTTGGAAGTAAAGTTATGACCAACCTAGATAGCATATTAAAAAGCAACCTAGATGTCCATCAGCAGATAAATGGATAAGAAAGCTATGGTACATATACACAATGGAGTATTACTCAGCCATTAAAAAGAATACATTTGAATCAGTTCTAATGAGATGGATGAAACTGGAGCCTATTATACAGAGTGAAGTAAGCCAGAAAGAAAAACACCAATACAGTATACTAACGCATATATATGGAATTTAGAAAGATGGTAACAATAACCCTGTGTACAAGACAGCAAAAGAGACAGTGATGTATAGAACAGTCTTATGGACTCTGTGGGAGAGGGAGAGGGTGGGAAGATTTGGGAGAATGGCATTGAAACATGTAAAATATCATGTATGAAACGAGTTGCCAGTCCAGGTTTGATGCACGATACTGGATGCTTGGGGCTAGTGCACTGGGATGACCCAGAGGGATGGTATGGGGAGGGAGGAGGGAGGAGGGTTCAGGATGGGGAACACGTGTATACCTGTGGCGGATTCATTTTGATATTTGGCAAAACTAATACATTTATGTAAAGTTTAAAAATAAAATAAAATTAAAAAAAAAAAAAGCAGAGACATTACTTTGCTAACAAAGATCCATCTAGTCAAGGCTATGGTTTTTCCAGTGGTCCTGTATGGATGTGAGAGTTGGAGTGTGAAGAAAGCTGAGCACCGAAGAATTGATGCTTTTGAACTGTGGTGTTGGAGAAGACTCTTGAGAGTCCCTTGGACTACAAGGAGATTCAACCAGTCCATCCTAAAGGAGGTCAGTCCTGGATGTTCATTGAAAGGACTGATGTTGAAGCTGAAACACCTGATGCGAAGAGCTGACTCATTTGAAAAGACCCTGATGCTGGGAAAGATTGAGGACAGGAGGAGAAGGGGATGACAGAGGATGAGACGGTTAGATGGCATCACCGACTCAATGGAGATGAGTTTGAGTAAACTCCGGGAGCTGGTGATGGACAGGGAGGCCTGGCGTGCTGCAGTCCATGGGGTCGCAGAGTCAGACACAACTGAGCAACTAAACTGAATTGAACTGATACATTTCAGTTCATTCATTTCATTCATATTTCTTACATAATTGAGAAATATAAAGTTGGAGATACTTAAATACAAAATTTCCATTTAAGTCTCACAATAATACAAAGCTGTATTCCTAAAAGGTATAAAAACAAACTTTCTGAATATATGTACTTCAATAAATAAACAGTCTTTAATTTTTCTTCTTCTTCTATATCAAAATAACTAGAGCACTTTTTTTATTTTCCTTATCATTTTCCAATATCCCTTAGGTTTAAGATAGTCAACCTTTATTTTAGAATAGAATCTCCCAGGATGCTTGTTAAATGGAAACTCTGTGGCTAGCTCCCTGCCCTATCACCCAAGGAACACTGATTCAGCCGATCTTTATGATCCAAAAATTTCAGTTTTTAAGAAGCACTCCAGATTATTCCAGTATGGATGTTCCCTAGAACATTTATCCCCTTCCTCTCATTTCTGTTGATGAAAGATCTCCCACTCTTTTTCAGAAAACAGGAATTTTGAGTGATCACTGTTCTTCTTTCCTTCTTCCTCTGCTTCTGTCTTTTTCTCTCTTTCCTCCCTTCCACTCTCTCTGCCCTGCATTTACCTCTTCTTTTTCCTCTCTACTTACTCATCACCATTCAACTAGGAAAAGTTATTTTCATGATGATAACAGATTATTCTTTTTATTTTATATTGGAGTATAGTCAATTAACAATGTTGTGATAGTTTCTGGTGGACAGCAAAGGGACTCTTATTTTCATGATGACTACAGATTGTAATCAGTGGTTTAAAATCGGTAAACAGGATGTGCAAATTTTCCATTCTCTCTGTTTGCTTTATGGATCAGTAAGAAAGGGCAGAGCTCTTCCTTAGTTTCTGGCTCTCTTCAGTAAACTAAAATCATAGGAAAACTCCCCGTGTCAGGCAGGAGGAAGGAGATGTTTAAACTATGTTCTCCAGTTAAGCTTTTATCTGAGATCCTTGCATTGGGGTGGTTATTTGGCTGTGTGCTCCTTCATTAATAAAGCTGACACTCTCATCTTCATTTTAATGTGATATGTGTGTTATTCCCAGTGGTTAGAATCCAAAAGGAAAAACAAAACTTAGATTTTTTTTTCTAGTCTGTAATACTTCGACTATTAGATTAGACGAACCTGTATTTATATTCGGTTATTGAAACACTTAACAACATAGCAATAAAAGATTAGATCCAAATCTGTACTATAGTAGAATCCACAAAAATAATTTGAGTAAGAAATATTTAATTATAGACTTTAAGAATATTTAATATAAGACATTTCCCCCAAAAAATCATATTTTAAATATATGCTTTAATATACTTGTAAATTAGTTCTACATCTACCTTCACATATGGGAATATCATTGGTCCATCCATTTGTGTCACATTCACGGAAATTCATCTCACCCACCATCTGATACCTAAAAATCAAAATTAACAGAATTGTGAGCTGATGTGTGTTTATGTGCAGTTTTAAGTTTGATACCATTTCAAATATCCAGAAATTCTAGAGGAAAACTATGAATAGGAGCACATGCTTCCCTCCCTCCTCAGGAAAGGCACTTAATTAAGCCCTCAGGTGCATGGACTTGAATTATCAAAATTCTTGGTTCGTGACACAAACTCATTAATGTTTTATGCATTTTTATTTTTCCAGTTGAGTCAGTTAATGAGGTACACTTAACAATGTAATAAGCTCCATGAACTATCACAAAAAAACAAAGATAAAAACATGAGATCATGATAAAAGCAGTAAACAACAGTTCACTGCATGTTACCCCAGTCCACTCTTTTTCCATATTTCTATCCATAGTCCTACCCTCCACGATTGTGATATTTTCTGGACACTTTGTGCTTTTTTTTTTTTTTAACATTATCAAGGACAGTGCTAGCAAGAATAGTTTGGTGTGGCTTATTGTCAGCACTTGTCTCCATCTCCCATCTCCATCCTGGTGATGCTTTCCAGAGTATGGTCACCAAGTCAAGCCCGCTTACATAAGTCATTCAGTGTGAAATTATACTAACTCATCAAGCCTGAGCTTCAAACCAAAGATGCTGTACTTGCACAGGGAACTATGCTCAATGTCATGTGGCAACCTGAATGGGAGGGGAGTTTGGAGAGAATGGATACATGTATGTGTATGGCTGAGTTCCTTTGCTGTGCACTTGAAACTATCACAACATTGTTAATGGCTATATTCCAATACAAAATACTGCTGCTGCTGCTGCTAAGTCGCGTTGGTCGTGTCCGAATCTGTACTACCCCATAGACAGCACCCCACCAGGCTCCTCTGTCCCTGGGATTCTCCAGGCAAGAATACTGGAGTGGGTTGCCATTTCCTTTTCCAATGCATGCATGCATGCATGCATGGTAAGTCACTTCAGTCGTGTCTGGCTCTTTGCAACCCCATGGAGGCAGCCCACCAGGCTGCCCTGTCCATGGGATTCTCCAGGCAAGAATACTGGAGTGGGTTGCCATTTCCTTCTCCATACAAAATACAAAGCTTTTTTTTTTTTTTTTTTTTTTTTTTAAGCATCCTTCTCAAATTTATTACATTTGACAACCGGAAGCAAAAAAAATTTTTTTTACTCAAAAAATAAATAAGGAAAGGCATTTTGATAACCACAAGTGAGAGAATTTGGGGAAAAAAGAAAGAAAGGCCTCTTTTAAAACTTCTAAAGAATTGTACCTGAACAAACATTTCCTTTGACCCTGAATGAGAGTTGTCCTGCTAGTTGCACAAGTAAAAGAAAACTCTCTCCTTCAAAAAACACTTTGCCTTCTTGGATAGTGGTTGATTTGTTCCTAATTCTCTAAGGGAAGAAATCTTTTCAGTAGAGTAAATGAAAGTCACGGGAACTTGAACTCAAACTTTTACTCTGTGCCCCTGTCACACGGAGGAACAAGATAATTGGTTGTCAAAGGTTCTTCTCTGGCTCCTTTATTGGCTCCGCCTAATAACAGAGGAACATTTCCTGCTGACTATTTTCCACCAGGGACCCAGTCATTCGCCCAAACCTCTCTCCGGAATTCTGCGAAATTCTACACAAATCCTCCTATTGCCACCGGCTAACCCCGGAAATTCAAATTTCTGGGGAATGAAAATAGAACCTGGGGAATAAATCTAACCTTATTTCCCCTCCGCGCTAAGTTTCCTTTACCAGGCTCACAGGGTCCCGCATACCGAAGCCGCAGAGCCAGCCCTTCAGACGGCTTCCCAGCTCAAAATAGCCGCCCGGGCGCCTCAGCCTGGGGCCCTGTGCTGACGCCGCGCTGCCCACTGCGCTCTGGAACCTGAGCCCCGCGCTGCCCCGCCCGCGGGAATCCACCCACCACCGCCCCCGCCCCTGCCCCGGCCCCGCGTTCCCCACTGAGGGGACCCTGAGACGCCGCCCTGCTTGCTCATAGCCTGCCGTACTTATTTCTGCCACCAAGTCTGTGATGCGCTTGATATGTTTCTGCTTTTATAAGTGAGGAAATTGGAGTAAAGAGCTATTTTCTAAAAATACATATAGTTATTAAGTGGTAGCGTTTTGGAATACGGGCTTACTTCAAAGCCTAAGCTCTAAAATATTCTACTGCCTCAAATCAAGAAATAAATGGGGAATGAATGATTCCACTTTGTGGAATAAGAAATTCCACTCTGTGTATATTTATGTAGTATAAAAGTACAATGATTCAGTTTTCCTATATATGAAACTTTCTTCAAAACAAGGTGCTGGGAGTCACAAGAAAGAAAGAACACTGAGCAAGTCACAACACAGGGTTAAGAATAGCTGAGTTGTGGGAATCCAGCAGGTGCTTCGGAGAAGGCAATGGCATCCCACTCCAGTTCTCTTGCCTGGAAAATCCCATGGATGGAGGAGCCTGGTAGGCTGCAGTCCATGGAGTCGCTAAAAGTCGGACACGACTGAGCGACTTCACTTTCACTTTTCACTTTGCTACATTGGAGAAGGACATGGCAACCCACTCCAGTGTTCTTGCCTGAAGAATCCCCAGGGACGGGGGAGCCTGGTGGGCTGCTGTCTATGGGGTCGCACAGAGTCGGACACGACTGACGTGACTTAGCAGCAGCAGCAGGTGCTTAGAAGGCACAAAGTTACCTCTTTTGAGTATAGCAGCATTTTTGGTCTGCGTGATAAGCGTAATTTACGGATTGTGGAAACTTAAAGAATGATAGTTATTATTTCAGTGTTCAGTTAGTCTGATTTCTCATAAATTGTATAAAGTTTTATCAAAATAGATCCACGTTCTCTAATTTTGTTACCATTCCCACTGCCCCTGAGATATGGAATTCTTATTCTGCACATAATAGGATGCAGTGAGGACCCATTGCAGAGAATTTTTGTTTAAATGTGTACAACTTTCCCACTCTCCTGTAACTATACTCTACCAGAGTAATTATAATTCATTTTAATTTTTCAATGTTGAGGAGAAGATCATATTATCCAAATATAATCATTTTCATTATAGTTTACATTTTCAGATTACTTGTCTGTTACTTATAAAAATGCTGATAGAAAAATATAATAACCTTAAACACATAAATAAGGTCAGTTTCTATTTACTCTTTACAGTATGAAAGATCTGAATTATAAACTGCTCTTTCTGTTGATGACATACCCCTCATCACACGTATAAACAACCTTTGCACCATATTCAAACTGAGTTCCTTCTGCAAGATGGAAAGAACCAAATGGAGTGTCTCCAGGGTGTGCACAGGGCTTTTCTAAAATGAATAAGAAAAAGAATATGATGTTAGCATGTAGCACAGCGAGTAACAATTTACATAGGAGTTCAAGAACAGGGATATCTGATATTGTTTTAGAGGACAGAATTGAAAATATAGAAAAGTGAAAAATGCCAAAGTTATCTGTATGCTTTTTTTTTAATTTTGGAAGATGACAACCCCTTTTTAAGAATGATGAGGATATATTGCTTTGTATTTAAATGACACTAGCAGTAGAATTCAGCCAGTATTGCCATAATAGCATTTATTAAATATTTATTAATTAAATAGTTTTTTCACAACTTTTCACAGGTTTCACAAAAGTAGGAATTACTTACTCCGACATATCCTTGATGGATTAAGAGACACCCATTTTCCACCCCTGCACATCATTACAATACTCCCCAGAGTTCTGTATCCAGGGCGGCATTTATATGTAGCCTGAGTGCCCTCTTGATATGTTTGTTCAGTCCAAGAACCTGACAGGATTTCTGTTTCTTTTCTGGGAGGGGGTTCTTTGCAGTCTACAAAAAAAAAAAAAAAAAAGGTGTTTAAATACAATGAAAAATGCAATTTTTTCAGGTTATTTTTGTTTTAAAGAAAACCTATACAGGTCCGTCCAATGTAAGTCTTAATATATATTTTTTACCTTAAAAAAATTAAATCTACATAGATTTGTAGAATAACTTTCAAGATAAATAGTTACACTTTACTGTATTATTTTTAAGTGATACACTGAATTCTATAGTTCTGCTCTTTTCTAAGGGCTTCCCTGGTAGTTTAGCTGCTAAAGAATCCACCTGCAATTCAGGAGAACCTGGTTCAATTCCTGGGTTGGGAAGATCCCCTTGGAGAAAGAATAGGCTACCCACTCCAGTATTCTTGGGCTTCGCTGGTGACTCAGACGGTAAAGAATTCACTGCAATGTGGGAGACCTGGGTTCAGTTCCTGGGTTGGGATGATCCCCTAGAGGAGGGCATAGCAACCCACTCCATGGTCTTATCTGGAGAGTCCCCATGGACAGAGAAGCCTGATGGGCTACAGTCCATAGGGTCACAGAGTTGGACATGACTGAGAGATTAAGCACAGCACAGCACATTCTTTCTCAAATTCAGGAAATATTAGGCACTATTCTAAGGTTTGAAGAAACAACAATGGATATGGAGACAATGTGTTGTCACTCTAGTAAGAAAGTTATTGAATATGTATTCAAAGAGATGACATATCGAGGTGTCTGAAATCTTCATCAAGATCTTGTACAGTCTGCTCTACCACCAATTCTATATAATCTCTTGAACCTCAGTAACCTTGGGGCTGGAGCAGTCAAGTATATGTGTAAATGTGATTGACAATCTCAAATTGAAACCCACTCTGGCACTCTAGCAATTAGAAACCACTGAAGATAAAAAGGAATAAAATCGAATCCCTAGTTTTCTCAGAAAACTGTCATTAGGAAACTCATGAATTCAGGAAATAAATTGTAAAAAGTATACACATATTAGCATGTTTTTAATTAAAATTCTATTTCTGAAGATTTAATCTATACAAAATTCAAAGGAAAATTATCTGCAAAATTATTTGCCACACAAAAGCACTTCTTGCAATAACAAAAGCACTAACACAACCAAAAGAAAAATACAGGAGGATGATAGAACATTTTCTTAAGAATGACTGATAACATAACCATTACTAAAATCAAAGACATCACAATTAAGTGTAAGTGATGTTTTTGGACAAATTTCAATGACAAAAATGTAAAGGGAATGACACCTGATTTTGTAGAAAAAGAAATGTTATAAATATATTAAATAAAATTAGAGGTATAGATGACTAAAGCAATTTGATAAAGAATCTTAAAAATGCTCATGTAAATTAAAGAATTTCAAACAGAAAAAAGATCCTAAAGCAATAATGAAAGTTTTTCTAAGATTCTTATGTACAAGATATTTATTCCAACATTTTCATAGTGGAAAAAATAAGATATGTTAATGTGAATATTGTCATATTGTGGTACATATACCTGAGGAAATATTTTATGGTTTTTGAAAATTGTGTTTTGGGGAATATTTAATCATATGGCTAAATGTTAGCATAAAAGTAAGGGAGAAGGTATTATAGATTTTTTGTTTCTAATAAAGATATACTATAGTGATCAAGGATCAGAATGGTAAGTACTTAAAGCTGACTTTTCAGCAGCAGTAATGGAAACCAGAAGTTGTTAACTTATCACTTCTATGTGCATAAAGCAATAATTGTCTACTTAGAATTCTACATAAAGGAACAATTTTTTTAAGGTTGAAGATTTCAATTAATAGAATGTGAGAGAATTTGCTTTATAGATTCACATTAAGGGAAAATGAAATATGTACTTTAGAAAAAGGAAAACTATCTCAGGTATAAGGTTTGTAATGAAAGAAAAACAAAAACAGTACCTAAACAAGTCTAAGAGAATACCAATTGTGAAACAATAAAACTATAGTTTTATGTAATTTAAAATACATATATACTCATACACACATACATATACATAAAATACAGAACAACCATGTGTTAACTGAGAGAAGAGAACAGAAAATGAAGGATATAACTTGAAGGATAACAATGTCCAGAGGAATGAAGAGATATGAATCAGCTGTGATAGCTTTGATGCGGGGTCAGCCTGACTGGGCATCCATCCTCAGTTATTTAAACCAACACTAATCTAGGTACTGCTGAGAAGCTATATGACCAGATATAATCCTAAACACTTAATTTTAAACAAGCTGATTATCCTGGATAACTGGTGTGAGCCTGATTAAATCACTTGAATGGCTTTTAAAGCAGCACTGAACCTGATCCAAAAGAGAGAAGAAACTGTACTGTGGACTCAGCTTCCTTACCTGTGCTCCACCCTTTCTGACAGCCAGCCCTATGAAGTTTAGACCTACTTACAGTGCAGGCTTCCCTGGTGTTTCCAAGGTAAGAATCTGCCTGCTGCTGCTGCTAAGTCGCTTCAGTCGTGTCCGGCTCTGTGAGACCCCATAGACGGCAGCCCACTAGGCTCCCCTGTCCCTGGGATTCTCCAGGCAAGAACACTGGAGTGGCTTGCCATTTCCTTCTCCAATGCATGAAAGTGAAAAAATAAAGTGAAGTCACTCAGTCGTGTCCAACTCCTAGCAACCCCATGGACTGCAGCCCACCAGGCCCCTCCGTCCATGGGATTTGCCAGGCAAGAGTACTGGAGTGGGTTGCCATTGCCTTCTCCAATCTGCCTGCTAATGCAAGAAATGTGGGTTTGATCCCTGATCTGGGAAGATCCCATAGAGAAGGAAATAGCAATTCATAAGACTCTGAAATGCAGTACTTGGATGCAATCTCAAAAATGACAGACTGATCTCTGATCTTTTCCAAGGCAAACCATACAATATCACAGTAATACAAATCTATGCCCTGACCAGTAATGCTGAAGAGGCTGAAGTTGAATGGTTTAATGAAGACCTACAAGACCTTCTAGAAGTAACACCCAAAAAAGATGTCCTTTTCATTATAGGGGACTGGAATGCAAAAGTACCAGGTCAAGAAACACCTGGAGTAACAGGCAAATTTGTCCTTGGAATACAGAATGAAGCAGGGAAAAGGCTAATAGAGTTTTGCCAAGAGAATGCACTGGTCATAGCAAACACCCTCGTCCAACAACACAAGAGAAGACTCTATACATGAACATCACCAGATGGTCAACACTGAAATCAGATTGATTATATTCTTTGCAGCCAAAGATGGAGAAGCTCTATGCAGTCAGCAAAAACAAGACCGGGATTGACTGTGGCTCAGATCATGAACTGCTTATTGCCAAATTCAGACTTAAATTGAAGAAAGTAGGGAAAACCACAAGACCATTCAGGTATGACCTAAATCAAATCCCTTACAATTATACAGTGGAAGTGAGAAATAGATTTAAGGGATTACATATGACAGAGTGCCTGAAGAACTATGGACAGAGGTTCATGACTTTGTACAGGAGACAAGGATCAAGACCACCCCCAAGAAAAAGAAATGCAAAAAAGCAAAGTGGCTGTCTGAGGAGGCCTTAAAAATAGCTTTGAAAAGAAGAGAAGCCAAAAGCAAGGGAGAAAAGGAAAGACATACCCATTTGAATGCAGAGTTCTAAAGAATAGCAAGGAGAGATAAGAAAGCCTTTCTCAGTGATCAGTGAAAAGAAACAAAGGAAAACAATAGAATGAGAAAGACTAGCTATCTCTTCAAGAAAATCAGAGATACCAAGGGAACATTTCATGCAAAGGTGAGCACAATAAAGGACAGAAATGGTACGGACGTAACAGAAGCAGAAGATATTAAGAAGAGGTGGCAAGAATACACCGAAGAACTATACAAAAAAGATTTTCACAACCCAGATAACCATGATGATTTGATCACTCACCTAGATCCAAACATCTTGCAATGTAAAGTCAAGTAGGCCTTAGGAAACATCACTATGAAGACAGCTAGTGGAGATGATGGAATTCCAGTTGAGCTATTTCAAATCCTAAAAGATGGTGCAGTGAAAGTGCTGCACTCAATCTGCCAGCAAATTTGGAAAAACTCAGCAGTGGCCACAGGACCGGAAAAGGTCAGTTTTCATGCCAATGCCAAAGAAAGGCAATGCCAAAGAATGCTCAAACTACCGCACAATTGCCCTCATCTCACATGCTAGTAGAGTAATGCTCAAAATTCAACAAGCTAGAGTTCAACAGTACATGAACCATGAACCTCCAGATGTTCAAGCTGGATTTAGAAAAGGCAGAGGAATCAGAGATCAAATGGCTAACATCCGCTGGATCATCAAAAAAGCAAAAGAGTTTCAGAAAAACATCTACTTCTGCTTTATTGCCTATGCCAAAAAGCCTTTGACTGTGTGGATCACAACAAACTGTGGGAAATTCTTTAACAGATGGGAATGCCAGACCACCCGACCTGCCTCTTGAGAAATCTGTATGCAGGTCAGGAAGCAACAGTTAGAACTGGACATGGAACAGCAGACTGGTTCCAAACAGAAAAAGGAGTACGTCAAGGCTTTATATTATCACTCTACTTATTTAACTTCTATGCAGTGTACATCATGAGAAACGCTGGGCTGGAGGAAGCACAGCTGGAATCAAGATTACTGGGAGAAACATCAATAACCTCAGATATACAGATGACACCACCCTTATGGCAGAAATTGAAGAAGAATTAAAGAGCCTCTTGATGAAAGTGAAAGAGGAGAGTGAAAAAGTTGGCTTAAAACTCACCATTCAGAAAACTAAGATCATGGCATCCAGTCCCATCACTTCATGGCAAATAGATGGGGAAACAGTGGAAACAGTTGCAGACTTTTATTTTGGGGGGCTCCAAAATCACTTCAGATGGTGACTGCAGCCATGAAATTAAAAGATGCTTGCTCCTTGGAAGGAAAGTTATGACCAACCTAGATAGCATATTCAAAAGCAGAGACATTACTTTGCCTACAAAGGTCTGTCTAGTCAAAACTATGGTTTTCCAATAGTCATGTAAGGATCTGAGAGTTGGACTATAAAGAAAGCTGAGCACTGAAGAATTGATGCTTTTGAACTGTGGTGTTGGAAAGACTCTTGAGAGTCCCTTGGACTGCAAGGAGATCCAACCAGTCCATTCTGAAGGAGATCAGCCCTGGGATTTCTTTGGAAGGACTGATGCTAAAGCTGAAACTCCAATACTTTGGCCACCTCATGCGAAGAGTTGACTCATTGGAAAAGACTCTGATGCTGGGAGGGATTGGGGGCAAGAGGAGAAGGGGACGGCAGAGGATGAGATGGCTGGATGGCATCACTGACTCGATGGACGTGAGTCTGAGTGAACTCCGGGACTTGGTGATGGACAGGGAGGCCTGGCGTGCTGCGATTCATGGGGTCGCAAAAAGTTGGACATGACTGAGCGACTGATCTGATCTGATCTGATCAGATGCTGGGAAAGATCGAAGGCAGGAGGATAAGGGGATGACAGAGGATGAGATAGTTGGATGGCATCATCGACTCGATGGACATGGGTTTGAGTCATCTCCATGAGTTGGTAATGGACAGGAAAGCCTGGTGTGCTGCAGCCCATGGGGTCGCAAAGAGTTGGACATGATTGAGAGACTGAACTGAACTGAAGAGCTATTTTATTCCTAGGAATACACTAAACTAGATTTTCACGTATGGTAATACTTTATAGTCATATGTATTTTTTCATAATTAAAAATGGAAATAACCTCAACGTCTGTCAACTATTGAATGGATTGAAATTTGTGTATATTTCTGCATTTCAATATCACACCAATGCCACAAAATGGTACAGAAACAAATGATAGCAATCACATGAAGTAAGAAGACATCAAATGTTACAAAATTATTTCATCTACATAATATTCAAGAACAAGCATATATAAGAGGGATGTGTACATAAACCTTTAAAAACTATGAAGGAAGAGCAAAAATATAATTACCATAAATATTAAAATAATGTTTTCTTCTGGAAGAAAGGAAAGAGTATTAATCCAAAAGAAACCCAAGGGTATGTTGGGGATGCTCAGAAAGCTCTATTTGTTTCCATGGGGAGTTAGAATTATTTTTAATACAGCACACATATTTTATCCACTCATATACTTCACAATAAAGGTATTATGTAATAGAATCTGCCTATACCATATGATTCTTATTTTCTGAAAAAAGTAATTCATTAACAATATGACATATAAAGAGAGGAATAGATATAATTAATAATGAAGCTAATGTCTACTTATTATAATTGATAATCTTTTCAAAACTTCTTTCTACTTAATTTAGATATAACTACTCTCGATTTTCGGAGAAGGCAATGGCACCCCACTCCAGTACTTTTGCATGGAAAATCCCATGGATGGAGGAGCCTGGTAGACTGCAGTCCATGGGGTCGCTAGGAGTGGGACATGACTGTGTAACTTTCAAGTAGACAACCTGAGCGACTTCACTTTCACTTTTCACTTTCATGCATTGGAGAAGGAAATGGCAACCCACTCCAGTGTTCTTGTCTGGAGAATCCTAGGGACGGGGGAGCCTGGTTGGGCTGCTGTCTCTGGGGTCGCACAGAGTCGGACACGACTGAAGCGACTTAGCAGCAGCAGCACTCTCAATATTAGGATGATTTCATTAGTATATGCTCAACACATTACTTAAAAATGGCAAAGTCAAAAATACTTCTCACCATATTTATTTGTTGATATTATTTTCATTGCTAAACTTCATTTCTTAGTTGGTTTTATAATAATGGTCTAACATTCTATTCTAGAATTTCTTTTCATAAAGACAAGGGGAAAAAATAATCTACTGAGCTGGATCCCATTTTGAAAACTTTCTACATTTCATGGAACAGAAAGTTCACATGAAAATTCATTTTTCTGTAATATATAACACTTATGTGGGCTTTCATATGCGCTAGTTTTTCCTTGACGTTTTTGCAAATGTGTGGCACATCTGTTAGGGAACTTTTGTGAGTCCACATTAGTTTCGTTTTCTAAAATTTAAGTAAACATACTTTCTCTCCACTAGATGGTGCGAACACCCCACCATAAAACAATACAAACTGCCTTTACCTCTACCTACCAGCGCCCCCTCCCTCTCCCCAAGAAGCCTGAGCTTTTGGTTTCGCTTTTTCAAATTAAAGATCCTTTTTTTAATAACATGGAAATTTTGTGTTTAAGTACAGGATAATTCCACTTTCTAAATTCAGATCCACTTCGTGGCATTTAGGTTACCGGAAAAATTAATCTACCGAATTCCAAATGTAGATGGCCAGCATCACGAGTGGAGCACCAATTTTCACTAATATACTAACATTCTGACAAAATTAGTTCCTATCCTTTCCTTATGCTCATGCAAGGAAAAAGTAAAATTTTCTTATCCATTAACTTATTCAATTTAAATGATTTTTACTAAAGCAATGCAGTTACACGAAGGATATTTATCCCTCTGTTACTTGCTTTCAACAACCAGACATGAAAGACAAGAATACATCACTTTCATAAAATCTTCCTACTAGCTTCTCACAATATTTACTCTATGTAGACATATTTACTATAAAAAGAGTTCTCATACTGATTATACTTCACATGATACTAAAGCCTCTGGTGCTTTTTCCATGAACTTTTTTTTTTTTTTCTTTTAGTAGATGAATCATTTACTTGAATGAGTTCAGGACTCTGAAAGAATAAATTTTAAATTTTATACTTAACCACTATGGTACAGCCATTGTGGAAAACAGTTTAGCAGTTCCCCAAAAAGTTAAACAGTGTTAACATATGATTCAGCAGTTCCCAGGTGGCGCTAGTGTAAAGAAGCCAATGCAGGAGCCAATACAGGAGACGTAAGGGGCATGAGTTAGATTCCTGGGTCAAGAAGATCTTCTGAATAAGGGCATGGCAACCCCCTCCAGTATTCTTGCTTGGAAAATCCCATGGACAGAGGAGCCTAGAGGGCTACAGTCCATTGGGTCACAAACAGTTGGACACAATTGAATTAACTTAGCACACCAAGTGTGCAACTCAACTTCTAGGTATGGAACCAAAAGAAATGAAAGCAGGGACCCGAAGAGATACTTGCACACCAATATTCAAAGGAGCACAAGAACCAAACAATGGAAATATCCCAGTGTCCATCAATAGACAAATGGATATAGCAGATATATAATGGAATATTACTCAGCCTTATAAACGAAGGATACTTTGATACATGCTAAATCTTGAAAACATTATGCTAACTGAAAAAACAGACACATCCAAGAACTTTAAATGGCATCTCTTGTCTCCATGAGAAAAAGATATTACCATCAACCACACTGTTTTTTCATCTTTCCACTGCCATCTCTAAAATGTTAGTTCTGATTAGCATCATCTGTCAGCTTGATGATAACTCAACCTGCTAACTAGTCCCCAAGCTCCCCTCTCACATTAGCATCAGAGCCACAAGTGATTTTTGCAAATTTGGTCATGTCGCTTCTGGGATTAAAATTCCCCTGACTTCTCCTTATCCTTGTATGTCTCCTGCCCTTGGCTTTAGAATTTGTATTTGGCTCTTGTCATTCTCTGATTTCATCTTATCACCTCCATCATTTATTCACAATGCCAAAGCCACCATAGTTTGATTGTTTATATTTAGTTGAACATCTCAAATGAATTTTGTCCCCTTAGGCCTTTTGCACATGTTGTTTCACTCCTCAGTCTCTTTAACCTCAGGCACTTAGTGACTAGCTGTCTCATCTTTCAGGCTCTATTCATATGTTGCTTCCTCCAAGGGATCCACTTATCTCTAGGCTCCAAGACCCACTGGACACCCCACTACCCCTTCTGTGTCATGTTCCTTCAGTCCCTGCTTCGTTTTCTTCACAACGTAATTCATGATTCAAAGTTATGTTTATGTTTACTAGAATTTCATCTGTCCTCCTATCAAAATGTAACTTCCCAGAGAATAAGGACTATCACAACAATCGTGGGGACACATATGAAAAAAGAAAGGGGAGAAAAACAGCACACACGATACTCAATTTTACCCATATTATTTGGACAAGCTCAATTGATTAAAGAATTAGAAATATGGAAAGTGATTGGATTCCTCTGGCTTTCCAGGGCTACTTTTAGTCCTTTGAGTAAAATTTGAATCTTCTTAAAATCAATATCCTCCTTGTCAACCCTCACCTGGTTAACTCCCATTCAACTGTCAGAACCTACTCATGAAAAATGTCAGACTGGATGAAGCACAAGCTGGAATCCATATTGCAGGAAGAAATATCAATAACCTCAGATATGCAGCTAACACCACCATTAAGGCAGAAAGTGAAGAGGAATTAAAGAGCCTCTTGATGAGAGTGAAAGAGGAGAGTTAAAAAGCTGGTTTCAAACTCAACATTCAAAAACTGAAGATCATGGCATCTGATTCCATCACTTCATGGGAAATAGATGGGGAAAAAAATGGAAAAACTGACAGACTTTATTTTCTTTCTTTCTTTTTTTTTTTATACTCTTTTGCAATTTTTTTTAGTTTTTATTATTTTATTTTATTTTTAATTTATTATTATTATTATTATTTTTACTTTACAATATTGTATTGGTTTTGCTATACATCAACATGCATTCTTGGGCTTCAAAATCACTGCAGATGGTGACTGCAGCCATGAAATTAAAAGACACTTGCTCCTTGAACGAAAAGCTAAGACAAACATAGACAGCCTATTAAAAAGCATAGGCATTACTTTGCCAACAAAGATCCGTCTAGTCAAAGCTATGGTTTTTCCAGTAGTCATGTATGGATGTGAGAGTTGAACCATAAAGAAAGTTGAGTGCCGAAGAATTAATGCTTTTGAATTGCAGTATTGGAGAAGACTCTTGAGAGTTCCTTGGACAGCAAGGTCAAACCAGTCAATACTAAAGGAAATCAATCCTGAATATTCATTGGAAGGACTGATGTTGTAGCTGAAGCTCCAATACCTTGGCCACCTGATGTGAAGAACTGACTCCTTGGAAAAGACCCTGATGCTGGGAAAGACTGAAGGCAGGAGGAGAAGGGGATGACAGGGTAGAGATGGTTGGATGGCATCACCGACTCAATGGGCAAGAGTTTCAGCAAGATCATGCTGAGTTGGTGATGGACAGGGAAGCCTGGTGTGCTGCAGTCCATGGGATCACAAAGAGTCGGACGCAACTGAACTGCACTGAACTGAATGGATAACCTGGAGAAAAGGCATCGTAGATGGGAGCAAAAGTAAAAGATAAGACAAGGGTACAAATCTTTAGTACTCTGTCGCATGAACCCAAAAAATTTAGCATCTGTAAAATTCCATTCTACATTTTGTTTATGGGTCCTATATTTGAATTTATTTTATACTTTTTGAAGTTAAGAATCACTTTAATTTAGTTCAGAAAACTTCAGAAAACCTTTGAAGGAACATTTCTATAATCACTTTTCTATCTATTAAATTTCTGGTTAACAAGGTTTAGGGGAAACTTGGCTCTCTCAGTCAAAATGTCAAAACAAATAAAAGTACTCTGTCAAATCTTTTTACTTGTATTATTTTGGGGATTTTTTTCCTGTTCCATTACTTTACTTTCTCTGAACCATTTTTATAATGTTTCCTTTTAGTCTTAAGCTAAAATGCAACACTATTTTTTCAGTGACATCATGTCCCTTTTAAGCACTATGTCCTGAGACTGGTTCAAGATGTTAAGAAATGGGTAAAGTGCACATTAGTTAAGTGACCACAGGACAGGTTACTTGGCAGAATCTCAGGGCAGGCAGGTGGGGGATGGTGTGTGAGGTGAGAAGGGGGAGGAGGTGAGCTGAGAAGAAGGAAACATGGCCAAAAGTGAAGGACCATCACAGACTAAGGGAATAAAAATGGGTCAACTCAGACTGAGGCTCAAGCCCTAGCCATAAAGGCCCCCAGATAAAGAATGCCTCCTTATCTGTGCTTCCACTTGTATTTGAAAACATACTTCATTTTGATATTTGGCAAAATTAATACAATTATGTAAAATTTTTAAATAAAATAAAATTTTAAAAAAGTGAAAAAAAATAAAAAGAAAAAAATAAAAAAAGAAAACATACTTCGAGCTAAGAATAATTTTAGCAATACTTAAATAATTTAGTTTTAGTTTAAAATTGCATGCTAAGTCAGTTCAGTTGTGTTCAACTCTGTGTGACCCTATTGGCTATAGACCTCCAGACTCTTCTGTCAATGGAATTCTCCAGGCAAGAATACTGGAGTGGGTTGCTATGCCCTCCTCCAGGGGATTTTTCCAACCGAGGGATTTAATGCGCATTTCTTGTCTCCTGCAATGGCAAGCGGGTTCTTTACAACTAGCGCCACTTGGGAAGCCCCTAGTTTAAAATTACGTGCAGGCAAAAGAGTAGAATGTGCATTCCCAGGCTGGACCTAAACTTAAAATCAGCAAGGCTTTCCCTCTCCTGGCCACCCTGGGGGCGTTTGTTCCACCCTTTGTCAAAGCACCCAGAGAGCACTTCCTCCATCAGATCTTCCTTCCTGGAAACACCTCATCTTCCAAATTGCTTATTCTGTTCTTACCTTCATTTGTTGCTACCCTTTGCCCACTAAAACTGTTGCAGAAAACTTATTATCATGTAATTCACAGTAAATCATGATGACTAAATTTAACTACCTCAACTCTTACTCACATATGGCCTTCCACATAAATTTCAGACTGTTGAATTTATGGTATTATTAATATGTACATTTTAAGAGAACAGAAGATATTGAAGAAAACTTTTCTATTGCTCTACTTTAAGTCACACCATGTAGGTAAACACTCACACTACTAAATCTGAAAATGTGAGATTTTCTGGAGAGGATGGATTCTTACTTATCACACTAGAATTGAAACAAAGAGTTTAGTTTTCTAGATTAGATAACTATATGTGACATTCACATCTATCCTTGTAAAAGAGCAATTGTTATTAATTTATAATTAATTCTTATGTCAGATATTTTTGCATTAAAAAGTATTTTTATGAATTTATAATTAATTTTTATGATCACAGTATCAAATTTTTTACATTAGATTTAACTGTGATTCAAAACCACCTTGTACTTGAAGCAGTAAAATATATTAAAAAAATAAGTTCTCCTCTCTGTGTTGGAATAGAATCTCTCTGATATGTAACATATTTCAGGTCCTGAAAGAATGCTTTTACCCTTTTAACCTCCAGAATTAGAAAACACATATCTTGCCAAGCAACATAGCCATCATGCCTTGGACATGCTTCAGCTATGTTTTGATTTATTTACTTTAATCATCCTGGAATTTGGGGGCCATGGTTAATTTCAAAGCATATACACTTTTTGGATCTTAAAAGGTCTTCTTGAAAAATTGGTCACAAGATATTCCAGAAGGCAGAAACAATGTGTTATAACTGAGGAACTGTCATTCTAAACTCTGTAAATCTGACCAGATTCTTAGTAGCCTGGGATGATTCCCCCTGAAGCAACTCATGTTCTTGTTCAACTAAGGATGAAAATGCAGATAACCTACTGCATTTAAAAGGTACTACTTGGTCTCCAGTATAAAGGAAAAACTAATGGAGAGTTGAGCTTATAAATTCTTCCTGTTGGTTACTATTCCTCTTTAGTAGTGATTAGTATTGTTAAGAAATGTTCACTCCTAACAAGACAAAGACCATGTAGGAAATGCTGAAATGCTATATCTAGTTGAGTGAAGCCCATTGTGATGGCAGACACAACTGTCTTTTCTCAATGTCTCTACTTAGCATTTAGTATTCAATTCAGTATTTCTCAACCTCTCAATTTGTATTCTGTAGTTATTTCTACACAGGAGACAAAAAAAGAGGCAGATGTTGAGGTATATGTGTATATTTTTAAATGACTAAGGCCACTCTTTAAAAATTTCTGTTAGGTATGCTAAACTGATGAAATTGATTGACATTTGAACTAACAGTTTCAGAAATATTTGGTGAACAAGCAGTAAAAGAGCAGTTCTATACCCACTGAAAAAGTGAAACTCACTCAGTCATGTCCGACTCTTTGTGATCCCATGGATTTATCCAGGCCAGAATACTGGAGTGGGTAGCCTATCCCTTCTCCAGGGGATCTTCCCAACCTAGGAATTGAACTGGGGTCTCCTGCATTGTAGGCAGATTCTTTACCAACTGAGCTATGAGGGAAGTCCCCATATGCACTGAAAGCTCATGTAATTTTTCTGTACTAACTTGTGCATTGGGGGTGTTTTTTGTGAAAACCATGAGGCTAACCTAAATATTACTTTAAATACTAAAGCTGTAGTTTATCTAGAATGTGACCAGGTTGATAGCCATTCTCACTGTAATGGGTATAGTGCTAATGCTCAGTTCATTAGTGGAAACTGATGTCACATTCAAACATACATCGATGAAACATAAAATACAAATGAAATGAGTCGGCTGGAATAAATTAGAGAGCAAGGAATTTAAATCAATGCTACTTAGTTTTTATCATTTATTCTTTGTAGCAAACAATTTTAATAATAATTCAAGTTCCACTTTGTTATCACTGAAACAGTTTAATAAAATTTAGCATCAATCCTTAGCTTTAAACATGAGCTAGAAACAAAACAAATCTTCCCTAGCTTGACAAATGCAGTAGACAGAAAACTTCAGCAAACAGGATGTCAATCGGGAAGCATTAAAAGTATTCTTATTAAAGAAAAAACAGAAATACTTGTGTAAAGAAAAAGATGCTTGGTATCGATAACATTACATTGTTCCAGAACTCTTTGCCAATGTAATCATCTCTTTGTATATATTGTTGTAATATTAGTTATTATTGCAATATTTTTATGGATGGGGAAATGATTGTATACCTAGTTTAAAAAGTGGCTAAATATAAGGTTTATAAGCTAAAAATCAAGTAATCGCATATTAGCATGTATAACAAGAAAAGACTTTATTTTTAAAAAAGTCTTAAACACATTTGAGAAAATCTAAAAAAATTACTAAAGGATATAACTTAAAAAAAATAACTGTCTTTATTTTCTAGATTGAACTATATTCAAGAATAGGGGTTTTGTTTATTTGCTAATATTCCTCATTGCCTAGAGGTTGACTTGAAATAAGCATTTGATCAAAATTGGTTGACTTAGTGAAAAATGCTGGGAATTCATGAATGATAACTTAAAAAAAATGTCAATCAAATATCTATCCCATAATTGGTTACCTAAAATGAACTAGAAAATCAAATTTCCTCCACAAAGAAATTTTTTCATCTGTGAGGAAAAGTAATAGGGTTTAATTATCCAGAAATTTTCTTATTGATATAAAGAAAAAAATCCTCCATGCAGATGTATTACTCCTAAAGGCTATTCTTCTAGAATATCTTATATACAACTTTTGAGGGAAAAAAAAACCCTATTGAGCAACTTTTACAAAGGTTGCATATGCAATTTTTTTTTCAAATTTATATATTTTCATTCTAATGATGCAAGTGGTGTTTGATTCCAAGACTTTTAAGGCCATCACAGTGTCAATTGTAAATGAAAAGTAAATTTTTCTTTAGAAAATTTTATCTGAGATAAGTCCTCTATCTGAAATAAGTCCAATCATTGTAATATGAAGGTTTTTATTTTCTAATTTATTTTCTTGTTCTGTATATGTTCACATACTTCTTAATACTTTCACATAAGGTGAAAATTCTAAGCAAAAAAAAAAAGATAAAGTGCATTCTATGATAATTGCAATTACGACATGTTACAGTTTTTTTTAATAATTATTTAAACATTTTATAAAATTTTATATTAAATAAAATTATGATGAATATTCAGATATGCCATTCAAATAAGCTGCTTATATTTTTTGACATTGTTCACAATGTCAAAAGTGTCTCACACAGGAGGCCACAGAACAGTAATGAAATCACATCTTCTAGACCAAGTTTTTCTTACTGCCATAAAAAGGATGTTAGCAAATGTTTTGCAATATAGGAAAAAAATAAAAAGCAAAACTCTTACCTTCTGCGACACAAACGGTCCACAACACAAGCCACACGATTTTTGCTGGAAATCTCATTTTGGAGACCCTTCAGGGCACATCTAGCATTGACAGTGCTCACCACTGTGTCAGGTTCTCCTCTGCTAAAAACTGTGAAAAGTGCAGGAAACCACTTGCTCCAAAAGCAAGTCGAAACACAGCTTGGGAATTAAAGGGATTGCTAGATGCCCCGCCCATCAGAAACTTTGCAAAGCGAAAGAAAAATCTCCGACAGGAGCCCCAGCAATGCCCGAGTTTGAACATGCACTCCCACAGAAAGTGAATGCCGTGACCTGCCCTTGATTTGTTTTTATAAACCCAGGCTAGTTCTCTGGAAATGTTCAGGTTCTTGGAATGTGCATAACTGGTAATACTCTCTGTATTTCATAAACCCTCCGATTAATCAGACCTATTCAGATCTACCATCTGTAACCTCAGGAGATTAAAAAAGAAATAAATAGAAGCTCTTTCAAATTCATTTACAGAACTCAAGGTTAGGCAATGCTTTCACAATCAAGACCCAGACAACAGGAATAGACTTTGCCAAGAATGCAAGTGCTGGCTGATTTGGAGACCTGCTTTTCCTGCAGTTCAAGAAATTAATCTTTTAAGGATTTGTTATAAATGTGTGTAAAGCAACAAGCTCACTCTCTTTAGGTACAAAAGAGTTTAATAATTCAAAATTCAAGAAATTGAAACGCTGAATATTTTAAACTTTGTACTGAAATATAATATACATAAAAAGACCTAAGCAAATGGTTTGCTGAATATAGAGAAAGTGAGGAAACACATGCTAAAAGCACCAGGTGAAGAACAGCTTCTCAGGAAAACCCCAGCACCCCACAAACCCCCTCCACCCCATCCTCCCATTCAACACTTTAGTCAACCCTCAATCCTGCCTGACTGTACCCTCTCCTGATTTCTGTGCACACGGGACAAATTTGCCTGTTTTTTTTTTAATTTAATTTAATTTAATTTTTTAACTTTACAATATTGTATTGGTTTTGCCATATATCAAAATGAATCCGCCTCAGGTATACATGTGTTCCCCACCCTGAACCCTCCTCCCTCCTCCCTCCCCATACCATCCCTCTGGGTCGTTCCAGTGCACCAGCCCCAAGCATCCAGTATGGTGCATTGAACCTGGACTGGCGACTCGTTTCATATATGATATTATACATGTTTCAATGCCATTCTCCCAAATCAATCCACCCTCTCCCTCTCCCACAGAGTCCAAAAAAACTGTTCTATACATCTGTGTCTCTTTTGCTGTCTCGTATACAGGGTTATTGTTACCATCTTTCTAAATTCTGTATATATGCGTTAGTATACTGTATTGGTGTTTTCTTTCTGGCTTACTTCACTCTGTATAGTAGGCTCCAGTTTCATCCACCTCATTAGAACTGATTCAAATGCATTCTTTTTAATGGCTAGGTAATACTCCATTGTGTATATGTACCACTGCTTTCTTATCCATTCATCTGATGATGGACATCTAGGTTGCTTCCATGTCCTGGCTATTATAAACAGTGCTGCGATGAATATTGGGGTACACGTGTCTCTTTCAATTCTGGTTTCCTCAGTGTGTATGTCCAGCAGTGGGATTGCTGGGTCATAAGGCAGTTTTATTTCCAGTTTTTTAAGGAATGTCCACACTGTTCTCCATAGTGGCTGTACTAGTTTGCATTTCCACCAAGAGTGGAAGAGGGTTCCCTTTTCTCCACACCCTCTCCAGTATTTATTGCTTGCAGACTTTTGGATCGCAGCCATTCTGACTGGCGTGAAATGGTACCTCATTGTGGTTTTGATTTGCATTTCTCTGATAATGAGTGATGTTGAGCATCTTTTCATGTGTTTGTTAGTCATCTGTATGTTTTCTTGGGAGAAATGTCTATTTAGTTCTTTGGCCCATTTTTTGATTGGGTCACTTATTTTTCTGGAATTGAGCTATAGGAGTTGCTTGTATATTTTTGAGATTAGTTGTTTGTCAGTTGCTTCATTTGCTATTATTTTCTCCCATTCTGAAGGCTGTCTTTTCACCCTGCCTGGTTTTATATTAATACTGTATATACATCTGGTAATAAGATATTCATCTTTTCGTGCTTGGGGTCTTCCACTAAAAACAATATTTGGATCATTCAACCACACCATTGGGTGCTGCTCTAGATTATCAACTCTTTTTGCTGTATGATATTCAATCTTTTGGGTTTCCCTGGTGGCTCAGATGGTTAAAAAAAAAAAAAAATCTGCCTGCAATGCAGAAGACCTGGGTTGGATCTCTGGGTCGGGAAGATTCCCTGGAGAAGGAAATAGCAACCCACTCCAATATTCCTACCTGGGAAATCCCATGGACAGAAATCCCATGGTGGGCCACAGTCCAAGGGATTACAAAGTGTCTGACATAACTGATCAACTAACACTTTCATTTTCATTCAGTTCTTTGACTATGCCACATTTTATTTACCTGGTGCCTGCCAGTGGGCATCTAGGTAGATTGTGGTTTAGTGGTAATGCACAGAGTGCTGCTATGAACACCACATTATGAGGTTTCAGTAAGCACATGCCCTCATTTCCAATAACTACATACTGAGGAGTGGAATATCAGGACAGAATGTATGATTATGTTTGGGTGTAATAGGGATCATTAGACATTTTTCCTAAAGGACTCTATCAGTTGATATTCCCATCAGCAAGTTGTAAGTTTTTCCACACCCTCAACACACCCTCTATCTTTGTAATTTTTGCCCTTCTGGTGAGCATAGAACAATAAACCTTTGTGGCTTTCATATGCATTTTGCTGATAAGGAATAAAGCTGAGTGAATTCATGCCAAGAGGAGGCATTTAGCTGAGCTACAGACCATGTAAGCCATTTCCTCAAAGTCAAAAAACATGGTGCTAGAACTAGATATCAAACCCAGTGATCTGATTCACTGAATTTTATTTTTTATGCATACAGATCTGTCTTTCAAATTATTTGCTTCCCATATATTAAACACTTATAAATTAAAATACTTTAAAATATTTCCATATGTATTTTAGTAAATGCTTCACATTTACCTATTTATCTTATAATTATGTAAACACGAATATTCATTGGAAGGACTGATGCTGAAGCTCCAATACCTTGTCAATTGATGTGAACAGCCAACTCAATAGAAAAGACCCTGATACTGGGAAAGACTGAGGGCAGGAGGAGAAGGGAGTGAGAGAGAATGAAACAGTTGAATGGCATCACCAACACAATGGATGTGAGCTTGAACAAACTCTGGGAGAGAGTGAAGGACAGGGAAGCCTGTCATGCTGTATTCCGTGGAGGTGCAGAGTCAGACATGACTTAGTGACTGAACAACAGCAATCACCCTAAAGGCTTTTAATGTATATACACACACATATATATACACATTTATGTATGTGTATATGGAGATTTTACACATTTATGGAGATTTTAAAGTATTTTCAGAGTGATATTCCTTTACAAATTTTTGCTTTATTTTCAGAAGATGAACATAAGATGCCACTCAACTATTCAAGTGAAAATAATGGCTTCAAATTAATTTCAACAACATCTTTTAGATGTATTATTTTTACCATTTTTTCCTTTTTATTTGATTTCAAAGACCTATGCCTAAGGCATTAGTTGACTGCTTTTGTTTTCCTTTTTATTGTCCATCAGTATTTTTAAAAAGCAAATGTTTATTTCAAAGAGATTTAGAAAAACATAAAATTACCAACATGTTATTATTTCATGACATGAAGTTGTTATATGCTATTACATTACCATAGCAAGAACAGACAGTAAACAGTTAGCCATTATACTAAAATTAAGCCCCAAACACTCCTATTTATTCTCAAAATTCACACTGACACTTTATCAACAAATGTGTTCTATGTATAGTAAGGCAAAAAGTTAGGCAAAATTTTACAAAACTTAATAGACTTTAAAAACTCTATTTTTAAAATTAAAAGTAATACCTGCACTCAGTAACAAATCAATATTATGTAACACAAGAAGAAATTTTCTCCAAAGGCTGTATTTGGGAGCATCTCAAGAAGACTCCTGAAAGTCCCTTAGACAGCAAGATCAAACCAGTCAATCTTAAGGGAGATTAACCCTGAATATTCACTGGAAGGACTGATGCTGAAGCTGAAGCTCCAGTATTTTGGTCATTTGATATGAACAGATGACTCATTGGAAAAGTTTCTGATGCTGGAAAAGATCAAGGGCAGGACAAGAGGGCATCACAGGATGAGATGGCTCGATGGCATCACCAATGCAATGAGCATGAATTGGGCAAACTCCAGGAGAAGGTGAGGGACAGGGAGGGCTGGTATGTTGTGGTCCATGGGGTCACAGAGTTGGACACGACTGGGCGATTGAACAACAACAAGAATATTTGGAATATTTGGTTATTAAATTCCAATTTAAGGGAAGAGGACCTCCAAGCAAAGACTCTAAGGTATGAGAATGTATTGAGGGTGTCCTAGAATTAAAAACAATACTGACACCAGGTAGTGCTGGTGTAAAGAATCCACTTGCCAATGCAGGAGACATAAGAGACATGGGTTCAATCCGTTCGCAGGAAGATCACCTGAAGGAGTGCATGGCAACCCACTCCAGTATTCTTGCCTGGAGAATCCTGTGGATGGAAGAGCCTGGTGAGCTACAGCCCATAGGGTCACAAAGAGTTGGACATACCTAAAGTGACTTAGTCTCTCAGTCAGTCTCTCCCATCAGGAAGCTTCCATAAACCTCTTATCCTTATCCATCAGAGAGTGAACAGAATAAAAACCATAATCACAGAAAACTAATCAAACTGATCATATGGACCACAGCCTTATTAATTCAATGAAAGTATGAGCCATGACATGTAGGGCCACCTAAGATGGACAGATCATGGTGGAGAGCTCTGACAAAAAAGAAAAAGGAAAAAAAAACAAAAAAAACACATGACCCACTGGAGAAAGGAATGGCAAACCACTTCAATATTCTTGCCTTGAGAACCCCATGAACAGTATGAAAAGACAAAAAGATATGACTCCCCAGGTTGATAGGTGCCCAATATGCTAATGGAGAAGAATGGAGAAATAACTCCAGAAAGAATGAAGACACAGAGCCAAAACAAAAAGAATGTCCAGTTGTGGGTGTAACCAATGATGGAAGTAAATTCCGATGCTGTAAAGAGCTAAATTGTATAGGGACCTGGAATGAATCAAGGTGAATTGGAAGTGGTCAAACAGGAGCTGGAAAGAGTGAACATCGACATTTTAGGAATCAGTGAACTAAAATGGACTGTAATGGGTGAATTTAATTCAGATGACCGTTATATCTACTACTGTGGGCAAGAATCCCTTATAGTCAACAAAAGAGTCTGAAAGGCAGGGTGCAATCTCAAAAATGACAGAATGATCTCTGATCCTTTCCAAGGGAAACCATTCAATATCACAGTAATCCAAGTCTATGACCCAAACACTAATGCTGAAGAAGCTGAAGTAAAATGGTTCTGTAAAGACCTACAAGATCTTCTACAACTAACACTCCAAAAGATGTCCTTTGTATGATAGGGGACTGGAATGCAAAAGTAGAAAGTCAAGAAATACCTGGAGTAACAGGCAAATTTGCCCTTGGAATACAAAATGAAGCAGGACAAAGGCTAACACAGTTTTGCCAAGAGAATGCACTGGTCATGGAAAACAACCTCTTCCAACAACACAAGAGAAGGCTCTAAACATGGACATCACCAGATAATCAATACTGAAATTAGATTGATTATATTCTTTGCAGCCAAAGATGGAGAAGCTCTATCCAGTCAGCAAAAACAAGACCAGGAGCTGACTGTGGCTGAGATCATGAACTGCTTATTGCCAAATTCAGACTTAAATTGAAGAAAGTAGGGAAAACCATGAGACCATTCAGGTATGACCTAAATCAAATCCCTTATGATTATACAGTGGATATGACAAATAGATTCAAGGGGTTAGGTCTGATAGACAGACTGCCTGAAGAACTATGGATGGGGGTTCATGACATTGTACAGGAAGCAGTGATCAAGACCATCCCAAGAAAAACAAATCCAAAAAGGCAAAATGGTTGTCTGAGGAGGCCTTACAAATAGCTGATAAAAGAAGAGAACTGAAAAGGCAAAAAAGAAAAGGAAAGATATACCCATTTGAATGCAGAGTTCCAAAGAATAGCAAGGAAAGATAAGAAAATAAACTCAAAATGAATTAAAGATCTAAACCTAAGACCAGAAACTATAAAACTCCTAGAGGAGAACATAGGCAAAACACTCTCTGACATACATCACAGCAGGATCCTCTATGACCCACCTCCCAGAATATTGGAAATAAAAGCAAAAATAAACAAATGGGACTAATTTGTTTGACTAAACTAATTAAACTTAAAAGCTTCTGCACAACAAAGGAAACTATAAGCAAGGTGAAAAGACAGCCTTCAGAATGGGAGAAAATAACAGCAAATGAAGCAACTGACAAACAACTAATCTCAAAAATATACAAGCAACTCCTACAGCTCAATTCCAGAAAAATAAATGACCCAATCAAAAAATGGGCCAAAGAACTAAATAGATATTTCTCCAAAGAAGACATACAGATGGCTAACAAACACATGAAAAGATGCTCAACATCACTCATTATCAGAGAAATGCAAATCAAAACCACAATGAGGTACCATTTCACGCCAGTCAGAATGGCTGCGATCCAAAAGTCTGCAAGCAATAAATACTGGAGAGGGTGTGGAGAAAAGGGAACCCTCTTCCACTCTTGGTGGAAATGCAAACTAGTACAGCCACTATGGAGAACAGTGTGGAGATTCCTTAAAAAACTGGAAATAAAACTGCCTTATGACCCAGCAATCCCACGCTGGGCATGCACACTGAGGAAACCAGAAGGGAAAGAGACACGTGTACCCCAATGTTCATCGCAGCACTGTTTATAATAGCCAGGACATGGAAGCAACCTAGATGTCCATCATCAGATGAATGGATAAGAAAGCAGTGGTACATATACACAATGGAGTATTACTCAGCCATTAAAAAGAACACATTTGAATCAGTTCTAATGAGGTGGATGAAACTGGAGCCTATTATACAGAGTGAAGTAAGCCAGAAAGAAAAACACCAATACAGTATACTAACGCATATATATGGAATTTAGAAAGATGGTAACAATAACCCTGTATACGAGACAGCAAAAGAGACACTGATGTATAGAACAGTCTTTTGGACTCTGTGGGAAAGGGAGAGGGTGGGATGATTTGGAAAAATGGCATTGAAATACGTATAATATCATATATGAAACGAGTCGCCAGTCCAGGTTCAATGCACGATACTGGATGCTTGGGGCTGGTGCACTGGAACGACCCAGAGGGATGGTATGGGGAGGGAAGAGGGAGGAGGGTTCAGGATGGGGAACACATGTATACCTGAGGAGGATTCATTTTGATATATGGCAGAACCAATACAATATTGTAAAGTTAAAAAATAAAATAAAAAGAAAGCCTCCCTTAGTGATCAATGCAAAGAAATAGAGGAAAACAATAGAATGGAAAAGACTAGAGATCTCTTCAAGAAAATTAGAGATACCAAGAGTAAAATTCATGCAAAGATGGACACAATAAAGGACAGAAATGCTATGGACGTAACAGAAGCACAAGGTATTAAGAAGAGGTAGAAGAATACACAGAAGAACTATACAAAAAGCATCTTTATGACCCAGATAGCCATGATGCTGTGGTCATTCACCTAGAGCCAGACTCCTGTAATGTGAAGTCAAGCAGACCTTAGAAAGTATCAGGATGTACAAAACTAGTGGGAGTGATGGAATTCCAGTTGAGCTATTTCACATCCTAAAAGATGATGCTGTTAAAACGCTGCACTCAATGAAGTCAGAAAGAAAGATAAATATCGTATGCTAATGCATATACACAGAATCTAGAAAAGTGGTACTGAAAAATTTACCTGCAGGGCAGCAGTGGAGAAACAGACATAGAGAATAGACTTGTGGACATGGGGAAATGGAAGGAGAGGGTGAGATGTATGGAAAGAGTAACATGGAAACTTACATTGTCATATTTAAAATATATACCCAATGGGAATTTGCTGTATAGTCAAAAAACTCAAACAGGGGCTCTGTATCAACCTGGAGGGGTGAGATGTGGAGGGAAATGGAAGGGAGGTTCAAAAGGGAGGGGATATATGTATATTTAAGGCTGATTCAATTTGAGGTTTGATAGAAAACAACATTCTGTAAAGCAATTATCCTTCAATAAAAAAATAAATTAAAAAAAAATGCTTCTCTCAGTATGCCAGCATATTTGGAAAGCTCGGCAGTGGCCACGGGGCTGGAAAGGTAAGTTTTCATTCCAATCCCAAAGAAGGGCAAAGCCAAAGAATGTTCAAACTACCACACAATTGCTCAAAATTCTCCAAGCCAGGCTTCAACAGTACGTGAACCATGAACTTCCAGATGTTCAAGCTGGATTTAGAAAAGGCAGAGGAACCAGAGATCAAATTGCCAACACCCTTTTATCATTGAAAAAGCAAGAGAATTTCAGAAAAACATCTACTTCTGCTTTATTGACTACACCAAAGCCTTTGACTGTGTGGATCACAACAAACTGTGGAAAATTTTCCAAGAGATAGGAACACCAGACCACCTTACCTGCCTCTTGAGAAATCTGTATGCAGGTCAGGAAGCAATAGTTAGAACCGGACATAGAGCAACAGACTGGTTCCAAATAGGGAAAGGAATACGTCAAGGCTGTATAATGTCACCCTACTTATTTAACTTCTATGAAGAGTACATCATGTGAAATTCTGTGCTGGATGAAGCACAAGCTGGAATCAAAATTTCCGGGAGAAATATCAATAACCTCAGATACGTAGATGATACCACCCTTATGGCAGAAACTGAAGAGGAGTGAAGAGCCTCTTGATGAAAGGAGGGTGAAAAAGTTGGCTGAAAACTCAACATTCAAAAAATGAAGATCATGGCATCTGGTCCCATCACTTCAAGGCAAATATATGGGGAAACAATGGAAACCATGAAAGACTTTATTTTCTTGGACTCTGAAATCACTGCAGATGGTGACTCAGCCATGAAATTAGGAGACTTGCTCCTTTGAAGAAAAGCTCTGATCAACCTAGACCATATATTAAAAAGCAGAGACATTCTTTTGCTGACAACAGTCCATCTAGTCAAAGCTATGGTTTTTCCAGTGGTCTGGTATGGATGTGAGAGCTGGACTGTCAAGAAAGCTGAGTGCTGAAGAATTGTTGCTTTTGAACTGTGACGTTAGAGAAGACTCTTGAGAGTCCCTTGGACTGCAAGGAGATCCAACCAGTCCATTCTGAAGGAGATCAGCCCTGGGATTTCTTTGGAGGGAGTGATGCTAAGGCTGAAACTCCAGTACTTTGGCCACCTCATGTGAAGAGTTGACTCATTGGGAAAGACTCTGATGCTGGGAGGGATTGGGGGCAGGAGGAGAAGGGGACAACAGAGGATGAGATGGCTGGATGGTATCACTGACTCAATGGACATGAGTCTGAGTTGAACTCCGGGAGTTGGTGATGGACAGGGAGGCCTGGCATGCTGCAATTCAAGGGGTCGCAAAGAGTCGGACATGACTGAGCGACTGAACTGAACTGAAGTGACTTATTTAAGTTATGTTAGAACCCAGACTGTCTGGTTCCAGAGTTAAATATTTAAACACTAGGCTCACCACCTTTTTTGACTCCAAGTGTGTATTATTCCCAAGCTTCATCATCAGCTTTTCCTCTAGAGAGAAGAAACTCTTAGAGTTGGACTTTTTCCAGCCTCTAATGAAGACTCAGAGTTATACAATGCAGTATTTTTTATAATGATACCAAGCTATGTTCTGGTAGATGATAATTTTTTGAAAGTTATCTTTCTAAAAATATCTAATAAATTATCTACTGTAAGGTAGAAATAATCATTTTTGGGGGGCGGGGGAAATAAAATGAGTCTTGCCTATGATATGTAGTTAGCCAAAATTAAGTGGTCAGAAACCCAGTTAATATAACCAATTGGGTCAGATTATATGCCATCATTTAAATGAAATTCAAATACAAAATGATACCTGCTGCTGCTAAGTCGCTTCAGTCATGTCCGACTCTGTGCGACCCCATAGACAGCAGCCCACCAGGCTCCCCCATCCCTGGGATTCTCCAGGCAAGAACACTGGAGTGGGTTGCCATTTCCTTCTCCAATGCATGAAAGTGAAGAGTGAAAGTGAAGTTGCTCGGTCATGTCCAACTCTTAGTGACCCCATGGACTGCAGCCTACCAGGCTCCTGCCTCCATGGGATTTTCCAGGCAAGAGTACTGGAGTGGGGTGCCATTGCCGTCTCTGAAAATGATACCTAAGAAATCACAATTGTTTAAATTCTGATGTGTATCAACAATCAAAAAGAATAAAACAGATGTAAAAATCACACTGGGTACATGATCAGGTTTTAACCATGTTGCTTTTGATATGAAATAAATAGATTCTATTTATTTAAGAATCTATTTATTTCATATAAGAATCTATTTATTTCATATCAAAAGCAACATGGCTGCTGCTGGTTCCAGTATTAACAGTTTTTATTCTATTAAAAAATCCTACTAATCATTAAACATCATGTTACTAATAACACTTGTATTTAATGTCATCATCAAAAGATTGCAATGGGGAACACATGTATACCTGTGGCGGATTCATATTGATATTTGGCAAAACTAATACAGTTATGTAAAGTTTAAAAATAAAATAAAATTAAAAAAAAAAAAGATTGCAAAACATAAACTTTTTCCTTTCAGATATTCTATAGGAATAAAATTCTGTTCACAAGGAATTTCTGAAATGAAGAATTTTAAAATAAACTTCTCCAAAATTTTATTTTATAGAAATACTATAATTGGAAAATTAGTTCATAATAGTTTCGATACACCAGAAGATGACACATACTCTTAATTACTTGTGAGTCTCCTTAATAGTATTCCAGTTTTAATTGTTTTTTTTTTCTCTCAGAAGAATGATTAGAAATAAATTTGAATGCAAAGATTCGGAAGATCTCTTAAAACTGCATATAAAATCTATTTCTTAATTGTCCACAGATTAAAATAGTCGTTTCTTGAAAACTACAGTGCTAGGGTATTATATGTAAAAAAAAAGTGGTAGAATTACTGAATTAAATAGTCAACAGTACTTGTCTCATATTTTATCTCTGGTCCTCTCAGTAGCAGTCCAAACTTGGGCCTATTGTAATGATCTATTTCATGGACAAAGGGTAAGAATGACTATTCTGATACTGACATCTTGAACTTGTTACAGGATTTAAATTTAAAAGACATTAATAGTGGGAAATATTGGTTCTACTAAGACACTCCTATGATAAGATTTGTAATTAGTAATCTCCTTATGTTCTAAAAAACAATGGTGAAGGTCAGTTGAAATCTATTCTTAATGAAAAAAATGGTTGCTTTGAGCTGTCGATGTAATCCCTCTACAAGCAGGATCTATCCTGTGTCAAACACAGCACAGGGTGAAAGGAGCCAAACAGAAGTACTTGTCTAGACTTTAAGATATTTTAAGATTGAACTACATACTGAACTTCATTAACATGGAAGGAAATAATATACTGATTCTTTGCACAAAGAACTAGGTGAAAAGGAAAGTTGAATTAGATTATGCAGTAGGGAAAGAAAAGTGAAGGAAGGAAGGAAGACACATCGAGACAAAGAGATAACTCTTACTTCAATATGAACTCACCTGAAAATTGATTATGTATTGTTGGCTTTAAAATAAATTTAGGAAAGACATTTCTAAAACGACAATGAATTTGTGAAGTGTTATAGATGCAATGAATTTTTACATTTCAACCATTTCAAAGTGTTGCCTGAGAATGTTATCCTAATTCCCACACCCCAAAAGCATGTGGAAGCATGTTATCAGGTGCTTTGTTGACTTTACAGAACTGCTGATATAAAACTTTAAAAAAAAAACTTTTTATTTTTAGTGGAGTACAGCCAATTATCAATAATAGCTTCAGGTGGACAACGAAAGGTCAGGAATACACATTAATGTATCCCTTCTCCCCCAAACTCCCTCCCATCCAGGCTGCCACATAACATTAAGCCTAGTTTCCTGTGCTATGCAGTAGGTCAATGTTGCTTATCTATTTTAAATATAGTATATATCCATTTAAATTATTATCCATTTAAACATAGTGTGTACATGTCCATCCCAAACTCCCTATCCCTTCCCCCATCCTTTACTCCAGCAACCATAAGTTCGTTCTCTAAGTCTGTGAAGCTTTTAGATTTTTAAGTTCATTTGTATCATTTCTTTTTAGGTTCCACAAACAAGGGATGTTGTACAATATTTCTTCTTCTCTGTCTGACTTACTTTACTCAGTATGATAATTATTACATTATCTGAAAAAGTGTAAACTATTTTGCATTTATCACTTAAAATTTTTGCAATGCTGGTTTATGATTATGGAATTATTTCTTAACCTCTCATACATTTCCCAACTTGTCTTCATTTTGGCTTCTATCTGCCATCAAAAACAACTACCTTGGAACAATCCCAGGAAATTCTCTAATCATTTATCCCTTTCTGGTGTATTGGTTTCTCTGGGCTACTCTGATCACAGAAATTTATATTCTCATAATTACTGGAGGTCAGAAGTCTGCAGTCAAGGTATCAGCAGAGCCAGACCACCTTCGGAGACACTGAGGAAGAATCCTTCAGTGAGTCTTCCTGCCTTCTGGCGGTGGTGTCAATCCTTGTAATTCCTTGGTTTGCAGTGGTGCTACCTCAGTGTGTGCTCCGTGGTCATGTGGCTGTCTCCCCTGTGGCTGTGTCTCTGTGCTTATGTGAATAAATCTCCCTCTTCTTTCTCTTATAACAACACCAATCTCTGGATTAGGGATCCTACTCCAGTTTAACTTAATCTTACTTGGTTACATCCACCAAGTCCATATTTTCAAATGAGGTCACATTCACTGGTACAAGGTTAGGACTTGAACATACTGTTTTGGGTAACATGGTTCAACACAGTATTCAGTCAATAAGAATCTCCTATGTTCTCTCTGATGCATTTGAGACTACCGACCTTTTCTCTTGATAATCCCCTTTCTTGTCTTCCATGATACTGAATTTTTCTGTTGTCTTCTTTAACTTTGTTTGGCTGTGTCTTCTTGACTGTTTTATCTTGTTTTCTACATTCCCAGAATTTTGTCTTTAGTTCTTTCTTTTCCCCCAAAGTCTGAGTCTCTATGCAGTTAATAATCACATACTGGTAACTACATGTATTTCTATTTGCTGGAAACTGGCTATGTAGAGAAAATTAATTATAGTTTCTGCTTGGAAATTTATAATAAAACTGGGATATATGTAATATATCAGTAAGTATAAAGCTGAGTAAAAGGAAGATAAATAATTCAATAAGAAAGTCTGCAAAATTGAGAAGACACAAACCAGATTTTGACAAAAAAAAAAAAAAAAAAGAAAATGAGTACATATTCACCAGGTTAACTTTCATGACTTTCTACTACACTTTTCCTGGAGAAGGAAATGGCAACCCACTCCAGTATTCTTGCCTGGAGAACCCCATGGACAGAGGAGCCTAGCAGGCTACAGTCCGCAGGGTCGCAGAGAGTTGGACACGACTGAGCAACTTCACTTTCACTTTCACTCACTACACTTGTTTTTCTTGATGGGTAGGTTTTAATAATAAAGTGTATTTCTTTAACAAATAAAAGAATATCCATATTATTTATTTCCGCTTGTGTTAATTTTTAATAACTTTTTATAGAATAGTTTTCAATTCATAGAAATATTACAAAGATAGTGCCAAGAATCCCTCAATACTTCAGCTACCCCCACACTTGCATCTCACATTGTAGTTGTTGCTGTTCAGTCATTAAGTCGTGTCTGACTCTTTGCAACCCCATGGACTATAGCCTGCCAGGCTCCCCTGTCTCTGGGATTCTCCAGGCAAGACTACTGGAGTGGTTTGCCATTTCCTTCTCTAGGGTATCTTCCAGGACCAGGGATCTAACTTGTGTTTCCTGCATTGGCAGGCAGATTCTTTAACCACTGAGATACCAGGGAAGTCCAGCTTATTGCATTACCCATATTATTTGTTACAACTAATGAACCAATATGGATACATTGTATTCAACTAAACTCCATGCTTTACTCAGATTTCCTTCAGTTTAGTTCAGTTCAGTCGCTCAATCGTGTCTGACTCTTCTCGACCCCATGAATCGCAGCACGCCAGGCCTCCCTTTGTCCATCACCAATGCCTGGAGTTCACTCAGACTCACGTCCATCAAGTCAGTGATGCCATCCAGCCATCTCATCCTCTGTCGTCCCCTTCTCCTCCTGCCCCCAATCCCTCCCAGCATCAGAGTCTTTTCCAATGAGTCAACTCTTCACATGAGGCGGCCAAAGTACTGGAGTTTCAGCTTCAGCATCATTCCCTCCAAAGAAATCCCAGGGCCGATCTCCTTCAGAATGGACTGGTTGGATCTCTTTGCAGTCCAAGGGACTCTCAAAGATTTCCTTAGTTGTTACCTAATGTCCTTTCTTTTTCCAAAGTCCCACCCAAATTATATTACATATAAATATCAGATTATATTTAGTCATCATGTTTTTTAGGCTCATCTGGACTGACAGATTTTTAGACTCATTTCCTTGACAATTTTGAGGGGGACTGATCAGCTGCTTTGAAGAATGTCTCTTGGTTGCAGTTTGTCTGCTGTTTTTCTCATGACTATATTGAAGTTATGGGTGTAGGGAGAAAGTTTACAGAAAGCGGTGTCACTCTTATTACATTATATCAAAGGTACCTTCTATCAACATGATATCACTGATGATGTTCACTGGTATTATCTGGCTGAAGTGAAGTTTGTAAGATTTCCACACTAAGCTCTTTGTCCCTTCCTATATTATGTTTGTTGTAAACCAGTTACTAAGCATAACTCATACAAGAAGTGGGAAGTGAAACCCCAACTCCTTGCTGGGAGGGTCTACATAAATTATTTGGAATCCTTCCATACTGAAAATCTGTTTCTTCACTCACACTTACTCCATCATTTATATATCCCAGTATGGATTTACAGATGTTTCCTTTTTTTTAACTTTTTTTGTTGACCATTTAAAAAAATAATTTTAATTATTTATTTATTCACTGTACTGGGTCTTCATTGCTGCCCAGGCTTTTCTCTATTTGCAACAAGCAGGAGCTACTCTCTAGTTGAGGTGTTATAGCTTCTCATTGTGGTGGCTTCTTGTTTCAGAACATGGACTATAAAGGGTCAGTAGTTTTGGCACTGGACTCTGTAGCTGGGCTCCTGGCCTCTAGGGCACAGGCTCAATAGTTGTGATGCACAGGCTTAGTTGCTTAAGGGCCATGTGGGATCTTTCTGGAACAGGGATGGAACCCATGTCTACTGCATTGGCAGGCGGATTCTTTATCACTGAGTCACCAGGGAAGCCACTGCAGATGTTTATTCTTTAGATGATAATCCAATTGTGTGTGTGTGTGTGTGTATTAGTCTGTCTGTTGTCTCTTATTTTTTTGTGACCCCATGGACTGTAGCCTGCTGGGATGCTCTATCCGTGGGGATTCTCCAGGAAAGAATACTGGAGTGGATTACCATGCCCTTCTCTGAGGGACCTTCCTGACCCAGGGATCAAACCCTGGTCTCCTGCATTGCAGGCAGATTCTTTACCACATGAGCTACCAGGGAAGTCCATAATCCACCATTACATATTTACATTTTTTCTCAAATTGTCCCAACTTTGGCCATTGAGAATTCTTTTAGGTTGATGCCAGTGTACTTTTGGCAGGTCCCCAGCATTTTTTTTTTTTAACACATCCTTACTTTCTAGCACTACAAGATGATTCAGGATCATCTTATAGATTCCTGCCCCAGGCCTAGAATCAGTGATTTCTCCAAGAAGCCCTGGTTCTTTCTGTTGGAGAAGAGTATAGAAACAAAGATCTGGATACTGACCTATGCTTGTTTCACTGGAGTGCTATTTTCTTCCAGGTTCTTTCAGCCAGCAGAGCTAGGAAATTTATGCATGTATCTCAGTCTATGTTTATACATATACCTATGATAACTTATATATCCACCCATTTGTATATTAAGCCAAACATGAATTCAGGCTAATGGATCTGACCCTAACTTAAAACTATTAATACAAGGTTTATTCTAGCCTTCCTCCTTGCTTGCCCATCATCTTCCTTTTCAATGGTGAGAAGCCTGGTTCCCACCATCTAGTATCTGTTTGGGTAAGTGAAAGTGAAAGTCGCTCAGTCGTGTCCTTCTCTTTGTGACCCCATGTAGCCCGCCAGGTTCCTCTGTCCATGGAATGCTCCAAGCAAGAATACTGTAGTGGGTTACAATTTCCTTCTCAAGGGGAAGACTGCATTGCAGGCTGATTCTCTACTGTCTGAGCTACCAGGGAATCCTCTGTTTGCATGAGTGCATGTTAAGTCATTTCAGTCATGTCCAACTCTGCAACCTTATAGATTGAAGCCCACCAGGCTCCTATGTCCATGCCCTCCTCTAGGTTATCTTCCTGATCCAGTGATCAAACCTGTTTAATACGCCTCCTGCCTTGGTAGATGGGTTCTTTACTACCAGCACCTCTTGGGAAGCCCAAACATCTATTCAATTTTATTTAATCCTAGTATAAGAAGGTTAAACTTTCCTTTTCTTTTTGTCACTGTCTTTGAAACAAATTATATTCCAATTAACAAGAGCTTTGGCAAAAAAAAAGAAATTATTTTAATCTTTGAAGAACATTCAATAAAAGTTGTATTCAGAGAAGAAGATTATTTGAGAACATGATCCCTCAAAAGCCTTGATGATCCAGATCTCTACCACAGAAACAAGACAATGAAAAATTACGTATGAAAAAAGTATTTGCAGATAAATATAGTTTTATTTACTATAAATCAGTGTATCTTTGATGAGGGTGTCTTTGGTTTATGTTTAACCATTTCCTAACTACAAATTATACAGAAAGAACACCCTTTTATTAAGTATTTATGAATCAGGCTCTTTGTATGGCCTTTTTCATGTTATCCCACATAAAATCCTTACATTTTCATTAAAAAAAAAAAGAATGCTCCATGATTTTGAGTGATAGATCTTTTTCAAATATATTTTACCTTCTGATTCTCCTAAATGCTTATGAGGAAGAAATTCATAACTCCATTTTACAGATGAGGAAGCTGTCTTGAGAGAATATAAATGAACTGACTGGGGAATAGCCAGTGGTAGAGCACTGATTCTAGATCGAGTGCTTTTTGGTGACCACTACTCTGTGTATTTGGAGAAGGCAATGGCACCCCACTCCAGTACTCTTGCCTGGAAAATCCCATGGATGGAGGAGCCTGGTAGGCTGCAGTCCCTGGGGTCACTAAAAGTCAGACACGACTGAACGACTTCATTTTCACTTTTCACTTTCATGCATTGGAGAAGGAAATGGCAACCCACTCCAGTGTTCTTGCCTGGATAACCCTAGGGACAGGGGAGCATGGTGGGCTGCCATCTATGGGGTCGCACAGTCGGACACGTGACTTAGCAGTAGCACTCTGTATGTTATATGTCATTTTACATGATTTAAAGATCCAGGAAGTTATACCAGACTTAAATACATTTTTGTATAAATTTACGAGGCTTCCCAGGTGGCCCAGTGGTAAAACAAATCTGCCTGCCAAGCAGGAGATGCAGGTTTGATCCCTGGGTTGGGAAATTCCCTGGGGAAGAAAATGGCAACCCACTCCAGCATTTTTGCCTGGGAAATTGCATGGACAAAGAAGGCTGGTGGGTACAGTCCATGGGGTCGCAAAGAATTGGACATGACTGAGCCACTAAGCACAGCACACATAAATGTATAACCCTATCAGAATTATCAACCCATGTTCATATAAGAAATAATTTGATTAGCTACAGTAGTGCTTTCACATGATCTTCAGTTTTATAACCTTTAGTTTCACAGTTCCAATAATTTCCAAAGTTGCTTAGTGCAGCACCTTTTCTCCCCTTCCTCCTTTCAGTGAGGCTAGGTCACACTGAAAGGCTGGGTCACACATTTGTATTACACTTAATATTTTTTACATTCTGTATTTCATCCTGAGTTCCCTCAACTTTGGAATTTGGGGAATTTGGTTATATTAATGTTTATTCTTGTACTATAAAGTTTTATGAACTGTTGATAAAACCATAGTATCATCTACCACTGCCATACAGAATAGTTTCACTGCCCTAAAAAATCCTCTGTGTTTCACCTAATTAAATTGTGAATTTTAGCTCACTAATTTTTATTATCTGATTCCCTTGTACTCCAGTAAATCTTTTACTGTCTTGGCTAAAGCCCTGAACTGTCTCTCCTCTGAATTATTATACTGGAGGTTGGGAGAGAAGGGGAATATAATACTGAAACATTCATTTTGTTTCCAAATAAGGAATTCCAGCTCTGAAAAACTACTTTATTTTGCATTATATTTCTTAATGCATCAGTGTAGCAGTTCAATGAACCAAATCTGGCTACAACCAGATTTAATGAATTTGTCAAAATATCCACATTTTATTACATTGTTTATCTTAATTTATTTGTTACAGCTTTTCATAATTGTGGCTGTAGTGTCATATGCTGACATTAGTAGAAATTCTTCAAATGTTTCATCATTAAACTTCAAATTTCCATCTTTTCCTATTTGTTTAATTAAGAAATCAAATAACAGGTTTGCCAAATATCTTTTTATGGTCCATGGCAGCTATCAATGGGTTTTGAAATTTTGATTTTTTTTTCTTTTAAAATATTTGTTTATTTATCTGGCTGTGTTGGGTCTTAGTTGCAGCACCAGAGATCCTTGTTGCATCATCTGGGGTGTTTTTAAGAGTGCACAATCTCTCTAGTTGTGTTTCACAGGGTCTAGAACACATGGCTTTCAGTAGTTGTGGTACACAGGCTTAGCTTCTCCACAGCATATGGCATCTTAGTTACCCAATTAGGGATTAAGCCCACATTCCCTGAATTTCAAGGCAGATTCTTAACCATTGGATCACCAAGGAATCTTGAAATTTTCATTTATTAAGATAGTTATGTCAAGAGACTCCCTAAGTTGAGGCATGAATCACTAGTGAAGAGGCATCTAGGGCCGAACATATAGAAAATGAAGTTGTTTCACCAACTCTATCCTGAGAAAGTCTACTTTACCTTCAGCAGGTTGATGCCAAAACCTGGGCAGTTCAAAAAAATTAGAGATGGGACAAGCGGGAATAATGATTAGGTATATGATCTTGTCCCCCACTTAGCTCACAGATGGAAGACTCCAAACATTCTTGAATTTGCCAGAGACCAGATTTTACATGGCTATTATTTTGTGTTTTATGTCTGGGCTATCCAACTTCCGGAGTTTACTCAAACTCATGTCCATCAAGTCATTGATGCCATCCAACCATCTCATCCTCCGTCGTCCCTTTCTCCTCCTGCCCCCAATCCCTCCCAGCATCAGGGTCTTTTGCAATGACTCAACTCTTCGCATGAGGTGGCCAAAGTATTGGAGTTTCAACTTTAGCATCAGTCCTTCCAATGAACACCCAGGACTGATCTCCTTTAGAATGAGCTGGTTGGATCTCCTTGCAGTCCAAGGGACTCTCAAGAGTCTTCTCCAATACCACAGTTCAAAAGCATCAATTCTCCGGAGCTCAGCTTTCTTCACAGTCCAAGTCTCACATCCATACATGACCACTGGAAAAACTGTAGCCTTGACTAGATGGACCTTTGTTAGCAAAGTAATGTCTCTGCTTTTCAATATGCTATCTAGGTTGGACATAACTGTCCTTCCAAGGAGCAAGCGTCTTTTAATTTCATGGCTGCAGTCACCATCTGTAGTGATTTTGGAGCCCAGAAAAATAAAGTCTGACACTGTTTCCACTGTTTCCCCATCTATTTGCCATGAAGTGATGGGACCAGATGTCATCATCTTCATTTCCTGAATGTTGAGCTTTAAGCCAACTTTTTCACTCTCCTCTTTCACTTTCATCAAGAGGCTTTTTAGTTCCTCTTCACTTTCTGCCATAAGGGTGGTGTCATCTGCATATCTGAGGTTATTGATATTTCTCCCGGCAATTTTGATTCCAGCTTGTGTTTCTTCCAGCCCAGTGTTTCTCATGATGTACTCTGCCCATGAGTTTGAGTAAACTCTGGGAGTTGGTGATGGACAGGGAGGCCTTGTGTGCTGCAGTTCACAGGGTCGCAAAGAGTCAGACACAACTGAGCGACTGAAATGAACTGAACTGAACTGATACTTGCAGTTCTTATGTCATGTAGCTGATTAATTAAAAATAAGAAAAATAGATTTTATCTCACCTCCATTTCTTCATTCTCTGATGCTCTTCTTTTTTAAACAGAACCAAGCTTTTGACTTATTTTCCTCTGCCTATGGAAAATCTTTTAATATTCCTTGTAGAGAAGGTCTATCAGTGATAAAATACCCCAGTTTTCTTACCTAACAAAGTCTTTACTACTTCATTTTTTGAAGGATACGTTTTATGGGTATAGAATTCTTGGTTGGTAGATTGTTCTTTCAACACTGCAACTATTTCACCTACTCTCTTCTTCTGTGTTTTCTGATGATAAATTACCAATAGTTCTTACCTAATAGATAAGTTTTTTTTTTTTTTCCTTCATAGACGCTTCAGCATTTTCTCTTTACTTTGCTTTGTAGAAGTTTGAATGTGATAGCTTAGGAGTAAATTTTGATATTTATTCTGCTTTCTATTGTCTAAGCTTCCTGAATCCATAGTTTGGAGTTGGTCAATAATTTTTGAAAACTCTTGGCCAGTAGTATTTCAAATATTTTTTCTGCTCTCCTATGTTTCTTCTCCTTCTGATACTCTAATTATATATATTTAATATATATAACTATATATATATGTATATATATTATTACTTCTGATTTTGTTCAAGAGCTCTTAGTGGTTCTCTGATTTTTAAAATTCTTCTCTTTATCTTTGAATTTTTAGTTTGGAAAATTTCTATTGACCAATCTAGAAGCTCACTGATTCTTTCGTTGGCCTTGTTTAGTCAACTGATGAGTCCACTAAAATCATTTTTATTTCTGTTACGTAAATTTTGATTTCCAGTATTTCCATCTGATAATTTCTCAGAACTTGTATCTGTTTACGTTTCCCATATGTTTGTGCATGTTGTATATTTTATCCATTTAGAGATTTTAGCATATTAATCATTGATATTTAAGACATAATGTCTGATAATAACAACATCTGTGTCACATCTGAGTGTTATCAAAGTCTTTGCTTTGTGTTTTCAGACTATTTTTGTTGTTGCTACCTTGTGGCACAGCTTGTAAATGTTTGTTGAATTCTGGACATTTTATATCAGGTAATAGCCATGAAATTAAAAGACACTTACTCCTTGGAAGGAAAGTTATGACCAACCTAGATAGCATATTAGAAAGCAGAGACATCACTTTGTCAATAAATGTCCGTCTAGTCAAGGCTACAGTTTTTCCAGTGGTCATGTATGGATGTGAAAGTTAGACTGTGAAGAAAGCTGAGTGCCGAAGAATTGATGCTTTTGAACTGTGGTGTTGGAGAAGACTCTTGAGAGTCCCTTGGACTGCAAGGAGATCCAACCAGTCCATCCTAAAGGAGATCAGTCCTGGGTGTTCATTGGAAGGACTGATGCTGAAGCTGAAACTCCAATACTTTGGCTACCTCATGCAAAGAGTTGACTCATTGGAAATGACTCTGATGCTGGGAGGGATTGGGGGCAGGAGAAGGGGATGGCGGAGGATGAGATGGATGGATGGCATCACTGCCTTGATGGACATGAGTTTAGGTGAACTCTGAGAGTTGGTAATGGACAGGGAGGCCTAGCATGCTGCAATTCATGGGATCACAAAGAGTTGGACACGACTGAGTGACTGAACTGAACTGAACTGAACTGAATAGGAATTGAGGTAAATAGGCCTCTGCCATGAGAATTTATGATCTTATCAAGATCTGAGGTTTGTTTCATATTTGCTCAAGCCATAGGTGCCACAGATTTCAAATTTCTCTAGGGCCCTTGACTTTGTTTTTCTGTTGGAATTCAGGCTTTCCTGCATACCCTTCTGCAGAAAGAGTGTGTCTTACAGCAGTTTCATCTGTGATCAGTAGTAATCCCATAGGTGTGGGAACAAGGTGTGGGAGGGTAAATGTTCTATAATTTTCCATTTAAGTCTCATTCTGATAGTGAGCTTTCCACTTTGACTTGTGACCTTCATAAATGTTTTTCTCTTTTACAGCCTTTAGAAAAATACCCCCTCTCAGCATAAAACAGGAAGGGGTCTGGAGTGAGAGGAATGTCCTTCCCCATAATCCCAGGATAAGGCTCAGGTCAAGTTTTTTCTCTTGATGAGGAGGACTTTGGTATGGAGAAGGTCTGGGCATATTTCACAAGCATTACTCTCCCTTTGCCTCTGAAGACTCAGAAGGGGCATATTTTTCAGATCTTCATTTTGAGAACCTGGTGAGGTTCCTGGAAGTAAAGATCACAAAAGTGTAAGGGTCTCCTAAGGCCCCCAGGAGTTTCTCATCTCATTCTATCAATTATCTCCAATAATTGTCAAGATGATCATTTAAATCTTCCCAGTTTATGGATCAAGTGACTTGTGTTCCAGATAAGCACGTCTTGGCTGTGATTCTCTGGATCTCATTCCAGATTTCAGGGTAGCAGTTTATTTACAAACCCATTCCTTTGTTGGGTTAAAGAACACTTTCTGATTTTCAATTTATCCAGATTTTCTTCTTATAAGGACAGCAGAGAAGACTTGTTGAAACTAAAAGTTCTCTAGACTGTTTTTGTTTTGGGGCTCTTTTTATTTTTTATTCTGTTTTTGGCCATGCCATATGGCTTGCAGGATCTTAGTTCCCTGACCAGATATTGAACCCATGCCCCCCACATTGGAAGTAAGGAGTCCTAACCACTGGACGATGAGGGAATTTCCCCAAAGTTCTCTATATTGTTGATATCAATGTTTCAGCTGCTCAAATGCAAGAACATCTTGATTGGATATAGTTTTTGATGACCTCAGGCCTTGACTTCTAAAAAGTTAGTGTAATGCATGACTGAGAATGGTCCCTGTGATCTTTGTTTAGCTTGAACAACTGAGACAATGTCTCAGACTAGGAGAAGAAACAGAATTTGGTCTTTTCACAGGGGGATTAGTGTAAGTAGGGACACTGTCTCAAGTTATCTCCAGTTTCAACAACCTTGACAAGACAATGGGAGTCACTCAGACTGTAGAGGCATACAGTAGTCATCATGGTTTCCACACCGAAATAACAGTGACTCTGAAGAAAGAAACCAAGTCGTGCTAAGGACAAATCATTAATAAGTTGGACAAATAGTAAAACATTTGACTCAGCGTATGCTCAGATTTTGTTACAATGATGAATTTTTTCTTACAATGATGATTTTTGAACATAACTCATCTGAGAAAACTCCTTATCTCACATAATGTGTCCTCCTAGCACAAATGACAGAATGGATTGACTTTGAATGAAACCAAAGTCCAAGGTACCACCAAGTTACCATGCTGTGAACTTTCTGGACCATAATGTATAGTTATGTTACAGACTGAATTGTACCTCCCCAAATTCATACACTGAAGCCTTTACCTGCAATATAACTGTATTTAGAGTTAGGGCTTTAAGGGAATAAGGTAGGTACCTAAGATTGAATAAGGTTATAAGAGTGGATCCTAATCTGATAGGACTGGTGTCTTTATAAGAAAAGGACAAGGTGCAGAGATTTCCCCTCCCTCCACATGTGCACAAAAGAAAGGTCATTGTGTGCCAGCCAGCAAGAGATAGGTCACTGAAAACCAACCTTGGCACCTTGATTCTGGATTTCCAGTCTCCCAGAAGTATGAGAAAATGACATGTGTTGTTTAAGTCACCCAGTCTATATATCTTGCTATGGCAGCTCTAAGTACAAATGGTAGAGATGACCTCTTGGTTCTGTATCAGTGACTATAAAGAATTAGGCACAACAACTGATTGACTTCCATGGATGTTGCAGATGCACATGGCACAAGTGGATATTTTTCTGCTGCTTCTACACAAGCCAACAGACAGCCTAGTCTCTAGAACTTTTGTTGTTCCATGACTCAGTTATGTCCAACTTTTGCAACACCATGGACTGCAGCACTCCAGGCTTCCCTCTCTTTCACCATCTCCTGGAACTTGCTCAAACTCATGTCCATTGAGTCGGTGATGCCACCCAATAATCTCATCCTCTGTCATCCCTTTCTCCTCCTGCCTTCAGTTTTTCCCAGCATCAGGCTCTTTTCCAATGATTTGGCTCTTTGCATCAGGTGGCCAAAATATTGGAGCTTCAGCTTCATCATCAGTCCTTCCAATGAATTTTCAGGACTGATTTATTGGAGGATTGACTTGTTTGATATCCTTGCTGTCCAAGGAACTCTCAAGAGTCTTGTCCAACACATTTCAAAAGCATCAATTCTTTGGTGTTCAGCCTTCTTTATGGTCCAACTCTCCCATCCATACTCATATCCACTACTGGAAAAACCATAGCTTTGACTCTATGGACCTTTGTCAACAAAATAATGTCTTTGCTTTTTAATATGCTGTCTAGGTTTTTCATAGCTTTTTTCCAAAGCACAAGCATCTTTTAATTTCATGGCTGCAGTCACCATCCACAGTGATTTTGGAGCCCAGGAAAATAAAGTCTGTCACTGTTTCCATTGTTTCCGCATCTATTTGCCACGAAGTGATGGGACAAGATGCCATGATCTTTAGAGCTAGAGACCTTAAAATCAATCCAAACGTTAATACCTCAAGAGCTGTCCTGAAGCCCACATCTCCTTCAGAACCCATGATATTACACATATCTGTATACTGCTTTGTAGACTTTTGATGGAAACCTTCGTTAATAAACCATCAATATACCTCAGGCTCCAGGGTTCTTCACTAAAGAATCTATCAGTTCAGTTCAGTCACTCAGTTGTGTTTGACTCTTTGTGACCCCATAGACTGCAGAACGCCAGACTTCCCTGTCCATAACCATCTCCCGGAGCTTGCTCAAACTCATGTCAATCGAGTCAGTGATGCCATCCAAACATCTCATCCTCTGTCACCCCCTTCTCCTCCTGCCCTCAATCTTTCCCAGAATCAGGGTCTCTTTTGATGCTCTTAGCATCAGGTGGCCAAAGTATTGGAGCTTCAGCATCAGTCCTTCCAATAAATATTCAGGATTGATTTCCTTTAGGATTGACTTCCTTGCTGTCTGAGAAACTCTCAAGAGTCTTCTCCAACACCATAGTTCAAAAGCATCAATTATTTGACACTCAACTTTCTTTATGGTCCAATTCTCACATTCATATATGACTACTGGAAATATCATAGCTTTGACTAGACCGATCTTTTGTCAGCAAAGTCTCTGCTTTTTAATAGGCTGTCTACATTGGTCATAGTTCTTCTTCCAAGGAGCAGGTGTCATTTGAAGTCATGGCTGCAGTCATGTAGCAATGCAAAGGATCTATAGCTTGCCCAATAGATTCAGAGATTATCTCACTACAAGTCATGAATCTAATGGAGCCTTCAAATAACAGTCAAACAGGGCCTTAGGTCCTTGGCCATCCTAACAAATCCACTGTTAGACACTGAGACAACAGGGTTCACTATAAAAGAGCCTGCCTCCAGAGAGAACACTTTCAGTGGGCTAATGCAGCCTTCCAATATAATGACTGATCACCAACAGCCCACAGCATTAAGGGTCTGCAAAGTGGGCTGAACAGCATATCTCAACTCATTTTTATACTAACTATACTAACTATATACTTTATACTAACTATACTTTATACTAAAGATGCTAACTCATCTTTATACTTGTGAGCCAGCACTAAAGGCCTAAAAATTGTCAGGCTATTGCATATGAATATAGGGCTATAATACTAAAAGTATATCTATATGAAATTAGATACAATAACTTATTCATGAACTTAATGTTTACATCACACAAGTGTATGTCCAAATAAAGGGATTATGTTTAAGTCAAAGTATTTTCCTAACAAAGTCCAATCAAGAATGCTGGGCTATTTTGTTAGATTTATTCTATAGTTATATTTTTAATTTCCTAAGACAGAGATTTAGCTCATTAATTTTTACACTCCTTTCCTAACTTAAGAATTTTAGTCTAACCATTTATCTCTATATATTGCTTCAACCCAACACTCCAAGTTATGCTATCTAGTATTTCCAATATTTTAAATACCTAAAAATTGCCTAAGTTCCACAGTGATTTCTTCTATAATCGATGAGTTGCATGTGTTAATTTTATATTTCAAATGTAGTTTCATTTTGTCAACTTTTGTTGTTTTATCTTCCTTAATTGCCACCTCATCAGACAAGTTCTACTACCAAATATTTCAAAGTTTTAAAAACTGCTTTTGTGACATGACCAATCATCATTTTTCATAAATATCCGATATATGTATAAAACTGTGTTTCCTTCAACTGTGAAGGTACAATATTCTGTAAATATTATTAGTTCTAATTTGGCAATGGTGTGATCAAACCTGTCAAATTACTTATTTTTAAAATGTTTATTCTACAAACTAAGAGAGATGTGATAAAACAACACAAATAATGATACATTTGTTAATTTTCCCTGTAAATTCATTATTTTCCTCTTGCTCTCTCAATCTTTCTCCTCCCTTCCCTCCCCCTCCCTTTCTTCCTCCCTTGTATGTTGTGGGATAAAATTTAAAACATTTTTTAATAAATGGTTAAATGAATATTTTGCCATTATGCACTGATCCCTTTTACCTCTGCTAATGTTTTGCAATGTAATGGATTTTTTTTTTCTTTCAGTTCAATTTGATAATCTAGATGTTCACTGCTGGATTTAGCCCAAGTAGTGTAATTATGATTATCAATTGTTTCTATTTTTTTCCTTGCCATTTTATAAAAAGTATTCCCTATTCCTATACTTTTCTAAATTTCTCTTTTTCTGATTATTTTTGTGTTCTTCTCCTTCTTTCTTAGGAAGAGAAATCTTTATTACTGTAGTACAATAATTTAATGTTAAATTTGACCCTGAACTTCGTGATGACCAGTATACAAAATGAAACAGTGGTTCATAATTAGTTCTCCTTAACATCTGCAAATTTAGTGTGAAAACAGATGAAAATACCTCTTCTAAGAAATGAATGTACATTGTTTTTTTTTTTTTGAGAGAGAGAGAAAACTTATCTTAGTGTTAAAATCTAAAAGAATGTCTGGTATGGAACTCAATTTATATAAGGCAATACAACAAGATGGTTGTTATTGACAATGGTTCACAGGAGAGGAGCAAGGGTGGTCAGAAACTAGTCTTTGTTTTGGTTTTTTCTTAATTGAAATGTAGTTGATATTATGTTAGTTTCAGGTGTACTACTTAATGCTTCAACATTTGCATACATTATGAAATGATCACCATGATAAATTAGTAACCATCTGTCCCCATACAAAGTTACTACATTATCACTGACCATATTCGTTATGCTTTTTCCCATGACTTATTTATTATCTAACTGGAGGGTATGTGCCTCTAAATCCTCTTCACCTATTTTGGTCACTCTTGCCTCCACCATCCCTTCTGGCAAACATCTCTTTGTTTTTTGTTTTTCGTATCTATGAGTCTGTTTTCCTTTTGTTTTGCTTTTGAGTTCATGGGGTCTTTTTCTTTCTCTGACTTACTTCACTGTAAGTCAGAGAAAGAAACTTGTAACATTTTAGCTCCCCAAGTGTCCTTCCCAGTAGCAGGATAAAGTGGCAGCAATAGATATCCTAGAATCTCAATGACTGGTGATGATATTTCTATTTGTCCTTACACGTAAAAATGCAAAACATAAAATGCAAACACATATAACATATTATAATTATACATTTAGAAAGTAAAAAAATTAAATGAATTTTATATTTCATAAATATGTTTCTTAACAATATTTTATACTTGTTTACATTATTTCTCATTCACACTGCTTGTTTTTAATGGGCAACCCATTGAATGACAATATGCGTTGTTCTAGCCCCAGGGTCCAGGCCATGTGGCATTACCAGTCACCAGGGCAGAGATAAAGAGATGCAAACGTATACAATTTCTTAAAACTTCTGCCCAGAGATCACACAAGTCATCCAACTATCATTATTCCTACCAGGTCCCAGGCATGTTTTAATTAAAAATCACTGTGAAGTACAGTTCTACTGTGTGCCTCCAACATCCTCCTTTCATCAGTTCCTGGTTTTCTTCAGTTTAACATTCATTCTGCTGTACTAACATTTATATTCTATTTCATTACTAATTTCCCTATTTTCTGTGAAATTTAGTTTTATATCTAAATGGGTTTATTTCTTTTTACCACTGGTGCTTTCCAACTGTGGCTTCTCTCTTATTGAGATCTTGATGTTGATTTTTTTCCTTGAAATTCATAATCAAAATTTTTAGACAGGATTTTTGGACTCTGTTCCTTGATTTCTTGCATATTCATGAACTTATTTCTTTTATAGTAAAATGTCAACTTGACTGAATATAAAAAATCTTTTTTAAAAAGTCTTGAATTGCACTTCTTTTTCGCATAAGGATTTCATAAACATTATTTCACTCATTTTTAACATATGATTATGTGCAAGACTCTAATACCACTCTTACTGTCTCATCTCATGATTAATCTCCAGGATGTCCATAGAATGCTTTTGATTTTTTAACTGATTTAAATGTAATTTTCTTTACTTTTTTAAGTTACAAAATAAGATGTACTATTTTAATAAGTCATATAGCACAGAAATAGAAAAAATGTCAATAACCTTTATACCCCCCACTAATTTCTCCCTTAAGCTTTGCTTTTCTAAAAATATACCTATTAAGTTATAACACAGAGAAAATGTACAAATCATAAAAATGAAGCAAATTATGTTTATAAATGTGAATACACCAATGTGATCAGCATATAGATAAGAAAACTACAATACTAGCATTCTAGGAGTACCTTCATGTTGCATCCCTTCCCCAAGGAGTAACCATTATTCTTTAAAAAAAAAAAATTATGTATTTTAATTGAAGGATAATTACAATATTGCAGTGGTTTTTGCCATAAATTGACATGAGTCAGCCATGGGTGTACATCTGTTCCCCATCCTGAACTCCCCCCACCTCCCTCCCCATCCCATCCCTCAGGGTCAACCCAGTGCACCAGCCCTGGGCACCCTGTCTAATGCATCGAACTTGGACTGGTGATCTGTTTCACATATGATAATATGCATGTATCAATGCTATTCTCTCAAATCATTCTACCCTTGCCTTCTCCCACAGAGTCCAAAAGTCTGTTCTTTACAACTGTGTCTCCTTTGCTGTCTTGCATATAGGGTCATCATTACCATCTTTCTAAATTCCATATATATGTGTTAATATACTGTATTGGTGTTTTTCTTCTGACTTACTTCACTCTGTATAATAGGCTCCAGTTTCATCCACCTCGTTAGAACTAACTCAAATGTATTCTTTTTAATGACTGAATAATATTCCATTGTGTATATGTACCATAGCTTTCTTATCCATTCATCTGCTGATGGACATCTAGGTTGCTTCCATTTCCTGGCTATTATAAACAGTGCTGTGATGAACATTGGGGTACACGTGTCTCTTTCAATTCTGGTTTCCTTGGCGTATATGCCCAGGAGTGGGATTGCTGGGTCATAAGGCAGTTCTGTTTCCAGTTTTTTAAGGAATCTCCACACTGTTCTCCATAGTGGCTGTACTAGTTTTCATTTCCACCAACAGTGTAAGAGGGTTCCCTTTCTCCACACCCTCTCCAGCATTTATTGTTTGTAGACTTTTGGATAGCAGCCATTCTGACTGGGGTGAAATGGTACCTCATTGTGGTTTTGATTTGCATTTCTCTGATAATGAGTGATGTGAGAACCTTTTCATGTGTTTGTCAGCCATCTGTATGTCCCCTTTGGAGAAATATCTGTTTAGTTCTTTGGCTCATTTTTTGATTGGGTCATTTTTTTTTCCGGAATTGAGCTGTAGGAGCTGCTTGTACATTTTTGAGATTAACTCTTTGTCAGTTGTTTAGTTTGTCATTATTTTCTCCCATTCTGAAAGCTGTCTTTTCACCTTGATTATAGTTTCCTTCGTTGTGTATAAGCTTTTAAGTTTAATTAGGTCCCATTTGTTTGTTTTTGCTATTATTTCCATTACTCTGGGAGGTGGATCATAGAGGATCCTGCTGTGATTTATGTCGGAGAGTGTTTTCCCAGCACCACTTGTTAAAGAGATTGTCTTTTCTCCATTGTGTATTCTTGCCTACTTTGTCAAAGATAAGGTGTCCATAGGTGTGTGGATTTATCTCTGGGCTTTCTATTTTGTTCAATTGATGTATATTTCTGTCTCTGTGCCAGTACCATGCTTTCTTAATGACTGTGTAGCTTTGTAGTATAGCCTGAAGTCAAGCAGGTTGATTCCTCCAGTTCCATTCTTCTTTCTCAAGATTGCTTTGGCTATTCGAGGTTTTTCGTATTTCTGTACAAATTGTGAAATTATTTGTTCTAGTTTTCTGAAAAATATCATTGGTAGCTTGATAGGAATTGGATTGAATCTATAGATTGCTTTGTATACTCATTTTCACTATATTGATTCTTCCAATCCATGAGCATGGCATATTTCTCCATCTATTTGTGTCATCTCTGATTTCTTTTATCAGTGTTTTATAGTTTTCTATATATAGGTCTATTGTTTCTTTAGGTAGATTTATTCCTAAGTATTTTATTCTTTTCATTGCAATGGCGAATGGAATTGTTTCCTTAATTTCTCTTTCTGTTTTCTCATTGTTAGTGTATAGGAATGCGAGGGATTTATATGTGTTAATTTTATATCCTGCAACTTTATTATATTCATTGATTAGCTCTAGTAAGTTTATGGTGGAATTTTTACCGTTTTCTATGTAAAGGATCATGCCATTTGCAAACAGTGAGAGTTTTATTTATTCTTTTCCAATCTGGATTCCTTTTATTTCTTTTTCTTATCTGATTACTGTGGCTAAAACTTCCAAAACTATGTTGAATAGTAGTGCTGGGAGTGGGCACCCTGTCTTGTTCCTGACTTTTGAGGAAATGCTTTCCATTTTTCACTGTTGAGGATAATGTTTGCTGTGAGTTTGTCATATATAGCTTTTATTATGTTGAGGCATGTTCCTTCTATTCCCGCTTTCTGGAGGGTTTTTATCTTAAATGCATGCTGAATTTTGTCAAAGGCTTTCTCTGTATCTATTGAGATAATCATATGGTTTTTTCTCTTTCAATTTGTTAATGTGGTATATTACATTTATCGATTTGTGGATATTAAGGAATCCTTGCATCCTTGGGATAAAGCGCACTTGGTCATGATGTAGGATCTTTTTAATATGTTGTTGGATTCTAATTGCTAGGATTTTGTAAAGGATTTTTGCATCTATGTTCATCAGTGATATTGGCCTGTAGTTTTCTTTTTTTGTGGCATCTTTGTTCAGGTTTTGGTATTAGGGTGATGGTGGCCTCATAGAATGAGTTTGGCAGTTTACCTTCCTCTGCAATTTTCTGGAAGAATTTGAGTAGGATAGGTGTTAGCTCTTCTCTAAATTTTTCATAGAATTCATCTGTGAAACCGTCTGGTCCTGGGATTTTTTTTTTTTTTTTTGATTTTGCCATATATCAACATGAATCCACCACAGGTATACACGTGTTCCTCATCCTGAACCCCCCTCCCTCCTCCCTCCCTGTACCATCCCTCTGGGTCGTCCCAGTGCACGAGCTCCAAGCAACCAGTATCATGCATTGAACTTGGACTGGCGATTCGTTTCATATATGATATTATACATGCTTCAATGCCATTCTCCCAAATCATCCCACCCTCTCTGTCTCCCACAGAGTCCAAAAGACTGTTCTATACTTCTGTGTATCTTTTGCTGTCTCACATACAGGGTTATTGTTACCATCTTTCTAAATTCCATATGTATGTGTTACCAATCTAGATAGCATATTCAAAAGCAGAGACATTACTTTGCCAAAAAAGGTTCATCTAGTCAAGGCGATGGTTTTTCCTGTGGCCATCTATGGATGTGAGAGTTGGACTGTGAAGAAAGCTGAGCGCCGAAGAACTGATGCTTTTGAACTGTGGTGTTGGAGAAGACTCCTGAGAGTCCCTTGGACTGCAAGGAGATCCAACCAGTCCATTCTGAAGGAGATCGGCCCTGGGATTTCTTTGGAACGAATGATGCTAAAGCTGAAACTCCAGTACTTTGGCCACCTCATGTGAAGAGTTGACTCATTGGGAAAGACTGATGCTGGGAGGGATTGGGGGCAGGAGGAGAAGGGGATGACAGAGGATGAGATGGCTGGATGGCATCACTGACTTGATGGACATGAGTCTGAGTGAACTCCGGGAGTTGGTGATGGACAGGGAGGCCTGGCGTGCTGCAATTCATGGGGTCACAAAGAGTCGGACACGACTGAGCAACTGATCTGATCTGATCTGATCTGATACTGTATTGGTGTTTTTCTTTCTGGCTTACTTCACTCTGTATAATAGGCTCCAGTTTCATCTACCTCATTAGAACTGATTCAAATGTATTCTTTTTTTTTTTTTTCTATTTTTTTAAATTTTATTTTATTTTTAAACTTTACATAATTGTATTAGTTTTGCCAAATATCAAAATGAATCCGCCACAGGTATACATGTATTCTTTTTTAATGGCTGAGTAGTACTCCATTGTGTATATATACCATAGCTTTCTTATCCATTCATCTGCTGATGGACATCTAGGTTGCTTCCATGTCCTGGCTATTATAAACAGTGCTGCAATGAACGTTAGGGTACACGTGTCTCTTTCAATTCTGGTTTCCTTAGTGTGTATGCCCAGCAGTGGTATTGCCGGGTCATAAGGCAATTCTCTTTCCAGTTTTTTAAGGAATTTCCACACTGTTCTCCATAGTGGCTGTACTAGTTTGCATTTCCACCAACAGTGTAAGAGGGTTCCCTTTTCTCCACACCCTCTCCAGCATTTATTACTTACAGACTTTTGGATCGCAGCCATTCTGGGTGGCGTGGAATAGTACCTCATTGTGGTTTTGATTTGCATTTCTCTGATAATGAGTGATGTGTTTGTTAGCCATCTGTATGTCTTCTTTGGAGAAATGTCTATTTAGTTCTTTGGCCCATTTTTTGATTGGGTCATTTATTTTTCTGGAATTGAGCTGCAGGAGTTGCCTGTATATTTTTTAGATTAATTGTTTGTCCTGGGCTTTTGTTTGCTGGAAGATTACTGATTACAGTTTCAATTTCTGTGCTTGTGATGTGTCTGTTAAGATTTTCTATTTCTTCCTGGTTCAGTTTTGGAAAGTTATAATTTTCTAAGAATTTGTCCATTTCTTCCAAATTGTCCATTTTACTAGCATATAGTTGCTAATAGTAGTCTCTTATGATTTTTTGTATTTCTGTGTTGTCTGTTATGATTTATTCATTTTCATTTCTAATTTTGTTGACTTGATTCTTCTCCCTTTCTTTCTTGATGAGTTTGGCTGATGGCTTGTCTATTTTATTTAACTTCTCAAAGAACCAGCTTTTAGCTTTGTTGATTTTTCCCGTGGTCTCGTTTCTTTTGCATTTATTTCTGCCTTAATTTTTATGATTTCTTTCCTTCTATTAACTTTGGGGTTCTTCATTTCTTCCTTTTCTAGTTGCTTTAGGTGTAGAGTTAGGTTATTTATTTGACTTTTTTCTTGTTTCTTGAGGTAAGCTTGTAGTGCTATGAACCTTCCCCTTAGCACTGCTTTTACTCAGTCCCATAGGTTTTGGGTTGTTGTTTTTTCATTTTCATTCATTTCTATGCATATTTTCATTTTTTAAAATTTCTTCTGTGATTTGTTAGTCATTCAGAAGCTTGTTGTTTAGCCTCCATATTTTTGTGTCTTAAATATTTTTTTTTTCCTGTAGTTGACATCTAATCTTACTGCATTGTGATCAGAAAAGATGCTTGAAATGATTTCAGTTTTTTTGAATTTACCAAGGCTAGATTTATGGCCCAGGATGTGATCTATCCAAGAGAAGTTTCCATATGCACTTGAGAAAAAGGTGAAATTCATTGTATGGGGGTGATATATCCTATAGATATCAATTAGGTCTAACTGGTTTATTGTATCATTAAAGTTTGTGTTACCTTGCAAATTTTCCATTTAGTTGATCTATCCATAAGTGTGAATGGGGTATTAGAGTCTCCCACTATTATCGTGTTACTGTTAATTTCCCCTTTCACACTTGTTAGTTAGTATTTGCTTTACATATTGTGGTGCTCCTATGTTGGGTGCATATATATTTATAATTGTTATATTTTCTTCTTGGATTGATCCTTTGATCATTATGCAGTGTCTTTCTTTGTCTCTTTTCACAGCCTTTATTTCAAAGTCTATTTTATCTGATATGAGTATTGCTACTCCTGCTTTCTTTTGGTCTTGATTTGCATGAAATATCTTTTTCCAGCCCTTCACTTTGTCTGTATGTGTCCCTTGTTTTGAGGTGGGTCTCTTTTAGATAGCATATATAGAGGTCTTGTTTTTGTTTCCATTCAGCCAGTCTTTGTCTTTTGGTTGGGACATTCAACCCAATTACATTTAAGGTATTTATTGGTAAGTATGATCCCGTTGCCATTTACTTTGTTGTTTTGGGTTCAAGTTTATACACCTTTTCTTTGTTTCTTATCTAGAGAAGATCTTTCAGCATTTGTTGAAGAGCTGGTTTGGTGGTGCTGAATTCTCTCAGCTTTTGTTTGTCTGTAAAGCTTTTGATTTCTCCTTCATATTTGAATGAGATCCTTGCTGGGTAGAGTAATCTGGGTTGTAGGCTTTTCTCCTTCATCACTTTAAGTATGTCCTGCCATTCCCTTCGGAGAAGGCAATGGCAACCCACTCCAGTACTTTTGCCTGGAAAAATCCCATGGATGGAGGAGCCTGGCAGGCTGCAGTCCATGGGGTCTCTGAGGGTCAGACACGACTGAGCAACTTCACTTTCACTTTTCACTTTCATGCATAGGAGAAGAAAATGGCAACCCACTCCAGTGTTCTTGCCTGGAGAATCCCAAGGATGGGGGAGCCTGGTGGGCTGCTGTCTATGGGGTCGCACAGAGTCAGACACGACTGAAGTGACTTAGCAGCAGCAGCAGCAGCCATTCCCTTCTGGTCTGAAGAGTTTCTATTGAAAGGTCTCCTGTTATCCTTATGGGAATCCCCTTTTGTGTTATTTGTTGTTCTTCCCTTGCTGCTTTTAATATTTGTTCTTTGTGTTTGATCTTTGTTAATTTGATTAATATGTGTCTTGGGGATGACAGAGGATAAGATGGCAGATGGTATCACTGACTCAATGGACATGGGTTTGGATGTACTCCGGGGAGTTGGTCATGGACAGGGAGGCCTGGCATGCTGCCGTTCATGGGGTCACAGAGTCGGACATGACTGAGCAACTGAACTGAACTGAACTGGGATGTTTCACCTTGGGTGTATCCTGTTTGGGATTCTCTGGGTTTCTTGGACTTGGATGGCTATTTCCTTTTCCATTTTAGGGAAGTTTTCAGCTATTATGTCCTCAAGGATTTTTTCATGGCCTTTCGTTTTGTCTTCTTCTGGGATTCCTATGATTTGAATGTTGGGACGTTTGGCATTGTCCCAGAAGTCTCTGAGGCTGTTCTCAGTTCTTTTAATTCTTTTTTCCTCTCTGCTTCATTTACTTCCCCCATTCTCTCTTCCACCTCACTTACCCTATCTTCTGCCTCAGTTCTACTGTTGGTTCTCTCCAGAGTGTTTTTTATCTCACTTATTGCATTATTCATTATTGATTGACTCTTTTTTATTTCTTCTAGGTCCTTGTTAAACATTTCTTGCATCTTCTCAATCCTCAATCTCATCTTCTCCTTCTCAGTAGTCTCCAGGCTATTTATCTGTAACTCCATTTTTTTTTTTCCAAGATTTTGGATCATTTTTACTATCATTATTCTGAATTCTTCTTCAGGTAGACTCCTTATCTCCTCCTCTTTTCTTTTGGTTTGGTGGGACTATATCATGTTCCTTTACCTTCTGAGAATTTCTCTGCCTTTTCATCTTTTTTAGATTGCTATGTTTGGGGTGGCCCTTCTGTATTCTGGCAATTTGTGGTTCTTCTTTATTGTGGAGGTTCCTCTCTGTGGCTGGACTTGGACGAGTGGCTAGTTAAGGTTTCCTGGTTAGGGAAGCTTGTGTTGGTGTTCTGGTGGGTGGAGCTGGATTTCTTCTCTCTGGAGTGCAATGAAGTGTCCAGTAGTGAGTTTTGAGATGTCTGTGGGTTTGGTGTGACTTTGGGCAGCCTGTATATTAAAGCTCAGGGCTATGTTTCAGTGTTGCTGGAGAATTTGTGTGGTATGTCTTGCTCTGGAACTTATTGGTTCTTGGGTGGAGCTTGGTTTCAGTGCAGGTATGGAGGCTTTTGGATGAGCTCTTATTGATTAATGTTCCTTGGATTCAGGAGTTCTCTGGTGTTCTCAGGTTTTGGATTTAAGCCTCCTGCATCTGATTTTCAGTCTTATTCTTACAATAGCCTCAAGATTTCTCCATCCATATAGCATCAATGATGAAACATCTATGTTAATGGAGAAAAGATTCTCCACAGTAAAGACACCCAGAAAGGTTCACTGAGTTACGTGGAAAAAAAAAAAAAAAAAGAGGGAGGAGGGAGATAGAGGTGACCAGGAGGAGATGAGGCAGAATCAAAAGGGGAGACAGCAAGCTAGCCAGTAATCAAATCTCTATGTGCTCTCCACAGTCTGGAACACCCAGAGAGGTTCACAGAGTTACATAGAGAAGAGAAGTGGGAGGAAGGAGATAGAGGGGACCAGGAGAAGATGAGGGGGAGTGAAAAGGAGAGAGACAGATCTAGCCAGTAATCAGTTCCCTAAGTGTTCTTCACAGCCTGGAATATCCAAAGAGATTCACAAAGTTTGGTAGAGAAGAAAAGGGGGAGGAAGGAGATAGAGGTGACCTCCTTTTGAAGAGAATGGGCTGCCTTTCTTGGTGCCCAGTGTCCTGTGCCAGCTTTCAGAAGTTGTTTTGTGGAATTTTTTTAGCATTCATATGATCTTTCAATGAATTTGTGGGGGAGAAAGTGGTTTCCCCATCCTATTCCTCTGCCATCCAGAGCAACCATTATTATAACAGCTAAAATAGCTTTGCTTATTTTTTAAAGAACAGAAAGCAAAGATTCACTTCATTGAACACCAGAAAGTAACATATTGTATGGCAATTTTTTCAATATTTTCAAAATCATTGGCTTGCTTTTTTTTTCTTTTGCTATGTATTCATTACTTTTTATTGTGTGTGTATATATATATATATATATATATATATATATATATATATTTTTTTTTTTTTTTTGAAATGTAGGTCCAGAGCAGTGGTGATAGTCTTAGCCTCTAGTTCAAAGTCACTTCACCTGCTCTCCAGAATGCTCTACCTTTCTCCATTCCCTCACAGCACATGAAGTTTCTATGTCCTCATATTTCACTATTGTTTAAATTTGCATTGCTCTAGTTAATGTGCATAAGCATCTATTTCTATACTTTATGTACTTATACGCTTTTTTCATTTCTTTTCTTGAAAAATTCCTGTTCACATCCTTTTTATTTTTTAAAGAGAAATCATACATTTCACTGCTAATATGCAAAAATTTCTTGTATTATATTTCTAATATATTCTAAATTAACCCTTCATTGGTTTTAGGCAGATTTCATATTCTGTCACTAGTCTTTTAACTTTAACTGGGTGATTTGGATTTCTGGATGACTAGTGATGTTGAACATCTTTTCATGTGCCTGTTGGCCATCAGTATGACTTTTCTGAAAAATGCCTACTCAGGCCCTCAGTCCATTTTTTAATCAAATTGTTCAGTTGTTTTACTATTGAGCTGTGTGAATTCTTTTTATATTTTGGATACTAACTTCTTATCAGACACATCATTTGCAAATAAGCTTTCCCATTCAATTGGGTTACCAACTGTTTCCTTGCCCTTTCTTCTAACATTGGCTCTTTTCCTACATGTTTAATCTTTTTACTTATAAGCATATCATCCATGCTTATTTCTTTCTGATTTTTACTAATTTTGAATGAGACACTTGTATCTGTTCACATATTTGCTGAACTACATTAAAGGTGAGAGATGTAAACTGAAGCAGTGGAAGTTCAGGACGCATCTTCATCATCTCTGTTTTGTCATCTCCTCTGTAAATGCTTTCTCTCGTTAACATTCCCATGTCCAGTGAGCAGAAAGTCTTGAGTTTTCACAATAAAGCCATGTATTTCAGGTGTCTGTGGCATCTCTGCCCATTATTAATTTTTTTCATTGACATTTGATTAGCTGTTACCACAATGACTGAGGTATACACTCTTGTCTTCTTGCTCACTTTCTGAAAATATAACGTTAAGTATGAATCTTCTTATTCAATCTTCCCTCCGTCATCAGGCTTGCTTTATACACCTGTACTCTGCTCACGGGGCTTCCTGGTGTCTCAGTGGTAAAGACTCTGCCCGCAATGCAGGAGACGTGGGTTCGATCACTGGGTGGGGAACATCCCCTGGAGGAGGAAACGGCAACCCACTCTAATACTCTTGCCTGGGCAAGGACAAGAATTCCATTGACAGAAGATCCTGGCGGGCTGTAGTCCATGGAGTCACAAAGAGTCATACATGAATGACCATGCACATATGCATTCTGCTCACACCTCCATGTCATGTATCTTTATTATCTTAGAGCTGTTCCCTCTACTTTGAAGGACCTCTGTACTATTTAAAGCATCTCTAGGAGATTGCATTTCTTCTTGTCACCTTTTGCCATTTTGGTCCCAATAAGTTTTTCCTTTAATTTCTATTTGGAGGTTGTGCTTTGGACTATGACTGTCTCCTAGTCCCACTGAAGACAGAACAGTCCCTATTTTTTATATATGCTTGTTCTTTCAGTTGGTGTTACAGAATAAAATGGATAAATTTACAGAAGCAAACAATGCTTAATTCCTTGAAACTGGGTAAAACATTGGTCAGTAAAAATATTTTCTAATTTGCTTCTTTGAAACCTGTTATTATTATGAAATTTTATCTTTTTCTATAAGATCAGGTGATCTGATGCTTTGAAGTTGGTGTTTAATTACTGCAGAATGCAAAATTTTGGACTCCAATATGGAATGTTAGTCCATGGCAGTGATGTGAAAATTAGCATCCTAACAACAGTAGAGTTTGTTGAGAAAGAAAATGTAAAGTTGTTGTGCTACTTAGTTTTATTAGGAAATGATTCCAGTAATGGACCAAAAAAGACTGACAATTATTCATAGCACTACTGAGGAGATGGTGATAGGTAACAAAAGTTACCTACAAGTTAATTTATTAGTTAGAATTTTTTTAAAGTGCAAATGATAGAAATTCAAACCATCCTTAAGAAAAAAAAAAAGAGTTTATTGATTCCTGTGAGTATTCCAAAAAGAGAGCTCACTTTAATCATGGCCAACCTCCGAAGCTTAAAAAAAATCTAGTGTTGCTGCAAATTCTGGTCAGTTCCAAGTTATTTATGAGAAGGACATAAATACTTCTTTTTTAGAAACCCCAAAAGAAAGAGAATTGCTTAATCACACATGAAAGATTCTCCTTTTTCCAAGTTCAGACTCTTTGACCCCACTTGCATCACACAACTGTGCAGGAATGTGTGTTGAATTCCACCATGATCCACTGAGAAGAGTAGGACTTTTGTATACAAGAAAGGGTGCTGGTAAAACAAAAGCTAAGTCCAGTTAATGAACTGGGTTGTGCTATTTCAATACCCTGATTGCAAATAATTTTCGGGAAGGATTTGCATTTCTACTATAAGTATGTGCAGAGTAACTGAAGCTTCTTTGTTTTGTTTAGAAGAGGATTGGAAGAGGGAATGAACTCTAAGATGAGGCTATTTCAGTGATCTTTATTCTTTAGTTGCAAATTGGAAAACCACTCAAGATACTTACTCTCATAGTTTCAAGTTCTGCCTGGAATCTAGCTTTGAAGATACTCTCTTGGGACTTCTTTGGAATGCAAAATAGGAAGTCAAGAGATACCTGGAGTAACAGGCAAATTTGGCCTTGGAGTACAGAATGAAGCAAGTCAAAAGCTAACAGAGTTTTGCAAAGAGAATGTACTGGTCATAGCAAACACCCTCTTTCAACAACACAAGAGAAGACTCTACACATGAACATCACCAGATGGTCAATACCAAAATTAGATTGATTATATTCTTTGCAGCCAAAGATGGAGAAGCTCTATAACGTCATCAAAAAACAAGAACAGGAGCTAACTGTGACTCAGATCATGAACTCCTTACTACCAAATTCAGACTTAAATTGAAGAAAGTAGGGAAAACCACTAGACCATTCAGGTATGACCTAAATCAAATCCCTTATGATTATAAAGAGAAAGTGACAAATAGATTCAAGGGATTAGATCTGATAGACAGAGTGCCTGAAGAACTATAGATGGAGATTCATGACATGTTACAGGAGACAGTGATCAAGACCATCCCCAAGAAAAAGAAATGCAAAAAGGCAAAATGGTTGTCTGAGGGGGCCTTGCAAATAGATAGAAAAGAAGAGAAGCTAAAGGCAAAGGAGAAAAGGAAAGATATATCCATCTGAATGCAGAGTTCCAAAATAGCAAGGACAGATAAGAAAGCCTTCCTCAGTGATCAAGGCAAAGAACAGAGGAAAATAAAAGAATGGGAAAGACTAGAGGTCTCTTCAAGAAAATTAGAGATACCAAGAAAACAATTCATGCAAAGATGGACACAATAATGGACAGAAACTGTTTGAACCTAATAGAAGCAGAAGATATTAAAGAGAGGTGGCAAGAATACACCGAAGAACTATACAAAAAAGGTCAGAGTGACCCAGATAGCCACGATGGTATGATCACTCACCTAAAGCCAGACGTCCCGGAATGCAAAGTCAAGTGGGCCTTAGGAAGCATCACTACGAACAAAGCTAGTGGAGGTGATGGAATTCCAGTTGAGCTATTTCAAACCCTAAAAGATGATGCTATGAAAGTGCTGCGCTCAATATGCCAACAAATGTGGAAAACTCAGCAGGGCCACAGGACTGGAAAAGGTCAGTTTTCATTCCAATCCCAAAGAAAGGCAATGCCAAAGAATGCTCAAACAACTGCAATATTGCACTCACCTCACATGAAAAGTAATGCTCAAAATTCTCCAAGCCAGGCTTCAACAGTACGTGAGCTGTGAATTTCTAGATGTTTACTGGAATTAGAAAATGCAGAGGAACCAGAGATCAAATTGCCAAGATTCAATGGATCATTAGAAAATCAATAGAGTTCCAGAAAAATATTTACTTCTGCTTTATCGACTAGTCCAAAGCCTTTGACTGTGTGGATCACAACAAATTGTGGAAAATTCTTAAAGAGATGGGAATACCAGACCACCTGACCTGCCTCCTGAGAAATCTGTATGCAGGTCAAGAAGCAACAGTTACAACCAAATATGGAACAACGGACTGGTTCCAAATTGAGAAAGGTGTACGCCAATGTTGTATATTGTCACCCTGCTTATTTAACCTCTATGCAGAGTACATCATGTGAAATGCCAGGCTGGATGAAGCACAAGCTAGAATCAAGATTGCTGGGAGAGATTATCAATAACCTCATATATGCAGAGGATACCACTCTTATGGCATAAAATGAAGAAGAACTAAAGAACCTCTTGATGAAATTGAAAGAGGAGAGTGAAAAAGTTGGCTTAAAACTCAACATTCAAAAAAACAAAGATCATGGCATTTGGTCTCATCATTTAATGGCAAATAGATGGGGAAATGATAAAAACAGTGAGAGACTCTTTGGGGGGCTCCAAAATCACTGCAGATGGTGACTGCACCCATGAAATTAAAAAAAATACACTTGCTTCTTGGAAGAAAAGCTATGATCAACCTAGACAGAATATTAAAAAGCACAGGCATTACCTTTCTGACAAAAGTCCATCTGGACAAAACTATAGTTTTTCCAATAGTCATGTATGGATGTTAAATTTGGATGATAAAGAAAGCTTGGTGCTGAAGAATTGATGCTTTTGAACTGTGGTGTTGGAGAAGACTCTTGAGAGTCCCTTGGACTGCAAGGTGATGAGATCAAATCAGTTAATCCTAACGGAAATCAATCCTGAATATTCATTGGAAGGATTGATGATGAAGGTGAAACTCCAATACTTTGGCCACCTGATGCAAAGAACTGACTTACTTGAAAAGACCCTGATGCTGTGATTGAATGCAGGAGGAGAAGGGGATGACAGAGGATGAGATGATTGTAAGGCATCACTGACTTCATGGACATGAGTTTGAGCAGGTTCCAGGAGATGGTGATGGACAGGGAAGCCTGGAATGCTGCAGTCCATGGGTTCACAAAGAGTCAGACATGACTGAGTGACTGAACTGAACTGACAGTGGTTAAAACCCTGAGTTCCCAATGCTGGGTGCCAGGGTTCAATCCTGGGTCAGGGACCTAGATCCCATGCATCACAACTAAGAGTTCCATGATGCAACTAAAGAAAGAGCATCCTACAATTAATGACTGTGCATGCTACAATGAAGATAAAAGGTCACACATGTTGTAGCTAATAGCTTGCACAGCCAAATAAATAAATAATAATAAATAAAATGTATGTAAAAGATGTTCTTGTTTCTGTTGGAAGGGAAAGAATCAATCCTTTGAGTTCTCTTGAAATCACAGGGAGGAATGCAGAAGGTAGGACACCTGAATGCAGAGAAATTAAGTCTTTGTGGAGAAAAGAGATCTTTAGATCTCTGCATCAAGCCTTGGCAAAAATGTTCTATCTCTCAATTTTTCCATAAAGAGATAGTTCAGCTCAGTCGCTCAGTCGTGTCTGACTCTTTGCATCCCCATGGACTATTTCAATAAGTAAGTTCTTCAAATCAGGTGGCGAAAGCCTTGGAGCTTCAGCTTCAGCATCAGTCCTTCCAGTGAATACTCAGGACTGACTTCCTTGAGGATTGACTGGTTGGACCTCCTTGCAGTCCAAGGGACTCTCAAGAGTCTTCTCCAAAACCATAGTTCAAAAGCATCAGTTATTCGATGCTCAGCCTTCTTTATGGCCCAGCTCTCACATTCGTACATGACTACTGGAAAAACCATAGCTTTGACTAGACAGATCTTTGTTGGCAAAGTAATGTCTCTGCTTTTTAATATGCTGTCTAGGTTGGTCATAGCCTTTCTTCCAAGGAGCAAGCTCCTTTTAATTTCATGGCTGCAGTCACCATCTACAGTGATCTTGGAGCCCAAGAAAATAAAGCCTGTCACAGTTTACATTTTTTCCCCATCTATTTGCCAGGAAATGATGTGACTCAATGCCAAGATCTTAGTTTTTTGGATGCTGAGTTTTAAGACAGCTTTTTCACTCTCTTGTTTTTAATTTCATCCTGAGACTCTCTAGTTCTTCTTCACTTTCTGCCATAGGGTGGTGTCATCTGCACATTTAAGGTTATTGATATTTCTTCCAGCAATCTTGATTCCAGCTTGTGCTTTATCCAGCCTGGCATTTCTCATGATGTACTCTGCATATAAGTTAAATAAGCACGGTGACAATATACAGCTTTGATGTACTCCTTTCCCAATTTGGAGTCAGTCCTATGTCTAGTTCTAACTGTTGTTTGACCTTCATGCAGATTTCTCAGGAGGCAGTTAGGGTGGTCTGGTTTTCCCATCTCTTGAAGAATTTTCCACATTTTGTTGTGATCCACACAGTCAAAGACTTTGGCGTATTCAATAAAGCAGATGTTTTTTTGGAACTCTCTTGTTTTTCCTATGTTCCAGTGAATATTGGCAATTTGATCTCTGGTTCCTCTGCCTTTTCTAATTCCAGTGAACCTCTGGAAATTCATAGTTCATACTGTTGAAGCCCGACTTGGAGAATTGTGAATATTACTTTGATAGTGTGTGAGATGAATACAATTGTGCGATAGTTTGAACATTTTTTTAGCATTGCCTTTCTTTGGGATTGGAATGAAAGCTGACTTTTTCCAGTCCTGTGGCCACTGATGAGTTTTCCACATTTGCTGGCATATTGAATGTAGCACTTTAGCTGCACCATCTTTTAGGATTTAAAATAGCTCAACTGGAATTCCATCACCTCCACTAGCTTTGTTCATAGTGATGCTTCCTAAGGCCCACTTGATTTTGCATTCCAGGATATCTGGCTCTATGTGAGTGATCATACCATCATGGCCATCTGGGTCACTCAAATCTTTTTTGTATAGTTCTTTTGTGTATTCTTGCCATCTTGTCTTAATATCTTCTGTTTCTATTAGGTTCATACCGTTACTGTCCTCTATTGTGCCCATCTTTGCATGAATTGTACCCTTGGTATCTCTAATTTTCCTGAAGAGATCTCTAGTATTTCCCATTCTATTGTTTTCCTCTATTTCTTTGCATTGATCACTGAGGAAATTCTTACCTGCCCTTGCTATTCTTTGTAACTCTGCATTCAGATGGATATATCTTTCCTTTTCTTCTTTGCCTTTGGCTTTTCTGCTTTTCTCAGCTATTTGTAAGGCCCCCTCAACCATTTTGCCTTTTTGCATTTCTTTTTCTTGGGGATGGTCTTGATCCCTGCATCCTGTACAAATTCACAAACCTCCATCCATAGTTCTTTAGGCACTCTTTCTATTAGATCTAATGCCTTTAATCCATGTGTCACTTCCACTGTATAATTGTAAGGGATTTGATTTAGGTCATACCTGAATGGTCTAGTGGTTTTCCCTACTTTCTTCAATTTAAATCTCAATTTTGCAATATGGATTTCATCATCTTTAGTGTTTTATGGCATAGTAGATCATGTATTTTGTACCAGTAATCAAGAACATCTTAAATGAGACCCAAGTTTATTTTGTTCCTTGAAAGTGACAGTGAAAAGGTTAGTTGCTCAGTCATGTCCAACTCTTTGCAACCCCATGGACTGTCTCCTGCCAGATTCCTCTGTCCATAGAATTCTTCAGGCAGGAATACTGGAGTGCGTTTCCATTACCTTCTCTAGGAGATTTCCCAATCCAGGGATCAAACCCAGTTGGCATGCATTTCAGGCAGACTCTTTACCATTTGAGCCACAGATTTCCTTCCATAAGAATTAACAGTCTGCTATTCTGGATATGTCACATTCACCTTGATGGTCTTTGATGTCCCTCTTCTCATAGCTGCTCTTGCTCTAGCCTGGTTTAACACCTAGAATATTTCCTCTGTTTAAACATCCTCATTTTACTTTTGACTTGACATTGTCTTGAGTCTTCTTTCAGAATCCAATTCAGCTCCTGCAGAATCTCTAACATGGATCTCTTTTTTACTCCTGAATTATAATTTGGACATATTTTGTTCCCTATTTGATTCACTCCTACTCAGTAACTCTCCTATGACTCTCCATAAAGGACTCAGCTTCTAGGTTGCTCTTTCTAAGCAACTGATCGTCATCTAGGAATTTGGAATTAAAAGAAAAGCATTGAAGGAAAATGAGAAGGAAGAAACAACTGGTGGAAAATTTCAAAATAAAGCTATTTGAGAGTATATTTACAATCTTGGTCCCACTTAAATCATGTTCTAGGATAACTACATGGGATAGATTGTTTTGGAAACGTTGTCTGTGTAAAGCAGGTAAGTTATGCAAAGATGATGATCTTAGATAATTTGGTAGTTAACTCCTAGGAGAATAATTGACTAATGTTTCAGGAAATTAGTTGAAACTCAACTTAGGTTGTCAGGTCATTAACATATAATTGCATTTAGGTTTTCTGTACTACCCTGTGAAATATGGATTCTCCCAGGGCTTAAGTTCAAATGAGTGTGTGGCTTATATACAAAACAAAATGAAATAGAGGTACAAAGGACAAATTGGAATTGCTTCTTATTCAACTTTCCTACATCTGAGTGAATGACTTGTCAACAATGTTCATCCTAATATTCTCAAATATCATATATTGCATTTCTTCACAGCAATCAGTATTTCAATAAATTTTGTATTGATATTTGTGTAGGAAGTGGTCACCTTTCCTCTTAATTAGTGATTTGGCTATGACATTTCCATATTGTTTTTTGCCACATCCTCATTTTGTGCAACTATAAAGTTTGTTTGGACCCATTGTAAAAGTTGCATTACTCAGGAAGCTCTGTAGTACATGTACAGCTTATTGCATCTGAACTCAATACAGTGTATGTTCTTTCTGCTTTGTATCTGATAATAATTCAAGATGCTTGTTTTAATTTTAAATGTCTCCATGATCTGGCTTCTAACTAGAGAATGTTTAAGGTACTTGGTGATAATCCATATTTCGTATTTCCTTGGGAGTTAAGAAGAATCACTGAGCAGTCAGATTTTTTTTTTCTTTTTAGTTTTAGCACATTTTACATTGTTTCAATGCTCTGAGGGCACATATTTTAGTTTATCTCTTAAAAGGTAATCAAAGCTGTTCAACAAGTTGTGTGAAATTGGAAAAGCATACTTAAATTTACTAGTTGCTAAACAGCGAAGATGAGTTTATTATTAAGGAAAGGACCTAGAAATGTGGTTGCCTACATTTTGAAAAAGAAAATGTAATAACAATGGCAAAGTATGTGGTGAACACCATTCTAAAATATTTAGACATATTAATGCATTTGATCCACAAAAAATGAGTGCTGTAATTCATTTCATAAATGAGGAAATTGAAGCAACAGTGGTTAAATTGCCTAAGGTCAAGCAACTGATAAATGCCAGTGTCAGGATGTAAATCCAAGAAGTTCAGGCTCAGAACGTGTACACATGGTCACCACAGAAGATTGTTTTTCAGGTGGTTGGGTGGGTGGGCTGGCAGGCAGTGGAACCAGGTACACTGGGAAGTAAAAGGAAAGGGTAGGTTTTATGACAAACTGTGCTCACTTCTGGGCTTTCTTGATGGCTCAGATGGTTAAAAAAAAAAAAAAACCAAAAAAAACAAAAAACCGCCTGCAATGCAGCAGACCTGGGTTCAGTCCCCGAGTCTGGAGGATCCCCTGGAGGACAGCATGGCAATCTGCTCCAGTATTCTTGCCTGGAGAATCCCCATGGACAGAGGAGCCTGGTGGATTACAGTCCATGGGGTCGCAAATAGTCAGACATGACTGAGAGACTAAGCACATGCTCACTTATGGAATTTGGAACCTAAATGATGGGATTGAAGGGAAGGATTTACTAAGATTTTATGTGTGTGTGCGTGCGTGTAAAAAATAGGACACAACGTTTGTTGTTTTTTAAAAATATAAATTCATTTATTTTAATTGGAGGATAATTACTTTACAATATTGTAGTGGGTTTTGCCATACACTGACATGAATCAGCCATAGGTGTACATGTGTTCCCCATCCTGAACGCCCCTCCCACCTCCCTCCCCATCCCTTCCCTCTGGGTCATCCCAGTGCACCAGCCCTGAGCACCCTGTCTCATGCATGGAACCTGGACTGGTGATCTAGTTCACATATGATGATATACATGTTTCAATGTCATTCTCCCAAATCATCTCACCCTTGCCCTCTCCCACAGAGTCCAAAAGACTGTTCTTTACATCTGAGGACACAACTTTGTACTCCTGCCCCAGGCTGGCATGATCTCAGGGTGAAAAAAGTAGCATTTACATTGAAAATGAGATACATGCTGACTCACTACTTTCAAATAATAGCTTTTCAGATAGATACCAAGTGTGAAATCACTAATAATATATTACCTTTAAATAGCAACTTCTTCAAAGATATATTTAATTTTCTATAGTTTTATTCTTTTTCTGAGGACTGCATACAGAAATCTCAACTTAGTCTGAATAGTTGCAGCTAATACCCATGCTTAATGGCTCCGTCTGTTTTCTCAGTTCCTAGGATGGCATCACTGACTTGATGGACGTGAGTCTCAGTGAACTCCGGGAGTTGGTGATGGACAGGGAGGCCTGGCGTGCTGCGATTCATGGGGTCGCAAAGAGTCGGACACGACTGAGCGACTGATCTGATCTGAGGATAAATTTTCAACATGGTGTCATTAGTATCAGTATTTACAATTTTGTTTCATTCTTATTTTTTCTGAGGGAGATAGCAAAGTGAATAACTTTATTTTTCTTTTTTTTTCAACTCCCACCACCTAGTTTAGACACTCATCACCTTCTCTCTGGATTTTCATGAGTTTCCTAACTAGCCTTTAAAAAAAAAAAAAAAAAAAAAAAAACCTATTTTTAATTGGAGGATAATACTTTATGATATTGTGTTGGTTTCTGTCATATATTAATATGAATCAGCCATAGGTATACATATGCTCCCTCCCTCTTGAACTTTCATCCCATCTTCCACCTCCCACCCCTTCCCTTCTAGGTCATCACACAGCACCAGATTTGAGCTCCCTGCAGGATACAGCAAATTTCCACTGAATATATATTTTACATATGGTAATGTATACGTTTCCATTCCACCCACTCCTTCCCCTGTGTCCACAGGTCTGCTCGCTATGTCTGTGTTTCCATTGCTACCCTGCAGATAGTTCCATCAATACTATCTTTCTAGAGTCCATATATATGCGTTAATATATGATATTTGTTTTTCTCTTTCTGACTTACTTCACTGTGTATAATAGGCTCTAGGTTCATCCACCTTATTAGTACTGAGTCAAATGCATTCTTTTTTATCACTGAGTAATATTCCATTGTGTATATACCAATTCTTTACCCATTTATTTTTTGGTGGGAATCTAGGTTGCTTCCATGTCCTAGCTATTGTAAATAGTGCTGCAATGAACATTGGGATACATGTGTCTGTTTTAATTATGGTTTCCTCAGTGTTTATGTCCAAGAGTGGGATTGTTGGGTCATATGGTAGTTTTATTCCTAGGTTCTAAGGAATCTCTATACTGTTCTCCATAGTGACTGTACCAATTTGCACTGCCATCGACAGTGCCAGAGGGTTCTCTTTTCTCCACACCCTTTCCAGCATTTATTGCTTGCAGATTTTTTTGATAATGGCCATTCAGACCACTGTGAGGTGATACCCTGTAGTTTTGATTTGCATTTCTCTAATAATGAGTGATGTTGAGCATCCTTTCATGTGTTTATTAGCCATCTGTACATCAAGGCTGTATATTGTCATCCTGCTTATTTAACTTCGGTGCAGAGTGCATCATGAGAAATGCTGGGCTGGATGAAACACAAGCTGGAATCAAGATTGCTGGGAGAAATATCAATAACCTCAGATATGCAGATGATACCACACTTAAGGCAGAAAGCAAAGAACTAAAAAGCCTCTTGAAGAAAGTGAGAGAGTGAAAAAGTTGGCTTAAAACTCAACATTCACAAAATGAAGATCATGGCATCCAGTCCCATCACTTCATGGCAAATAGATGGGGAAACAATGGAAACAGTGTGAGACTATTTTTTTGTAGGGGGAAGCTTCAAAATCACTGCAGATGGTGACTGCAGCCTTGAAATTAAAAGACTCTTGCTCCTTGGAGGAAAAGCTATGACCAACCTAGACAGCATATTAAAAAGCAGAGATATTACTTTGCCAACAAAGGTCCATCTAGTCAAAGCTATGGTTTTTTCAGTAGTTGTGTATGGATGTGAGAGTTGGACTATAAAGAAAGCTGAGGACCAAAGAATTGATGCTTTTGAACTGTGGTGTTGGAGAAGACTCTTAAGTATCCCTTAGACAGCAAGCAGATACTAAAGGAAATCAATCCTGAATAATCTTTGGAAGGACTGATGCTGAAGCTGAAACTCCAATACTTTGGCCACCTGATGTCAAGAACTGACTCCTTGAAAAAGACCCTGATATTGTGAAAGATTGAAGGTAGGAGAAGGGGATAACAGAGGATGAGGTGGTTGGATGACATCACTGACTCGATGGACATGAGTTTGAGCCAGCTCCGGGAGTTGGTGATGGACAAGGAAGCTTGGTGTGCTGCAGTCCATGGGGTCGCAAAAAGTCAGACACTACTGAGCAACTGAACTGAACTGAACTGATGTCTTCTTTGGAGAATTGTCTGTTTAGGCCTTCTGCCCACTTTTTGATTGGGTTGTTTTTTTCTCATACTGAACTGTATGAGCTGCTTGTGTATTTTGGAGATTAACCCTTTGTCTCATTTGCCCTGTTTGCTATTATCTTCTCCCATTCTGACAGTTGTCTTTTCACCTTGTTTATAGTTTCCTGCACTATGCAAAAGCTTTTATGTTTAATTAGGTCCTATTTATTTATTTTTGTTTTTGTTTCCAATACTCTAGGAGGGGGATCATAGAGGATCTTGCTGTGATTTATATCAAAGAGTGTTCCTAGTTTTATATAAATAAAAAATTGTACAGTAAACACACATTTTATTTTCATTCTAAAATGGTGCAAATCAAGATGGCAATGGATGCAGATGATAATATTCAGGAAAATTGGGCTTCCATAACATTTATAGTGGTTATTGAGTGATTTATTTTAGCTTTCCTTTTACTCTATCTAATCATTTTCAAAATGAGAAGAATATACATTCGCTTAATGTAAGATATTGTCAAAATTATTATAGATTTTAAACAAATGAGCCTGGGGTCATTTTTAACACTGGAATGGACAGACAGTAACTATATAAACTGTTAATATATTATAGACATAATACAGAAATCAGCAGGAGTTTTCCTTCTTGTAAATTAAATTTATAACTAGACAAAATCAATAAAAATTGACAATATTTCAATACAAGCAAAAGCATTTTAATTGCCAATACCATAACCCATACTCTTTTTCTTTCTTGCAAGCATTACTCTACTTCTCAAGTCACATCCTCATGAGAGAAGACCTATTATACTTTATATAAGGCTCTGATAAAACGCTTTTTAAATTGGCATGCCTTACTTAGGTAAGTGTGATACATACACATGTGTGCACAGGGTTGTTGTTGTTATTCAGTGGCTAACTTGTGTCTGACCCTTTGTGACCCCATGAATTATAGCACGCCAGGCTCCTCTGTCATCCACTATCTCCAGGAGTTTGCTCAGATTCATGACCATTGAGTTGGTGATGCCATCCAACCAGCTCATCCTCTGTTGTCCCCTTCTCCTCCTGCCTTCAATCTTTCCCAGCATCAGGGTCTTTTCCAATAGTCAGCTCTTCGCATTGGGTAGCCAAAGTGTTGGAGCTTCAACTTCTATCTTTCCAATGAGTATTCAGGATTGATTTCCTTTAGGATTGACTGGTTTGAACTCCTTGCAGTCCAAGGGACTCCTCTCAAGAGTCTTCTCCAGCACTGCAGTTAGAGGGCATCAATTCTTCTGCACTCAGCCTTCTTTGTGGTCCAACTCTTACATCTGTACATGAATATTGGAAAAACCATATAGAAACTGCCATAGAAATATATATATATATATATACATACACACACACACACACACATCACAATTTTCCCATGCTAGAATTAAAAAATCTAGACAATTATTCAACAAGATTATTGACTGATTTTGTCTTTCTCTACTTCATCTTACTTTCCTTTCTTGCTTTCTATCATTCAGCAGACTTTGTTTTGGGGTCCATACTATATACCAAGCACTGTTCTGCATGCTGACAAGATCCATAAGGTCTTACCCTTACAGTGAAAGTGAAAGTCGCTCAGCCATGTCTGACTCTTTGCAACTCCATGGACTATACAGTCCATAGAATTCTCTAGGCCACAATACTGGAGTGGGTAGCCTATCCCTTCTCCAGTGGATCTTCCCGACCCAGGAATCGAACTGGGGTCTCCTGCATTGCAGGCGTATTCTTTACCAACTGAGCTATAGGGGAAGCACTTACAGAGCTCATATCAATTGCTGTGGGATTGGAGACCAGGAAAGCAGAAACACAAAGAGCATCTTCGCATAGTGTGATTATAGAAGTCTTCTCTGACAAAGTGATAATGAAGTTATGATGCAGCCATGGTGAGAAGGGGGGAAACAAGAGTTCAGGGAAAACAAACAAGTGAGAAAGAAGGAAATAGGCTGGAGCATAGTGGCTCAGCAGGACTTGGACTGGGCAACTTTATAATTTTATTTTAATTTAGATTACCAACTGATAAACAGAGATACCTAATAGTTATTTATCATAAATCTTCTTTCTCAGCTATTTTGGGAAGAACATGCACTTTGGAGTCAGAAAATCAAGGTTTGGAGTCTTGGCTTTGGACCTTCTACCTGGGTGATACAATATGAGCCTAAGTTTTCCCATCTTTGAAAACTGGACAAAGTTATTTGGTTTTCATAATTGTTGTGAATCCCCTATATAATGTCGGACACATAACAGTTACACTGCAGCTATTAGTTTCTTAGCATTTTTCTTTCCATGCTTGAAGAATGACAAGAATATGACTTAATCCATTCACTTAGGCAGCTTCTCGTTCACTCACTAGAAGGTTGTTGACCACCCACTAATTGACAAGCATTGTGAAAAAGACAAAATCATAGTCACCATTATTGTTTTGGAAGGTTTGGAGATGACAGGCTCAGGGTAAAAGGAAGACCGAGACAGGGGGCTTCTCTGATCTGTCTGTGAACTGGATTTGGGACACTATAACATAAGGATTGGAAGAACCAGGATGAGAGCAGGAGTTTTCCAAACCTACTGGATATAATTTTTCCCTGCAGAAATGTTTATGTTTCATAGGTAGAAGCCTCATGTGGGTGTGATTCCTGGATTACTGTAGAAGATGCTTCAAAGATATTTAAACACATTTGATACTTATTACCTAATTTAACTCTGTCTTCTTCCTCCAAAAATTCAAAGGAAGAGACTTTAGAAACAGGTTAAGGGAGATGATATGGGCTGTCATTGAGCGATGCTGAATAACATGTGTGTTTAGGGAAAGCTTTGAGAAAAGGGACAGAAGCATAGAGGAAACTCACAGATGACACTGCTATTAAAATAATAATAAAATGCTATAGCCATATATTACCTTAATGTAATTTATGACAAGCTTCGATTGTAAGGTGCAAATACACACTCTGCTTCTCGAATAGATTTTAATTTTAGAATGGCAAGAGCCACTGGAAGTGTTGGGTAAATCACATTAATTACTGGAATATCTTTATAAATCTCCAAATGGCCTTCCTCTAAACTACCTATCTCTGCTTTTCAGGTGGAATTGGTGAGTCACTGGTGATATTCTGCCTTTTAATTTTCTCTCCACTGGTTCCTCTTTTCAGTGTTGCTGAAATAAAAATGATTCTGTTCATGTGGCTGGACATGCTTAGAATATAGGACAGGTTTTGTTACAGTTTTCTTCCTGTAGATAGAATCTATTTTAGCTTGAATTAAGGGTCACCGAATAAAATCAATCAAGAAAATAGAGAGATACCTGTCTCTGAATTCCCTTCTGTCCGCCTCCCACCTCTGCAGCCCATCCGCTCCCGCGGGGACCGTATGGGCTCAGTGTCTGCCCTGCTGTCACCTCCTGGTACCTTGAGCCAGGTGCAGTTATCTCTCTGGAGGATGCTTCTTGATTTCACATCTCCGGATAAAAATCTGTTCCTGGTATTCAGACCCATAGATTCAAACCTTCTTGACTTCTCCCTTTTGCAGATGGCTTAGAGTGAACTCATTTTCTCACTCAGACCTATTTCTGTATTCCCGTCTCACCCAAGAATAATACTCTTCACCTACTTACTCATCCTGGAAGCCCAGAAACTATCATTGATTCTTCACTCCCCATTAACTTTCACAATCTCTCAACTATCTGGTCCTGCCAAGACCATCTTCTTAATTTTCTACAAAGCTGTCTTCTACGTTCCATCTGCACTGTAATTATTTCAGACAATCAGCATATCTTTCTGACGTACTGAATGGCTCATCAATGGTCTCCATTCTTCCCTTCCTGTCCTCCCCACCTATCAATCATCTTCACTGCTAACCATGGTGGTCTTTCCAAACATGAACTGGGTTTTGTCACATACCTCCGTAAAAATCCTCAAAAGGTTCAGCATTGTCTACAAGTTAAAACCCACACGTATGGCAAGGCATGCCAAGCCCCTCCAAATGATAAATGAAGGCAGCTCCTGACTGCCAGTCTTCCTGCCAATTTTTCTCTCTTCTCTCTGTCCCCTCCTGACCTAAATATACACCCTGAACTCAAACTACAAGAAACTTTTGCATTTGCTGGAATCTGCTATCGCTTTCTCATATCCATTATCTGTACCTGTGTAGTTAGTGATGCTCTCATTTGCTTTTAAAACTCTTTAGTGTAAATGTCATCTCCTCCAGAAAGCCTTCCTGATTTTTCCAAAGCAGAATGAGATGTCTCTCTGTGCTCCTCAGCAGCACGCTGACAGTGACAATTACTAGTGTTGCCATATTCTAGTGTACCTATTGGATGGCCTTCTCCTGCCCCCTTAGACTATGAGAAGTTTAATTTGTAGTGATGACTTCATGAATCTTTGTTAAAAAAATTAACTGAACACATCTTTCTCTTTTACATTGAAATGCTGCTATGTAACTTAATGATGCTGAATAGATGTGGGTTATCCCACCTTCTTTTTGCCTACACAGATGAAGGATCTATGAAGTAGGAAGCCTAACATACATAAAGTTATTTTTTTCTATTCAAAATTTATTTTCAAACAACTTTTATAGGCCTCAGTAGACATAATCACTGGCAGTTTTAAAAATGGTCCCATAAAAATAACACATGTAATGTGCATATATTTTTGGGTAAAAAACCCCAACATATTCTATACTTCCAACCATGCTTATTATTCACAAGATAATTATCAAGAAATTGCATTTTGTAAGCAAAATCCTTTTCCACTCATTATCTTTACTCTTCACTCACTCTTCAATCATTCTTCAATCTACTCTCATTTATTTTTATATTTAAATATTAATATAATTAATGTACTGGAAATCAAAGACCTAAAAAAAATAACTTTTCTGTACTGAAAAAGGAAGAAATTAGAAGATATTCTGAAATCTGTTTCTGGAAAGACTAGGTAATGAATCTTCTCCCTAATTATCAGTCTAGGCATGGTCTACTCCATCACTATTGTAATTCAGAAGAGTTGTGGTGAGTGTTCTCTTAGTATTATGAGATCAAATTAGTCTATTGCTCTCATCTACACTAGATTTTGATTTGATCACCTAAGATTACCAGCGAGGAAGTTGCAAAATTGTACAGAACCAAGTTAAAATTGTTTCTAAAAATCGACTCTCATGTCATGGTAAAATGAAAGCTTTCACACACACACACACACACACACATACACACACACACAGAGAAAGAGTCTATGAAATAGGAGATTAAATGAGCACACTGAAAAAAGGAAACCAAGATAAAAAGAGCGAAAGAGGAAAGTATGTTTTAACAGCAGGAAATGGCATGACTCGGCATGAAAAAAAGAGTAAAAAGTATAGAAAGACAGCTGGGAGAGCTAAAAGTAAAAATTAATGACAAAACATGAAAAGTCTGCCTTCAGAAAACTGAAAAAAATTAAGTTTCAATGCCCAAATATTGCTATAATTTAAGATTATCAGGATAGTATTTGTTATATTGCATCATTCTTTTAATTTTCTTAAATTCAGAAAGATAAGATTCTTCACTGGTGACAATTGTAAGGCACATATTGATCTCCACTTGCTTTGACACAGTAGGGTCCTTTGTACCCTTTGTATCCTTGACAGCTGGGCTATGACACTACTAGCGGAGCAAGTTTTTATTTATTCCTTTTTTTTTTCTTTCTACCTGAGATACTTGTTCCCTCTTAAAATGTTTCCTGGGTACTTGGAAACCAAATAATTCAAACTGTCATAAGGGTGAGGGTGCACAGCTTTCTTTTAATTCAAATGCTGCCAGTTTACTCTCTAATCTGTAACATGACAAGAATCCAACACTAAACAGCTACTTTTTCCTTTATTTTAGTGCCTTGCTTCTGAATTGGTTACTGATACATAAGTACTTCAGATTTCTGCCATGTATATAAAAGCAGACTATAATAATATAAATAAAAATATAAATACTAGCCTGGAACAGTAAAAAAAAAAAAACAAAAACAAAAAAGTAAACTTCACAAAGCTATCTTTATAGCAGATGATAAGGTCCAAAATATAAAACAGATATTTTCTCCCCAGCCCCAGCCCATCCCACCTAAACTAACAATGTACCAATTTACCTTTCTCATTTGGCAAAGTGGTGGCAAAACACACACACACACACACACACACAACAAAGCAAACCATAAACACATATCTTTGGAGCTAAAGCCAAAGTGAAAAAAAAAAGATTAACTTCCTAGGTTTAGGAGCTTTTAATGCATCTCAACAGTATGTGTTGAGATGTTACTCATTTTGAAGGCACTGTGCTAGAAAGATAAGCCACGGGAAGGGGGATAAGATGCAGAAAAATGCACAGTAATCACACAGCTGGCCAGAAAATAATAAGCACTCCAAGCAAAACACTCACAAAGGGTATGAAGGGTTCAAAGGAAGAAGGTATCTTAGCCAACTGGAAGCATCAGGAAATCTATTAGACGATATGTCATTTGAGGTGGGTCTGGAGGAATGGGTAGGATCTGTAAGATAAGAGACATCTATTTCCACTGATTCTTAAGATTTAGGTAGGTGCTCACTCGATTTTCTCTGCTTCTACATTTTGACTTCTTGTTGAATTTCTAACTTTCTGTATTTAACCCTCCACTCCATGACCTCACTGAAAATTTAATCATACCAAATTAATCACTGACTCCTGAATGAACAAAACATTTTAAACTATCATTTTGCATGCACTCATAGGATTCTCCCTGCTCCACTGCTTTCTTCTGTTTCCTCGAGTAAGTTGCAAAGTAACATAAAAGACTTCGTTCATTTTCTGTCTTGACCCTTCCGTGCATGAAAAAGTGTGTTATCTCATAGGTATTTCCAAAACCTGTATGTTGCTGGATTACTGTGTCTCATGTTGTATCACTTCATTTATAAGCTTGATCCTCCAAGCAAACGATGAGATCCCTGAGGCCACTGGCCGTGACACAATCTTCTCTGTACCCTCAGGCCCGTTTCTCTCAGAGGAAGAGTAGTTGGTGTCCGAATGTACATACCCTGATGGAATCGGTGTTTGGTAGAAGAGCAACATAGGCATGTTCTCATAAGCTGCGGTCCATTCTGAAAAGTAGGCTGTGGAACCTCGGATTCACCCTTCCTCTGCCCGCGTGGACCACTAACAGGGGCGCACTGAGCAAGGCGAAGGCCACATGGAAGCCCACAGCACCACACTCTTGCCCTAGTATGTCATCCTCCACGCATTCCAATGCGCCCTCCCTGCCAGCATCTAAACACTTCTCTGCAGCGGCCTAAAGTGGCCCTTATTCATTCCTTTCCAGGATCAGGGAAAACACCTCCCTGGCTTTCAGTCTGTGAGAAAAAAAAAAAAAAACAAACTAGGACTTTCCTGTAGCTGGGAGCGGGGATTCCCTCTCCAGGAACGTGCCATTTCCACGCTGCCTACCTGGCTGAAGGCGGCCAAAGACGAGGAGCCGGGTGACCTGGGGACATTCGACACGCGCGGGTCTCCCTCCTTCGAAGGAGGGGATTTCAGCCCGGGAACCCACTAATTAGGCTCGCCCCCATTGGTAGTCCCCCGGCACCTCCGTCACCGTTAACGAGGGGCGTCTCATTGGCGGGGCCTCCGCGGCGGCCCCGCCCACGGGGAGAGCCCTTGCGCTGCGCCGGGACCCCCACCCCAGGGCCCCCGGCGCCTGCGCGGCCGTGCGGGGCGTCCGCCTGCGGGAACCTGCTGCAAGCTGGGCTACCCTCCGAGGAGGGTCGCGCCTGCAGCCGGGCAGGACGGGCTTTCACCCTCGCGCTGTGCGCACGCCCACCCCTCTCCTCTCTTTCTAGGCACCGCGCGTCTTTTCTCTTTTTTTTCGGGCGAAGTAACTTTTGCATTCCCGCCTCCCCCGAGTCCTGGCGACCAGAGGCGGCGCCCAGCCTGGGGGCGGTTCCTTGGCATCGTCGGTCCTTGTCAGAGCCAGACTTTTGCTCCTGGGCTGGGTTTGCATCATCCCCATCACACCCTCCGGAGGAGAGGAGCCGGCCCCTTTCGGCCTCAGCTTCCGGCTGGGCGCAGACCCCCTCCCCCCTCCCAGGCCCCTTCCCCTGCTGCGGTCCTCCTTCCCGCCGCCTCCTTTGACGAAGTCCTCGCCCCCCCACTCCTTAATATTTTCTTTCGCTCGCCCTCCTTGCCTCCTCCATTCGTTGTCTCACGTTTCCCACTCTTTGAGGAAGGATGGTTGATTTGGAGAGCGAAGTGCCCCCTCTGCCTCCCAGGTACAGGTTTCGGGATTTGCTGCTCGGGGACCAAGGATGGCAGAACGACGACAGGTGAGTGGTGTGCTGCAGTGTGGCTCCGGAGATACAGCTGGAAAAGGAAGGGATAGCGAGGCCGAAAGGCTAAAAGGAGGGAGACGAGGAAAGGGAGCCAGAGCTTGGGGGAGGGAGGGAGAGGGACTGACGTGTCTCTCCATTTTGACTATAGGGCAACTGGTGTAGGCAAGGAACTCCTTTTCACTTTCGGACCCCTGCAATGTATTTATTGCATTTATTTGGTGCTTATTTTTTTGTCTATCTGTGCTTTCCCAGGGTGTGGATGAGGCTAGTGTGAGAGGTATAGTACGTCCAAATGGCACGCAGCATCACTGCCGATCGGTTTTCATATTTTTCCCTTGGCTGTTGTTAATCAAATTCGAAATGCATCCGAGTTGATTGAAAAAGCACACCTGATTAGGTGTCCACCTGCCACTGGGAATTTTATGCTTTTTAAGCATTTGGAGACGCAGGTAGACAGTTGGTTTCAATATGTAACAGGTAGTTAGTGAAAATGACAGCGTTTGCAGTTGGAAAAACTCACTTTGAACGGGTAACCATGATTATTATTCATAATGTGTTCGTATAGCATGATCCAACCTTCTCATAAATAATGTATTTAACCTAAATAGTATATATGTCACAAAATTAAAACATGATTTTCAAAACTAGAATGTTATTAGCAACATATTGCTCATGTGTTTTATCTGTAGCATCACTGCTTTGCCTCGTTAAACTTTTGGAATTACTCTTTTTATGTCTTATTATTATTTTTTAAAAAGCACATTTTATGTTTCATTGAATTTGGTATTTTCTGAAATAGTCATTTAGGTATCACATGCCACATTTCCTTGTTTTAAAATAATACGTGTATACTAACTAGACTTTCAACTCAACTGAAATGTTTCATTAAACTTCAGTTTGGTATTGCTGTTCTGTTTTAATTACATAAAAAACCCATATTGGCCCCATTCAGAATTTCCTTGTTCAACCACTGGGAAATACCTTCCTCCCATCTCAGCTCCCAATACAAACCCACACTACACACAGGGGATTTTATCTGGGGCATCAATTGTGGCCTTCTTCTTTGGTCTCATATTAGTAATTTAAAGAGATATAGATGTTTTGTAGATGATATTTCAGTTCAATCTCTTTAGGCAAAAATGTATACATTGATAAAAATTAAAGAATTCATACCAGTATGCTTGGTAAGTAAGGTGTTCTGGTTGACTAAAGATGAAGAAAAGAATAATTAAACAATTTCAGTGCTAATTGACATTTAGATACACTATTTTAACTTAGCTCAGTGGCTTATCATAGAGATTGGATCTATATTTGTTACTTCAGGACATCAGGATCATCATGTATTAATTGAATAGAAATCTTCATTGCAAAAATGTGAGTTGGGCAGAGTACATAGAGGACATATTTCAGACAGGTGGTGGTAGCCTTGTTTGTTTTTTAAACATCATATCTAAGATAATGATTGCTTATGGGGTTGCCCTTACTTTTCTAGGGATGCTGAAGATATTTAGTTAATTAAGAATTTTGGTTAGTTGAATGCATCCTAAATGAGTCATTGCCATGTTAAAAAATGTTTTGCACTTTTAAAATCCCTTTTATAATATAAGTTTATACTATCCCAAGTTTAACTCTAAAATTTGTCCATATTTACTAATAAAATAAAGTATTGTTACCAAACTAAACTTAGGTCCACTTGCCTGTGCAGTAAAGCCAATCTACTGACAATGCTTTGTGGTGAAGGCAAAAGAAAAAGTGAAGTCGCTGAGTCGTGTCCAACTCTTTGCAACCCCGTGGACTGTAGCCTGCCAGACTCCTCTGTCCATGGGATTTTCCAGGCAAGAATATTGGAATGGGTTGCCATTTCCTTCTCCAGGGGCAACTTCCTGACCTAGGGATGGAACTGAGTCTCCCGCAGTGCAGGCAGACTCTTTAACATCTGAGCCACCAGGGAAGCCCTGGCAAATGCAGCCTTTATTGCTGAGCCACCAGGGAAGCCCTGGCAAGTGCAGCCTTTATTTCAGGGCACCAAGCAAGGAGTCCAGGTAGCTGGTTCTAGAAATGCCTAAACTTCCCAATAGCTTTCAGGGAGATGTTTTTAAAGACAGAATGTGGAGGAGGTGCAGTTGTGCAGTGTGTACAACTCCTGGACATTCTTTTGATTGGTTGGTGATGAGGTAATCAGGAGTCTACATGTTCAACTTTCTGGTTCTAAACCAGCTTGGGGTCTACCAGGTTGTGGACAGCAGGAAGTTAACTTTTTCCACCTAGTGGGGGTCTTAGTGTCTACAGAACAGCCTAAAGATCAGGGCTCAGAATGTTTTGATGGCCGTTGAGGTCCTTGACTTTGTTTAATGGCTGACATATTCTTATTTTGTTTTACTTGACTGTTTTCCTTTCTTTCTGCTATTTCCCCACTTCCCTAATTAAATTTATTCTTTGGAACTCAGCCTCGGAGGCTAAAGTTTTCTACAGACAAGGGGCAGGCAGAGGACATGGTGGGGGGAAATCTGTCTTGGGAACTCCCCATACGGTCCTATTCGGTTACAGTATTAACATTTTAAACATTGTTCATTCACATTTAAAGGTAATTTTGTGTCTCCATGAAAACTTACTGTTTAATTTTGGTTTTGTTTGTTGTCCATCTTTGAAGACAAGATCCTTTGATTAATAGGGAGAACCCAGATTTCAGTGCTGCGCTTTTTTATTCACTACCTGAGTGGCCTTAGGCAAGTCATTCAGCTGTTACAGATTTCAGTAATTTTATTTCTGTAAGATATTCCTGTAAAACTAGCAGTTTACACTGAGTACTTAACTAGTGCTATATGTTAGCTATCCTATAAGTTATATGTGTATGTGTGTGTGTAACATACATGTAAAGACCTATGTATAAGTTAACTTATGATAGTTATTATTTCAGTCAATTCTCTGATAGTCCTTGAATTACAGGTACTTATTTTAAGGACTAGGAGACTCAGTTTCTGGGAAATTAAATACTTGTTATGGTGATATACCTTACAAGTATAAAGATGACACTTGGGTTCAGTCCTTTGTGACTCAAATTACTTAGGAAGCTCCTAATTTCCCTCTACCTAATTAAATTTCAATTTATAAGAATAATTTTATGGAATCTAGCATAGGTGAGGTGCTCTTCATTGCGTTCCCTTCTTAATCCACGAGTCTAAGTTTGCAAGTGAAGTCATCTCTTTTGCCTTTAGTGTGGTCACAAATTTTTCTTTGCCATTAAGTGTGAGTAGCAATGCTGTTCTCAGTTATCTTCGTGGGCTCAATTCCTACAGAGAAAAGGAGAAAGCACTCTTTAATCCGGGAATAAGTAGACAGTTCTGCCAACAGATGCATTTAGTGCTCTGCCCATATTTTCTGGATATTTTCTAGGAACACCCTCTGCTTGATATTTTTTGTTTGTTTCCTCTTGGCCTTATGTGCACACCCGGCCCTCTTGGAGAGCAAGTCAGAAGTACCACTGAGTAAATACAGATTTGTTAGATAAATACTGTAGCCTTCTAGTTCCTTGGTTGGGACCACTCTGGCTTATATTCTTTATACTGTGTCCTATGGGACCCCACTCTAATTGGTATGGGGGGGGGGTAACTGGCTTGATATTGTGAGCTTTATTAGCTTTCTTCCCTCTCTCTCTAACTGGTATTTTCTGGATCATTTCCCAAGTAAACTACTTATACTTCCATCCTTATCTCAAGGTCTGCTTCTGGTAGAATCTGCATCAAGATGGATATATTCCCCATCTAGAGGCACATTCTAGAAATGATGGGGGAGAATTAGAGGAGAGGAAAGTAGAGCTCTTCATTTTAAGAATTTTAAGTTCAGTCTTAATAAGATATGGTGGATTGGCATGTAAAAATGAGTGAGGCATATCACTGATGCATGAAAGGGTAATGTTAAAGAGGAAATATTGGTGAGTCTGTCATAATACAGAAGTGTATATTCCACACTATAGATTTTCTGTAAACTAACCACAGATAATTCACTTATATTTATATTTTACCACCTTTTGGTAGGGAAACAGACACACATGTAAAACACATGTAATATGTATGTATATGCATAATGTATATGTAATAGATCTGTATTCCATGTGAAAGTGAAGTTGCTCAGTCTTGTCCGACTCTTTGTGACCCCATGGACTGTAGCCTACCAGGCTCCTCTGACCATGGGATTTTCCAGGCAAAAGTACTGGAGTGGGTTTCCATTTCCTTCTCTAGGGGATCTTCCCAACCCAGGGATTGAACCCAGGTCTCCCACATTGTAGGCAGACGCTTTATCATCTAAGCCACCAGGGAAGTAATTCTATGTGAAATATATGGAATACTTATGTAATATACACATCAATGGATCATCGTGTAAATCTTATCCTCTAATGCTCATGTTCAGTTGTGTCCGACTCTTTGTGACCCTATGGACTGTAGCCTACCCGGCTCCTCTCTCCATGGGATTTCCCAGGCAACAATACTGGAGTAGGTTGCCTTTTCTTTCTCCAGGGTACCTTCCATGCGAAATGCCATGCTGGATGAAGCACAACCTGGAATCAGGATTACAGGAAAAAATATCAATAACCTAAGCTATACAAATGACAGTGCCCTTATGGCAGAAAGTTAAGAGGAACTAAAAAGCCTCTTTGGAGAAGGCAATGGCACCCCACTCCAGTACTTTTGCCTGGAAAATCCCATGGATGGAGGATCCTGGTGGGCTGCAGTCCATGGGGTCGCTAAGAGTTGGACACAACTGAGCGACTTCACTTTCACTTTTCACTTTCATGCATTGGAGAAGGAAATGGCAACCCACTCCAGTGTTCTTGCCTAGAGAATCCCAGGGAGGGACGGGGAAGCATGGTGGGCTGCCGTCTATGGGGTCGCACAGAGTTGGACACGACTGAAGCGACTTAGCAGTATCAGCAGCAAAAAGCCTCTTGATGAAACTGAAAGAGGAGAGTGAAAAAGTTGGCTTAAAACTCAACATTCAGAAAACTAAGATCATGGCATCTGGTCCAAACACTTCATGGAAAATAGATGGGGAAACAATGGAAACACTGACAGACTTTATTTTCTTGGGCTCCAAAGTCACTGCAGATGCAATTTCACATAGCCATGAAATTAAAAGACACTTGCTCCTTGGAAGAAAAACTATGAAAAGCCTAGACAGCATATTAAAAAGCAGAGATATTACTTAACCGACAATGGTCTGTCTAGTCAAAGCTATGGATTTTCCAGTATTCATGTATGGATGTGAGAGCTGGACCATAAAGAAGGCTGAGCACCAAAGAATTGATGCTTTTGAACTGTGGTGTTGGAGAAGACTCTTGAGCATCCCTTGGACTGCAAAGAGATGAAACCAGTCAAACCTAAAGAAAATCAGTCTTGAATATTCATTGGAAGGACTGATGCTGAAGTTGAAACTCCAATACTTTGGCCACCTGATGCGAAGAGCCGACTCATTGGAAAAGACCTTGATGCTGGGAAAGATTGAAGGCAGGAGGAGAAAGGGACGACAGAGGATGAGATGGCTGGATGGCATCACTGACTCAATGGACATGAGTTTGAGCTCCGGGAGTTGGTGATGGACAGGGAAGCCTGGTGTCCTGCTGTCCATGGTGTCATAAAGAGTCAGATAAGACTGAGTGACTGAACTGAACTGAGCAGTCTTTTATCCAGTCAGCTAATGTTTGAATGCATGCTACATCTCAGGGCCTCGTGAAGTTAGGCTTTGGGAAGAACATAAGAAAGGATGTGAAAACAGGGCTTCATCAGGGAGGAGTTCACAGATATAATTTTAAGTGAATTTCTGCCAAGATGTTGACAGTATTGCTTATGTTATGATGATGTCCTTACATAATTTCTATTTTGAGAATGTCAAGAAGAGCATCCACCATTTGTAAGTAGTATATTCAGTGTTTGCTTGAAAATAAAGTAGCTAAAATCACTAGAGATGGCTCAAAGTCTTCTATATACTTTAAATCTAATATTTAGACTACTTAATATCATCAAAGTTACTCTGTAATTGAAACCAATATGAGTAGAGACTGAAAATTTAATTGATTTTCTGTGGGGACCATTCTGTAATACATAAAATTGTAGGGTTAAAAATACATTTTTCCCCTATTTTAGTGTTTTAAGATTTATAAAATCATAAAGGTTTAGAATATTCTCTTGCAGTTAAAGATTGGTAAATTTCAGGTCTTAAATGTCTTCAGACAGTTTGGACGAGCCATCCTCATCCTTCATCATGACTTACTAATTTTAAAGTTTGGAACACAATGCACTAGATGTGGATAAATTATCACAAGTGTAGATAAATTGCTGTTAATGGACAATTCTCAGTTGCAGTCATATGGGAGTAGGCCATTTATTTAATTAACATTATTCTAGTGTTCAGATATTTGGTCAGGTGTTGCAACTCAAGTAATTTTAAGTGTATCATTCATATTTTATAGTTGACATTCACACATAATGCAAACAAGTCACCTAATGCATTGTGGTAATTGAAAATATAAAAGAACTTGAACAAAAAGTACAGTTCAATTAATTAATAGTTGAGGTATTTATAAAATGGAGAGAATGTTGGATAGCTTTTGGAGTATAGGTAAGTTTATATATCATACAATGTAAATATGTGACTTTATTTTTTGTTGTTATTTTTTCTCTGTAGTTTTTTTTAAGTTTTCTATTAAAAAAATTATTTTCTGTGACTTTACATAATCAAATTGAATTGGGGTAATGGTTTTGGATTGGCACATGGCAAATTTATATGTTATCAATTTTATCTCCCTTATTAAATTATGTATTATTTTGAAAGTATCCATTTAATGTAAAGTTTTTATTCTGAATGTTTATATTCAGGTCAGTAATACACTTTTTAAAATATTTTGTGCTATTAAAAATAATTAAATTTTAATTTTACTGTTTAATTAATTATCCAGTTATCTGTATATTATCTATACAGAGTGGAACCAACCATGCATATGCAATATCTATAAAAATGATTTCAGCATTTATTATTCAAGAGTCCAGATAGTTCTATATCTGTTAGAGCTGTTGTATTAAGAGAAATCTCTGAATAAGGCAATAAAAATATTACCTGCTACTGAAATAGGTAATGGTGTAAAAATTGACTTTACACACACACATATATATATGTGTGTGTGTAAACCCACTGCAGAATTCTTGCTTGACATCCCAGAAACAGAGAAGCCTGGTGTGCTACAGTCCATGGGGTCCCAAAGGAGTCAGACATAACTGAGCGACGAACACTGGCCTTTTTTTTTAAAAAAAAGATAAATAATATAAATGAAAATTTATTGTGGTCTTCAATATTGGTACAAAATAAACATTAAATTAATAATATACTTAGCCATAATGTGATACTTCTGGGGTTTCCAGTCATGCTCTTGTTCATATGTTTATATATTATTTTGTCATTGATGGTTCATCTGTTTTTATTAGTGTATTTTTATGTTGCCAATGTTGTCTTACTTATGTGTTGTGCTTGTCTCAATTGCCTTTAGAAAATGAAACAAAAATAAGTATTTTTTACAGTGATATTTCACCAGTTCCTTTGTATATTTATACTATGAAATTAAATAATGGTGACCTTTTCTGAGCAATATTTGATACTTTTGATCAAGAGTTTTTTCAATCAAGATATTTTTAAATTAATGTTTTTCCTAAGTCTTAAGTTGCTAATTTAAAATTTCTCTATAGAAGAATCAAAACAATAGGTAATGATCCAGAAGAACAGTTACTTTTACTCTTTGACAGTTTTTGACTAGATATGGAATTTTTAAAATAGGTCTTGGGATCTTAATAATCAGATAGTAATCAGATTGCAATTTAAGAGAAAATTATTTAGAGAATAGTGAGAAGAAAGGTGCATATATAGCACTGAGAAAATCTCAGCCTCAGTACAAATTCAAACTGGTTGTATGCAGTCATAAAAACTACAATCCAAGCAAAGTTGGGGGACTTGCAGTCCCCTTCACACTGAGTGTACCGCCCAGGTAGAATAGATAAAGATAAACTGAGCCACAAACTTCTTTCTGATAGTCATGGGGGTGGTATGTAAGGTTTTTAATGTTGTAAGCAAATGAACCAAATGTTATGAAAAAGAAAATTATAAAGACTACCTTAGATATATATTTTACCCTTGCATTTCTATAAAATATAGAATGTTGTTAATCTGTCAAACATTTAATATAATCCATTTTAAATATACCTAATACACACTTATAAATAATGATTATTGTGTGTCAATTCTAATTGACATAGAAACCGAGAAATTTGCCACATATTGCAATCATGAGCTTTATTCTACCAACCAAATTACATTATTAGTTTTCTTTTGCCTAAGACGATCATTAATACTGATAACATTTCTAAGTTATGCATTATGTCACTGTTGTTTTGTTATATGCTTGTGTATTGCAGAACAGAAGCTGTGGTTCCTTAGGAGCTGAGGTTCCCTTGTATTCTCTACCATCTCTCTAACCCAAAGCCTTGTTCATGTACAGTTGGCCTCATCATTTGTCCCAGCATCTGGGTACTGCATGACCTCGAGCCACTGTGATATTTGATTGCATATCTGTCATATACAAGGGAGACCACATATGTGTTTCCAGCAGATAAATAGAAGCTCAGACATTGTGAAGGCAAGAAAGCACTCTGAGAATGGCATTGGGTCCCTTATGTCTGGTCATCTGGAAGCAGAAGAGTGAACACAAAATTTCTGACCTTGTTTTTTTAATAACCAGAACTAGATTCTCTTAAGGAGAATCTGAGTTGTAGTACAGTTTCAAGGGAAGGAGGAAGCACTGCTCTTACTTTGAAAAGTAAATTATTTATGTAGATGAATTCAGTGTATCCCTGGTAGGTTTACTTGTCTGCTTTGGTTGGGAAGCAGGGATGGGATTGTAGTTGGGGAGGGGATTCCATAGAGGCTGAAAAGTTCTCATACCCTGAAAGGAGTAGAGGGGATGTACTCCTAGGGTTCAAGAAAGAGCATTTGCAGAAAAGCAAGACCAGGGAAGTGAGATTTGTCTCCCCAATTTTTTCTTGGATCAATCATATTGATCTTTGTCATTTTCTTTTTTTTTTTCTTCCTTGACAAATAGAAGCAGTGAGGGAAAAACAGACAGAAAAACCTAGGCTGAGAAACCTGGCTGGTCCATAGGGCACTGTTGACTGGCAGCGAGTCCCTTTCCTGTTCAGATTCATTACTGGGCCTGTCTTTGGATTGTGCTTCAGCTCTCTTGCTCAGTATGCTCAGTCACGTACAACTCTTTTGTGACCCCATGGGCTGTAGCCCAGGCTCCTTTGTCCATAGGATTCCCTAGAAAAGAATACTGGAGTTGGTTGCCATTTCCTCCTCTTGGGGATCTTCCTGACCCAGGGATGGAACCTGCGGCTTCTGTGTCTCCTGCATTAGCAGGCGGATTCTTTACTGCTCCACCATCTGGGAAGCCCTTTAGCTCTCTTAGCACTACTGCAGTGATGCCCCGGCTTTAAAGATCAAGAATCATTTCTCTCTGTGTGCGTCTTCCTGGAACTCAGAGTTTTATTACTTCTTCTTTTCACATTGCCCAAGTCTGTGTGAGAATAGGAACTTGCACACAAAGCCAGAAACCTCTGAATCTAAGGACTAAAGGGCAGCTTGTTCTTGTCTGCCTTGCATTGCACCTTGCACAGAAACAGAATGATGAACTGCTATATCCGGGGCATCCTTAACTCATCTTGTAAAGTACCGTGTGAAGAGGGATAAAAGTGAATTGACACATTTTAACCTCATTCAACTCCCTGTGGGAAGACTTGAAGATTGTCTACATGTTGCAGACAACCTGGGACAGAAGGACCAAATGTGTGGTTTAATAATGGACAGCCTGTGGTGTCAGGTCTGTCAAAAGTGAAAATGCCAGTCCATGCTCTCGGAATCAGATCCGGTGATTGTTAAGCTGCACAAGCTGGTCAACAGGGACGGTGATGACTTCAGTCACTGTGGCACCATGCAGTGATGACACTGGCCAATTATAGATGGAAGCTTTCAGTGTTATGTTTCTATTTCTTGTCTGTCTCTCTACAAGAGTTCCTGTGCTATGCCACCTGTTTCCCCTGAAAATACAGAAGATGAAATGAAAATAGATGATAATATGAAGAGGGTGTAGAACACCACACATTGTTCTAAGCATGTGTATTATTTCACTGAATCTTCATACCAGCTCTGAGGAATCTGGTTATCTTCCCCTTCTTACAGATGAATGTCCCGAGGTACAGAAATTCATGCCTTGTTCCCAGTTACATAACCCTAAGAGCTAGAACCAGAATCTAATTAATCTGCCTACCCACTATGTTTACAACTAAACAAATGTGGTTTAATGCTGTGAAATAACAGACAGAACAAAATGCAAACAAATGTGAATACTTTGGAAGGTAGAAAAATCACAGACCATCTGCATCCCTTTAGGCCAGCATCACTTGAGTAACTCAACAGGAAAGTTACAGAATTTTTGAAACGGATGATATTTTCTGGGAGAAAATAATTTCCTCCACTCCACATAGAGTACTGTTCTTTTCACAATCTGAAGAAAGTGGATTAAAGTAGGGAATTAGTGAAACAATCAAGGCAGAGATTTATTTATTTATTTAAATATTTATTGCTGTTTTTATTAAAGATAGGCTAGAGGTAATTGACTGGAGAAGGAATGGCAATCCACTCCAGTATTCTTGCCTGGGAAATAACATGGCCAGAGGAACCTGGTGGGCTATAGTCTGTGGGGTCACAAGAAGTTGGACATGACTTAGTAATTGAGTACGCATGGGCAACCTTGGAGAAGGAAATAGCAACCCACTCCAGTGGTCTTGCCTGGAGAATTCCATGGACGGAGGAGCCTGGCAGGCTACAAGTCCATGGGATCTCAGAGAGTCAGACAGGACTGCGTGACTATCACTCATGCATGGGTAAAGGTAATTGACATCCCGGGAGTCACAACAGTTCACAACAACTACCTTTCTTTTTATAAGGCTAGGTTTTTTGTTTTGTTTTTAAATATTTTTCATGTAACTTTGGGGTTTTCTACTATACTTTTACTCCCTAAGATATTGGTACCTACCTGAAATTAATTTTTCTCAGCCATCTTGCTGATGCTCATGGAAACCCTCTTGTGAGATGTTATGATGTCTAAATATGGTGATGTGAAATTACTTAATGGAGGCCTTAATATGGAGGCGTACCTATTAGTATGTTTCACCTGTTCTAAAAAAAATTGCAGTGATCCACATAAACACCTGCAATATCATAAATAGAAAAATGGAGCTGAAGGAAAACGCAATAATGGGGCAAAAATGAATCCAGTATAGAGTCAGTACACAGTAAGAATTCCATGATTCTCTAAGTAGCTACTGGAGATGGACAACAGAGTTAGCAAGAGCAAAAGATATCATCAGTCACATAAGATGAGAAATAAACCTGCAGCTCAGGAGGAATACAGCTTGTCTTGGTGTTCAAATTGAAAGGACATTGTTCCCAGGGATCTTTCCTGGTGTACAGTGTCCCCACCCACTCTTCTGTCATAAAAGAATAGCAGATTTCACAAGACTTTTGTGATATTCTCACTGCCAGGTGCTGATATAACTAGAAAGAATTATTCACTTCAAGCACATCTACAGGACACACACAAGTGTATTTCAGGACAAAAAAAACAAAAACAAAAACAAAAAAAAACTCCAGGTTACTGATGGGTTATAGTCTTTCATGTAATCATCCTTAAAAAGTTTATATATAGATAGATATATAGATGGCTTTGATTCAGAATTAAGAATGAAGTGAGTTTAGAGCTATATTCTTTGTTGTGAACCTGAAGGATAAATGTAATCAGTAGAGCCTGGGATCAGTTACTGAATGTAGAATCTATAAGGATTCTAACCAAAAACACAAGCCTGAATTGTAGTTATTCTCACCTGCTCACAAATGTTAGATTAATTTATTTTCCTTTCCCACAAATACCTAAAGTATATATTATATAATTTAATATTATGTTAAGACTTTGTAAATATCCTGAATTTAATTATTCATATAGCCCTTTCTTATCTTCATATACATAGAGATATATGTTAAATGCATAGTTTTTACAGCAGACTTCTGGTTGCTAAGTAATTGATAAAAATAGCCTCAAATTAGAATATTTTTTCAGTTTATCCACCATCACCAATATCATTATAATCCTCCAGAATTCTCCATTTCAAAACTTCACAGTAGTTTTGTATTGTCTTTTCAACTTGCTTCTTTTAAGTTAGTTTTTGATCTCTATCCTTTTTTGGTAGGATTTCATTCTTTCTTATTTAAATTAATATAACTCTTGTTAGCACACTTCATTGGTGCAAGCCTTTCTACTTCATTGTTGCAAGCCTTTCCCTCACACCCCACCTCCAATAATCTCTATGGCCAACTCAAGTCTCATTCAACTCAAGCGTTTTCATCACAATCTTCTTAACATAATTTTAACATAATATTCATGTCACTGATGCTTATTACGTGAAATTTAAACTGCTCAGCCTAGTATTCAATATTCTTGACTAACTGACTCCTCAGTTTTTTTTTTCCTGAGAATGCATTTTTATGTTTTCAAAGTGCAGGTACAATTTTCCTTAAATAAATCAATTTATTTAAACTAAAACAAACAATTCACCCATTTCTCCCACTTCTTATCTGAGCCCCTGGCAACCAGCAGTCTTTTTTTGTATCTGTGAGCTTTTTCATTTGTAAAATTTATATATATATATTTTTTGGATTCCACATATAAGAGAGATCATATGGTATTTGTCTCTCTGTCTTATTTCACATAGCATAATGCCCTTGAGGTCCATTTGTGTTGTTACAAATGAAGATTTTATTCTCTCTCTTTTTTAATGGGTGAAATACATATATATTACACACACACACACACACGGCAGAATTTATTTATTACTTTCATCCATCAGTGGAGTCTTAGATTGTTCTGTATGTTAGCTATTATAAATATTGATATGAACATAGGGTTGCATATATCCCTTTGAGTTCATATTTTCATTTTTTTCAGATAAATACCCAAAAGTGGAGTTTCTGGATCACATTATAGTTCTATTTTTAATTTTTTGAAGAACTTTGTAGTGTTTTCCATGAGGAACTGCATCAATTTACATTCTCAGCAGTGCAGGAGGGTGCCCTTTTCTTCACAGCCTCTGCAACAGTTGTTATATTGTTCTTTTTGTTCATAGTAGCCATTCTGACAGGTATGAAATGATATCTCAGTGTGGTTTTGATTTACATTTTCTTGATGACTAATGATACTGAGACTTTTTTCATTGGCCTGTTGATTGTCTTTTTGAAAAAAAAAGTATATTCAGATTTTCTGCCCATTTATTAATTGGATTGCTTGCTTTTTTGCTCTTGAGTTGTATGTGTATGAGTGCTTAGTCACTTAGTTGTGGACTAGGTGGACTGTAGCCCACCAGGGTCCTCTGTCCATGATGTATCCCAGACAAGAATACTGGACTGGATTGACATTTCCTACTCCAGGAGATCTTCTCAACCCAGGGATCAAACCTGTTTCTCTTGCATCTCCTGCATTGGCAGGTGGATTTTCTACCACTGTTCCACCTGGGAAGCCCATTGAATTGTGTAAGTTCTTTATATATTTTAGATATCAGTCCTATACGAGATTTATCAATTGTGCATATTTTCTTTCATTAAGTAAGCAGCCTTTTCAGTTTGTTGATGGTTTCCTCTTCTGTGTAGAAGCTTTCTAGTTTGAAGTAGTTCCATTTGTTTACTTTTGCTTTTGTTGCCTTTCATTTTGGTCTCAGATTAAAATGATCACCAAGGCCTGTGTGAGGGACCTTACTGCCTGTGTTTTCTTCTAGGAGTTTTATAGTTTCAGGTCTTACGTTCAAGTCTTTAATCCACAGTTAATTTTTTGCATGGTGTAAGGTCATTGTCCAGTTTCATTCTTTTGTGTGTGGCTGTCCAATTTTCCCAGCACCATTTATTGAAGAGACTGTCCTTGCCCTAATTGTATATTCTCTCCTCCTTTGTTGTAAATTAATTGGCCAAATATGCATGGGCTTATTTCTGGGTTCTCTATTCTGTTCTGATCAAGTGTTGGTTTTTGTACTAATACCATACTGTTTTGATTATTATAGCTTTGTAATATATTTTGACACCAGAGAGCATGTTGCCTCCAGCTTTGTTTTCCCTTCTCAAGATTGATTTGACTATTTGGGGTCTTTTATGATTCCATAAAAATTTTAGGTTTCTATTAAGAATGCCACTGGAATATTGATACGGATTGTATTGAATCTCTAGATTACCTTGAGTACTGTGGACATTTTACCAATATTAATTCTCTCAATCCATGAGTACATAATACCTTCTTTAATTTTTCCAAAACAGCTTTTTGAAATTTAGTCACTGTGGTTATTCACAGAAATAACTCCCCACCTCCCTTGCCAATATACAGTTCATTGCTCTTTCTGGTATCACACCATGATCTGAGACTGTTCAGCATCTCTTCCTTTTCTCATCATCCCTTACTTCATGATTGGGCCCAGAACTGAACACAGAGCCAGAGTTACTAATGAAACCTTTGAAATCACTCAAGCTACTCAGTATATTTTGCATATCATTATGTGGTTTTATAATTACTCATATGTTATTTTAGGTATAACATACAACTTTCTAGGGAAAAAGTCATGTCTTCAATTTATTTGAGGTCTTTCTACATTGTTTAGCATATATGGTTTACACAAAGCCTCCAAGAATTTTAATTTTGTAATATAAGGAAGATATTTTTAAAAGAAAAACAGTCACAGCTATGAATATATATATGTGCATCACATACATACATATACACATTATTATAATAAAAGTGCAAGATCATTTCAGTTTGAGATGTTTTTCCACTTGGATGTAAAATATTTTTTTAAAGCCCCTTCTAAACCTAGGTATGTAGCTTAAATCATTTGACTTGAAAAATACCATTCCCATTTCTAATTTAATATTCACAAGGAGCTTTCCTTTGGAAATGGCAAAGCAGAATGTATCTCAGTCCATAATTCATACAGTGACAGTTCAAATGACTGTTAAAGTGAATTCTGAATTTTACGTACAGGGCCATTCAGTGAAAGCCATCAGTCTGCTTGACAGTCAGCAGCTGTTTCAGTGTCCAAGAGACTGGTGGAGGTGTTGAAAAGAGCACATAGGTAGTGGTACTAACTCTTACATAATTGGGACGAACAGAAGGAATTCTTTTTGGTCTTAAATCCTATAAAAAAAAGTTTGTGTTTTTTTTTCTTCTTATTGAGAAACAGTGCTTATAATAGTTGAGTATGTTTAATTTTTCAGTGTTAGTGTGAATAGAATGATTTTCTAGGGGAATAAAAAAAATGTGAAATATATCAGTGACAGCTATCTAAACATGGTCCAATTCTTTGAATAGAAAAAGACACATTATTCCTAAACATGTATATGCCTATTATTATTCTATTTACTGAGTCAGATCCTTAACTGGTGTTTCTGTCCAATGGAATGAACACATTTGATTTCACTTCAGTCTCCTTTTTAGTATCAGAAAGAAGCTGGTAATACATCTCTCTACCACATGGCAAGTAGGAGAGAAACAAACTCTAGTCATTTACAAAAATATATAATTAAATGTGCTTCAAAAAAAGACTAATTAAAATTTTCATTATAAAGATGCTCTTACTTGCTGATTCTGTTCCTCCTGCTACATATTCCAAGTAATATGTCCTTTTAGTAAACCCATGTAATGAAGTCAAGGGAAGTTCCTCTGTGCATCCCAATTTATGCTCACATTGAACTTATTCCTGCTACCATGTGCATTGGGATGATAAGAAGTGCTTGAAAGATATGGTCCCATCTTTATCGCACCCTTGAACTTGTGTTGGAAGACATAAGACTTGCAAAACAATTCATATAAAGTAGAACATTGTATAAAGTAGCAGTCCCCAACATTTTTGGCACCAGGGACAGGTTTTGTGAAAGACAGTTTTTCCACAGATTGGTGGTGGTGGGGAGGGGAAATGATTTCAGAATGATTCAAGCACAGTAGGGTCGATGCTCCTATGAGAATATAATGCTGCTACTGATCTGACAGGAGGTGGAACTCAGGCGGTAATGCAAGCAATGGGGAGCAGCTTTAAATACAGTAAAGTTTCTCTTTCTGGTCCACCACTCACCTGCTGCTCTGTTGTGGCCTGGGTCCTAACTGGCCATGGACTGGTGGCCTGGGGGGTTGGGGATCCCTGGTATGAGATATGGGAGTATTAGAAAAAGCTTTCTGCAGAGTTTTAGAAGGCAAGTACATTTTTATGTTAGGATTCACGTATTAGACATCAAGTGGTAACAGCTAGTACAAATGGTGGATCTTCCATGGGGCATGTTCTAGGAAAAGATGCAATAAGTAAACTGGATTGGACATAATATAGTATACTTGTGGATCAATAATGGATATCAATAGTTTGGGGAAAGACCATAGGAGCATTTATATTGCCAAGTGGAAGAGTGTGATTTTTTTTTTTTCCTATAGACTGTGGGGAATTGTTGAAAGGCTTCAAATAAATAAGTGGCTTTATCAAATGTGTAGTTTTAGAAACTACAGAGAGAGTAGAGAAGTTCATCAGACTACTTTAATGAGCTAAAAGAGAACAAGCAGTGATGATGAAAATGTACTCCCCCCAAAATCCAATAAGAAACTTTGGAAGTGTCATTATCAAATGTGAACATGGATTGTGGTGAATATCAATGTTGTGAAACAAGAGGAAATATTAAAAGAAGGTCAATTTCAGTTAGTATTTGTCATGTTTATGCAATGCAATTTTATATCATTCATTAGGGTTATAAATTCTAGGGGGCAAAATCTCTAGAGTATAATTAGACCTTGCAAAACATCCAAGAAAGATGCTACTTAATATACTCATTTCCTTTATTGATAAAATTGCATTCATCTCAACAAGCAGTACATAATTCCTGACCATGAATTGTGGTCTGTGTTAAGTCCCTGAAAACAAAGTAAAAGGTGCTGTGCTAAGTCGCTTCAGTCGTGTCCAACTCTTTGTTACCCCATGGACTGCAGCCCATCAGGCTCCTCTGTCCGTGGGATTCTCCAGGCAAGAGTACTGGAGTGTGTTGCCATTTCCTTCTCCAAAAAAGTGTTCAGTTCAGTTCAGTTCAGTCGCTCACTTGTGTCAGACTCTTTGCGATCCCATGAACCACAGCCTTCCTGTCCATCACCAACTCCCGGGGTTGACTCAAACCCATGTCCACTAAGTCGGTGATGCCATCCAGCCATCTCATCCTTTGTTGTCCCTTCCTCCTCCTGCCCTCAATCTTTCCCAGCATCAAAGTCTTTTCCAATGAATCAGCTCTTCACATCAGGTGGCCAAAATACTGGAGTTTCAGCTTCAACATCAGTGCTTCCAATGAACACCCAGGACTGATCTCATTTAGGATGGACGGGTTGGATCTCCTTGAAGTCCAAGGGACTCTCAAGAGTCTTCTCCACCACCACAGTTCAAAAGCATCAATTCTAAAGTGCTCAGCTTTCTTTATAGTCCAACTCTCACATCCATACCTGACCAGTGGAAAAACCATAGCCTTGACTAGACGGACCTTTGTTGGCAAAGTAATGTCTCTGCTTTTGAATATGCTGTCTAGGTTGGTTATAACTTTCCTTCCAAAGAGTAAGCATCTTTTAATTTCATGGCTGCAATCACAATCTGCAGTGATTTTGGAGCCCAAAAAAATAAAGTCTGACACGGTTTCCACTGTTTCCCCATCTATTTGCCATGAAGTGACGGGACAGGATGCCATGATCTTAGTTTTCTGAATGTTGAGCTTTAAGCCAATTTTTTCACCCACCTCTTTCACTTTCATCAAGAGGCTTTTGAGTTCCTCTTCACATTCTGCCATAAGAATGGTGTCATCTGCATATCTGAGGTTATTGATATTTCTCCTGGCAATCTTGATTCCAGCTTGTGCTTCCTCCAGCCCAGCATTTCTCATGGTATACTCTGCATATATGTTAAATAAGCAGGGTGACAATATACAGCCTCGGCGTACTCCTTTTCCTATTTGGAACCAGTCTGTTGTTCCATGTCCAATTCTAACTGTTGCTTCCTAACCTGCATACAGGTTTCTCAAGAGGCAGGTCAGGTGGTCTGGTATGCCCATCTCTTTCAGAATTTTCCACAATTTATTGTGATCCACACAGTCAAAGGCTTTGGCATAGTCAATAAAGCAGAAATAGATGTTTTTCTGGAACTCTCTTGCTTTTTTGATGATCCAGTGGATGTTGGAAATTTTATCTCTGGTTCCTCTGCCTTTTCTAAAACCAGCTTAAACATCTGGAAGTTCACAGTTCATGTCTTGCTGAAACCTGGCTTGGAGACTTTTAAGCATTACTTTACTAGCGTGTGAGATGAGTGCAATTGTGTGCTAGTTTGAGCTTCTTTGGCATTGCCTTTCTTTGGGATTGGAATGAAAACTGAGCTTTTCCAGTCCTGTGGCCACTGCTGAGTTTTCCAAATTTGCTGGCATATTGAGTGCAGCATTTTCACAGCATCATCTTCCAGGATTTGAAATAGCTCAACTGGAATTCCATCACCTCCACTAGCTTTGTTCGTAGTGATGCTTCCTAAGGCCCACTTGACTTCCCATTCCAGGATATCTGGCTCTAGGTGAGTGATCACACCATTGTGATTATCTGGGTCGTGAAGATCTTTTTTGTACAGTTTTTCTCTGAATTCTTGCCACCTCTTCCTAATATCTTCTGCTTCTGTTAGGTCCATACCATTTCTTTCCATTATTGAGCCCATCTTTGCATGAAATCTTCCCTTGGTATCTGTAATTTTCTGAAGAGATCTCTGGTCTTTTCCATTCTATTGTTTTCCTCAATTTCGTTGCACTGGTCACTGAAGAAGGCTTTCTTATCTCTTCTTGCTATTCTTTGGAACTCTGCATTCTTATGGGTATGTCTTTCATTTTCCCCTTTTTTTCTGCTTCCCTTCTTTTCACAGCTATTTGTAAAGCCTCCTCAGACAGCCATTTTGCTTTTTTGAATTTCTTTTTATTGGGATTACCAACCTTCATTTATTTTAGGAAGGTGAGAAGGACAAATAAATAGTAATTATTCTAGAGCATAGTATATAAAAGTAATATTAGTATGAACAGATTATGAATCTAGTACAGAGGAAAATAATTATGATATAAATATACTAATTAATAATCATGATATTACAAACAGGAAATAATTATTGTGATATATAAACAATAATAATAATAAATAATTGTGATATTACACACATTGCTGCTGCTACTGCTAAGTCGCTTCAGTCGTGTCCGACTCTGTGCTACCCCAGAGACGGCAGCCCACCAGGCTCCCCCGTCCCTGGGATTCTCCAGGCAAGAATATTGGAGTGGGTTGCCATTTCCTTCTCCGATGCATGAAAGTGAAAAGTGAAAGTGAAGTCTCTCAGTCATGTCCGACTCTTAGCGACCCCATGGATTGCAGCCTACCAGGCTCCTCCATCCATGGATTTTCCAGGCAAGAGTACTGGAGTGGGGTGCCATTGCCTTCTCCAATTACACACATTAGCACATATAAAAGCTAATGTTATATGTCATATTTAATCCTTTTAAAATTTACTGCTTTTGTATTCTTCACAACATGGCAACACAGATGGTAAGGTAGACCAATCCTGTTTCATTTTATAGGTACAAACTCAACTAAAGAGAATTTTATCTTTTTTCTTCTTCTTTTTTTAATTGAAGTAGTCATTTACAATATGTTAATTTTAGGTGGACAGCCTTCAGTTTTACATTCAGTTATACATATGTATATGTATATATGAGCTTCCCAAGTGGTGCAGTGGTGAAAAATCTACCTCCCAATGCAGGAGACATAGGAGATGCTTGTTCAAGGTCTGGAGACGGAAATGGCTGCCCACTGCAGTATTCAAACAAGTAGGTCCTTTTTTGTTGTGTATTTTAAATATATTAGTGTGTATATGTTAATCCCAAACTCCCAATTTATCATTCCCTCACCCCCTTTCCTCTTTGGAAACCATAGATTTGTTTTTTATGTCTGTGAGTCTCTTTCTTCAACTAAGTGAAGTTGCTTAATTGTGTCTGACTCTTTGCAACCCCATGGACTGTAGCTACCAAGCTCCTCTGTCCATAGGATTTTCCAGGTAAGAGTACTGGAGTGGGTTTCCATTTTCTTCTCCAGGGGATCTTCCCAACCCAGGGGTCAAACCCGGGTCTCCTGCATTGCAAGCAGATGGTTTGCAGTCTCAGAGTTTAAATACCTGAGCCAAATAGCAGAAAATTTCTATTTGTTCAGTTGTAAATTGTAGAAAATCCAGCTCAGATACATCCAATAAGACAAGAAGTCTGGAGCTGCTGTAGCTTCAGGGTTGACTTTAAACCCCAGGATATGTCCATTTTTCTCCTTGTTTTCACTGACATTTGTTACTGTGTCTCGATCTTCTGGAGCTTGTACGCTTGGTCCCTGAATGGCTGCTCTGGTTCCACGTATCACAGAGTCTGAATCTTTGCAGCCTCATTGATGGCCGCCCACCAGGCTTCTCTGTCCATGGGATTCCCCAGGGTCGAATACTGGTGTGGGTTGCCATTCTCGTCTCCAGGGGATCTTCCTGACCCAGGGATAGAATCCACGTCTCCTGAGTCTTCTGCATTGGCAGGCAGATTCTTTACCACTGAGACACCTGGGCAGCTCAACAGTGACAAAGTCTGGAGGTAGAAGAGAGAATTGTCATTGTGTTATGCCCTTCATAAAAATGAAAGAAGTGTTGGAAGAGGCATTCGACAGATACACTCTCCTGTGCTGTTGGTTGGAGCTGGTTTGTGCTGTGCACAAGGGCAATGAGACCTCGTGGGCTGGAGGTGGACTCAGCCTCCTCTGAAGAGCTTTGCCTCTTTGAGGTGTATGAACAACATCAGGTTTGCTTATGGGGAGAAAAAAGTTTTATGTGTGTTGGAGGGTGGGTGAGGAAGCCAGGCTAGAGACATGGCTATCAGGGTAGGAAACTCACAATTCCAAGTATACTTCTAAGTATAGCTCTTTAACCGTTTACTGTTTTTCTTCACTTTCAAGCAGTTCCCAGAGGAAATTATAATCTCAGCTGGTATCCTAAGTCTTCTCTTGATAAACACAATAGTCCAATATATGAGTATTCTTATATTCCCATGTGAAAATTAGAATGTTATGAAGGCTTCTCTGGCTGTCCAGTGGTTAAAACTTCATGCCTTCACTGCAGGAGATGCAGGTTTGATCCTTGGTTGGGAACTAATATCCTGCATGCTGCGTGGCCAAAAAACAAGAGAAACACAAAAATTATAGTGTTATAAACACTGTGCTAACTTGTAACTGGACCCTTTGGAAAATTGTAAGCCATTCTGAGTGCAAAGCTTCTTTTAACAGAATCAACATTAAATTATATAGGTGCTGAGGAAGTTTTGGTATTTTTGGTGCTGATAGTAGGTAATAAAGGAAGAGATAGAGATATATAAATACATATAGATCTATATCTCTGTATAATGTGGATATATAAACTGTAGCTGAGGTAAATGCTCCCTTACTGCCAGAGAACCTCAGAACATCAATTTAGAATCAGGAACTTTGCTTTGTTTAAAGTTTTAATAAAAATCAACCATACCAGCCCCTCCCCCCCCACCCCCCGCAACCTCCCCACTGAAGTCATTCTTTACCTGAAGGAGCATGTCCTACATTTTCTGGAAGAGACTGAAGGTCCTGCCATGTGTTGGGGAAACAGGTGGGCTGAACAGGTAGAGGGGAGGAGAGGGAGGAGAAAGAAGTTGGGGAGGAGAGAGAAGGGGAAAGGGGGCCAGGGACACAGCACTTCATCTCTTTCTTGTAACAAGTCAGCTGACAAATATAATGTATGTTGCTTATTAAAAAGCATGGTATCTAACAGTAGCAGGCATCTCTTGATCACTTATGACAGGTGTGGAATTTTAATCTAGTTCCTTTTTCCCTCCATCCTTTTATAATTTTGCTCTCTTGGCATATTTGAGAGGAATTAGTAGAAGAGGGCTATAACAGGTCAGAAGAGTAGGAGAGGCAGAGCTTGGAAGAAGTAGTGCACTTAACCTTATTTCCTTTTACTATCTTCTGTAGCATTTTAGTGCTTTCCCAAAGTCTAGCAGGCCATGCTGTTTTTAAACCAATAATGGCTACAAGAATGTTCTATTTGAAATTGGAATGAGGAAAGCCAGTTATTTTATTGCCAAAAAAAAATGGCTTTTAGACCTTGCCGACCAAGTTCCATATGGTCAAAGCTATGGTTTTTCCAGTTGTCATATATGGATGTGAGAGACCATAAAGAAAGCTGAGTGCCAAAGAATTGATACTTTCAAACAGTGGTGTTGGAGGAGACTCTGCAAAGTCCCTTGGACAGCAAGGAGATCAGTTCAGTCAATCCTAAAGGAAATCAACCCTGAATATTCATTGGAAGGACTGTTGCTGAAGGTCCAGTATTTGGGGCACCTAAGGCGAAGAGCTGACTCATTGGAAAACACTTTAATGCTGGGAAAGATTGAGGGCCAGAGGAGAAGGGGACAGCAGAGGATGAGGGGATTGGATGGCATCATTGACTCAGTGGACATGAGTTTGAGCAAACACAGGAAGATGGTGAAGGACAGGGTAGCCTGCAGTTTATGGGGCCACAAAGAGCTGGACATGACTTAGCGACTGAACAACAACAACAAGGAGCACATCCTAGATAATGCTTAGTAAAAATTGATTAACTGTTTATATGCCTAAATTAAAGACTTCTTTTAATGAAATGGTATGAATATAAGGGCTTTTCCAATGGCTCAATGGGTAAAGAATCTACCTGCAATGCAGGAGACGCAGGAGACCTGGGTTCAATCCCTGTGTCAGGAAGATCCTATGGAGATGAAAATGGCAACCCAATCCAATATTCTTGTTTGGGAGACCCCATGGACACAGGAGCCTAGCAGGCTAGAGTCCATGGGTCACAAGGAGATGGACACAACTGAGTAACTAAGCATACATGCACAGAAAGTATAGATTCAATAACTGATACAATGAATAAAAAGCCAGATATTTTCAAAATAGCTATAGAGATCCAGGAGTATCAGGGGTACATAAGGGTAGCCAGACGTATTCTGTTAATGAATATAATAAATGTCACAAATGCACCTACTTATATTTTAAAAGGGAGGGACACCTTCTTAGATTGAGAAGGATGAGGTTGTTCTCAGAGGGGTTATCTTTGGGTTGGGAAGACACCCCAACAAGAGCTATCTTTAGTTTTAGAACAGGAGAAGTATTATGTTTAAACTTATAGAAAACTCAGTTGAAGATTGTTGTTCAGTCACGCAGTCGTGTCTGACTGCAACCCAAAGGACTTCAACATGCCAGGCTTCCCTGTCCTTCACAGTTTCCTGGAGTTTGCTCAAATTCATGTCCATTGAGTCGATGATGCCATCCAACCATCTCGTCCTCTTATCACCTCCATTCTTCTTCTACCCTCAATCTTTTCCAGCATCAAGGGCTTTTCCAATGAGTCAGCTCTTCACACCAGGTGGCCAAAGTATTGGAGCTTCAGCTTTAGTATCAGTCCTTCCATTGACTATTCAGGGTTGTGCTTTTATTTTAAAACTCAAGTTTTGACCCTTAATCCGATAACTTCTGAATTACAAATACTATGCTCAATAGTGTTTTTTAGAATACTTTTTAATATGGTCAGTACATTTTAATGTGTAAAATTGTTCAAAATATATGTAAAATATTTTAGTTACTTGCATATCCATGTATACATATGTTTATTTTGTTCATAGTGACTTTAAGGATTATGTTTATATAAGTGAACTTATACCTGAGAAGACAGTTTTGTCATCTGCTGTTTTCACTTAATGTATTGTTACATAGACTAAATCTAAGTGAAATGTGTCTTTAAGTAGATTCCTGAAAGAACATTATTTATGATTGTGTAATATTCCATGATATGAATATATCATATTTATTTAATTAGCTACTGTTGCTGTTAGACATTTACGCTGCTTTTATGCTGATATTTTACATCCTTGTCTCTAAATGTATTTGTATGCATTTCTAGGGCCTTGATGATGATTTTCTTAAAATAAATTCCTAAGTGTGGAATTACAGTGTCAATTAGAGCATTTTAAAACTTTGAATGTGTATTTGCATATTGTACTCTAGAAATATGTTTCAGTTGCTAGACTATTCCATGTACATATTTTATTAAAAATTAATTGATGCCCATAACTATGCAGATTCTAGACTGTTGTTAAATAGAAGTTTATAACATAGTTGACTAGAGAGTACTACTATATTAGTCTTTTCTACTCTCCTTGTGTATCATCCATATCTCATTATATGTGTTTACTTTCCTTGTACATTTTCCTTGTATCATTATATATTCATATCATTGGCAAAACAAAAGCAAAGAAGAAAAAGCAAAGATTGACACATCAGTGAATGTTAGCAATAACAATAAAAGTTACTGCTTTCAGGAAAGCTTAAAATGCTTACCATAAGACAGTGCTTTTGCTTGCTAATAAAATCTCCATTTTGCTCTGTGCAGATAACAACAAGAAAAAAAAAAAAAAAAAGGAAGGATAAACAAATACACGCATAGACCTTGCCTGCTAGGAAAAGCTAATGATGTAAATGAATAACAGCCAAGTTTTTATTATTTCAAGTAAATCATCACATTTGTGGCTGACTGCTCCCAAGACAGAGGCTTTGCCAGTGGCTCAGCAGTAAAGAATCGGCCTGCTTTGCAGGTGACTTAGGAGACACCAGTTTGATCCCTGGGTTAGGAAGAACCCATGGAGAAGGAAAAGGCACCCTACTTCAGTGTTCTTGCCTAGGAAATCCCATTGACAGAGGAGCCTGGCGGGGTCCATGGGGTCACAAAGAGTCAGACATAACTGAGCGACTGAACACATACAGGACAATAGGGCAGTGGCTTTTTGTTTTAAATGTTAATTTTTCCTGTTTGTTTGTTTTCCTGCCTATCTAATCCTTGTTCAAATAATATTTAATTTACGTTTACACTGAACTGCAAAAGCTGAGATAAACACCACTTTCAGGGATTCCCTGGCAGTCTAGTGGTTAGGACTCCATGCTTGCACTGCCGGGTGACCAGGCAGTGTTGATGGCATGATCCCTGGTCAGGGAACCAAGATCCTGCAAGCTGCACAGTGTGGTGCGGGGACGGGGGAAGCCACTCATTCTTGAAATGGTATCTAGCAACTGTGTGGCCTTGGGCAATTATTTAATCTCTTTAGTTATCAGTCCTCAACTATAAAATGAGGGTAATAATCTTATAGCCTTTGGGAGATGAGGTAAAGTAGTTTTGAAAAAAGCTGAACCTTGATAGTTAAAGTATATTGGTGATTTTTGGTTTATAGGATTTGAGTCTCTTTTCTAAATAATATGGGGACTTTGCATTGGAAAGTCAAGCTGAGGAATTCTTTCTTTCATTACTTACAGACAATAAGACTTTTGTTCTCTTATGAGCACCTATTAAATACTGCAGTTAAGAGATCAAGGGAAAAAGACATGAAAAATAATATTGTTCATCCTGGTGAGATATAGTGGGAGAAATGATAAATTGTACCACTTAGGGTTAAAAATTTTTTCCCCTCAATTTTAAGTTTAGTAGCTGTCTACACTATTTTCCTCTTTGCTGTTTGTTTCTTTCTACTTGTCTTCCTAAAAACTTAACCAGAATTCCATTATGGAATCTTGAAGCCAATTAATTTTACCCTGAGTCACAAGGTTCCTTTTCTAGAAAAGCCTGTCAATTTACTAACATAAAATTTGATTAGGAAAAAAATATCAGGATTTTCCTTTTGATAAGTAGTCACGAAAATGTTTAATGACATAATTCTCTTAGAATATGTTCCTTCATCTATATTCTCTCTGTCTTATTTCTACATTGCTGATTTAACTGTGCAGACACTGTCATCTCTGCTACCCTACTTTCTTCTGAATCTTCTGAAATTACTGCACCATCATAAATGATTTTCTTTTACACTCATTATTTTTCTAAGAGAGTTCACTGCATCTTCTTATTTTTTAAAATTTTTATTAGAATATAATTGACTTACAATATTGTGTTACTTTCTGTGGTGCTACAAAGAAATTTATTTATACATATACATAGATCCACTCATTTTTAGATTCTTTTCCCATATAAGCCATTACAGAGTTTTGTGTAGAGTTCCCTGTGTTGTACAGTAGTCTGTATATGTCAATCCAAATCTCCCCATTTATCCTTCCCTTACCTTGTTGCTGGGTAACCATAAGTGTGTTTTCTACATCTGTGACTCTATTTTGTGACTCCATTTTGTAAATAAGTTCATTTGTACTCTTTTTTTAGTTTCCACATGCAATCAGTATCATATGATATTTGTCTTTCTGTGTCTGACTTACATCACTCAGGGTGACAGTCTCTAGGTTCATACATGATGCTGCAAATGGCATTATTTTTGTTCTTTTCTATAGCTGAGTAATATTCCATAGTATATATGTATTGCATCTTCTTTATCCATTCATCTGTTGATGGACATGTAGGTTGTTTTCATACCTTGGCTATTGTGAATGGTGCTGCTATGAGTATTGGGGTGCAAGACATTGCACTTTTAACCCATGTCAATAATTATGTATTATCAAAGGTGATAATTTATTTCTTATATCGAGTCGAGAGATGTAAAATGTCACATAGTGTGATGTGCCTTTTCCTTGCTTTTTCCCACCAGTTTTCCTCCCTCACATTTTTTTAAAGTTTAAGATAACATGCAACTTTAAAGTAATAAATAGATAAAACGGTGCAAGGCTTAAATCTAGAAAGCTGGACCTTTTTAGATCTCTATAGCTCTTTCTAGGGTATTTCCTCTTGCTCTCAGGATTATGGGTTGAAGTCTATTCATCGACTTTAGTTCCATAATAGACCGTTTATGTAACATTGCTCTTTATTGGACTTTCTTCTTGGTGCTTCACATGGTCCTTGAGGAAGTGCATTATCTGCATTTAGTAGTTGAAGAAACAGAAATAGAGTTTAAGTGACTGACAGTGGTTGCAAACTAGATAGAGGAAAAGCCAGGAACACACACTCAGTTCTTCTTGACCATTAGACTGTTCCAGAAGAGGATGGTGAGGTGCACGAAGGTGATGTAGGGATGGGGGATATTTGGCTTATTCCTCTAAAATCTGCTGTTAATAAAAAGATAATTGATAGATGCTAAATTAATGCATGAATACATCATCAGCTCCTCATTGCAAAATTTAGGTTCAAATTGAAGAAAGTAGGGAAAATGAGTAGGTCATTCAGGTATGACCTAAATCAAATTCCTTATGATTAAACAGTGAAAGTGAGAATTAGATGCAAGGGGTTAGGTCTGATAGACAGAGTGCCTGAAGAACGATGAACAGAGGTTCGTAACATTGTATAGGAGGTGGTGACAGAAACCATCCTCAAGAAAATGAAATGCAGAAAGGTCAAGTGGGTGTCTGAGGAGGCCTTACAAAAAGCTGAGAAAAGAAGAGAAGCAAAAGGCAAAGGAGAAAGGGAAAGATATGCCTAATTTAATGCAGAGTTTCAGAGAATACCAAGGAGAGATAGGAAAGCTTTCTTAAGTGAAGCAATGCAAAGAAATAGGGGAAAACTAGAATGGGAAAGACTGGAGATCTCTTCAAGAGAATTGGAGATATCAAGAGAACATTTCATGCAAAGATGAGCACAATGAAGGACAGAAACGGCAAAGACCTAACAGAAGCAGAAAAGGTGGCAAGAATACACAGACCACCTATACAAAAAAGATCTTAATGAACTGGATAACCACAATGGTGTGGTCACTCACCTAGAGCCAGACATCCTGGAGTGTGAAGTCAAGTGGGCCTTAGGAAGCCTTACTACAAACAAAACCAGTGGAGATGATGAAATTCCAGCTGAACTATTTCAGATCCTAAAAGATGATGCTGTTAAAGTGTTGCACTCAATATGCCAGCAAATTTGGAAAACAGTAGTAACCACAGGACTGGACAAGGTCAGTTTTCATTCAAATCCCAAAGAAAGGTGATGCCAGAGAATGTTCATATTTTCATACAATTGCAATTATTTCACATGCTTACAAGATTATGCTCAAAATCCTTCAAGCTAGGCTTCAAGAGTACATGAAGACATGGCTTTTAACAAATACTCTTTAGACAAATTGAAGCTAATTAGTATTTGAGCAGGACTTCTTTCTCTGTTCAGAAAATTGTTGTAAATGACTGAAAGCAAATTTCTTTTTACCAATAATGGTCCCCACTCCATACTGCTATCCTTCCTCTTCTTAGAATAGTTGAATTCTCTGGAATAAATCAGGCTCCAAGACAATTTCAAATTATGTACATTAACTTCATTAAACTGAAATTCAGAAACAACCTCAGGGAGTAAGGGGTGAGAAAATAAAATGAGGCAGTATTCATCTGGTGGCATTAATTTTCAATAAAGAGCAATCAAAATTAAGAAATCTTTATATTATTAAATTTATGTTTTTTTCTTAGTTTTGATATCATATGTCTATTTCATATATAAATAAAAATAGAACTATGTTTACTTAATCTAGATATTTGTAAGCATTGGGAAGTTAGCAAAAATGAAATACTTAGGAGAAATATTCCCTTCTTCCTATTCTATAAACATGTATCTTTTTCTATTATAGTGAAAAAGTGAAACACTACAACTTAATCTATATTTTCTTAAAACAGATAAGCATTTATGTGATTTTATACTAAGCCTTTGTGATACTAGTAGCTAAAAATGCTAAAAAGTTGGACTATATTCCACATTGATGTTTAAATGTTTAATGTCTTAAAATCTTGTTTGTTTTGTAAATAGCTATACTTGCTGTAGGGCTTCCCCAGTGGCTCAGTGATAAGGAATCTGCCTGCTATTCAGGAGCTGTGGGTTTGATCCCTGATTTGGGAAGATCCCCTGAAAGAGGGCAAGGAAACCCACCCCAGTATTGTTGCCTGGAGAATCCCATGGAGAGAGGAGCCCAGCAATTTATTGTCCACAGGGTCATGAAGAGTCAGACATGATTGAAGCGACTTAGCACAGCACAGCATAGCATAGCATAATTCTTTGGAATAAATGACCTGTTTGTTAGAAACAGTTTTTATCAAAATACATGTACATTGTTCAGAAAGTCAACTATCATCATAAGGCTTACAATAAGAAAACAAGAACAAAAACATCTTAGCAAAAACAGTTGGCCCCTGCCATCATGTTATCAACACTTCCATGGTCTGCCTTTTAGACAGAAACACTTTTAAGTCTTTTAATGTCTACTAAATTTTTAACTCACTCTTTAGTATATTTCTTAATTTTTCAATTTCAGGCAGTATTTGTTGACTTCCTTGTATAGATGATGAGGAGTTAGAAGTCTAATTAATCATCACGACATAGCTTCCACTCCCCATCCCCCCAACATAGTCCTGTATTTGCATAGACAATGCCAAGGGTGTATTTTATGCCTCTATTTAAATATTTCAAAGAGCTGAACAATGTAGTCATGTATTATGATTAGAATTTTCTTGTTGCTGTTCAGTCGCTAAGTTGTGTCCAGCTCTTTGCAACCCCATGGACTACAGCACATGAGGCTTCCTTGTTCTTCACTATCTCCTGGAATTTGCTCAGACTCATGTCCATTGAGTCAGTGATGCCATCCAGCCTCTTCTGCTTTTGCCTTCAGGCTTTCCCAGCATCAGGCTCTTATCCCAGTGAGTCAGCTCTCTGCATCAGGTGGCCAAAATATTGGAACTTTAGCTTCAGTATCAGTCCTTCCAATGAATATTCAGGGTTGATTTCTTTTAGGATTGACTGGTTTGATATCCTTGCAGTCCAAGGAGCTCTCAAGAATCTTCTCCAACACCACAATTCGAAAGCATCAATTCTTTGGTGCTCAGTTCTTTGGCACTCAGCCTTCTTTATGGTCCAGTTCTCACATCCATACATGACTACTGGAAAAACTATAGTTTTGACAATATGGACCTTTTTGGGCAAAGTGATATCTCTGCTTTTTAATATGCTGTCTAAGTTTGTCATAGCTTTTCTTTCAAAGAGTAAGCACCTTTTGTTTCTTAAGAATTTAATTATTTTACTTTTTTTCTTCTACTAGTTTGATCCCTGAGTTGGAAAGGTCCCCTGGAGGAGAAGCATGGCAATCAACTCAGTATTCTTGCCTGGAGAATCCCATGGACAGAGGAGCATGGCGGGATATAGTCCATAGGAATGCATAGATTCGGACACAACTGAAGTGACTTAGCATGCACACTCACGCATCTACTCTGGTGTTCTTGCCAGGAGAATTCCATGAACAGAGGAGCCTGGTGGACTACAGTCCCTGGGGTTGCAAAGCGTCAGACACGACTGAGCAACTAACACTTTCATTTTCAAAGATACTTTCTATTTAAAAGCAAAGAAAACATAAAACAAGATTTTGAATATATTAGCAATATTTTCAGTTTACTTTATAATTTTCAAACACACAAGTTATTCATCATTTGGCTATAAGACCTTCCAGATTCCTTTAGAGATGTGTGCTAGGAATAAGGTGCAAACTTCTCACATAATCCTATATATGATAGTATCTACTTCACTCTGACGCAGGCTACTGACTGGTATTCCTAATGAGTTTTGCCTGGAATGTTTTTCTAAATAGCATAGGTTCTTCAGGAGACAGTAGATTCACATATAAAAACCATTCAAATTTCTGTGCTGTTCCTGCTTATAGCTCCTTGGAAAATTGGTTTAATGTTCCAAATCTCAGTTTCCTCTTTATAAAATGGTAGTAAAACCAGGAACACTAGCTTTTGAATCAGATATATCTGTGTTTATATTGCTTTTTATATTACTGGCCTTGAGTTAATCTTGGGAGCTTTTTATTCTTCCTATTGTAACTCAGTATAACCATGTACACTTTGCATTGTTGATAATTAAGATTCATTGAAGACATGTATATGAAGAATCTGAAACACTGGCCCATCTCAAATATTTATCAAATGTTACCTACCATACCTTTCCCAACTTAAGCTAATAGGACAGTTAAGATCATGAATCTCAGATTATAGATAGAAACCATTTTGGAAAATATTAAAACCAGTATGCATATTAAATGGTCCTCTTACATCTGTGATAATCATACAGATTATAGGCTATAAACTGATAGCCAGGTTATCTGTATGTTAGTATCATAAATGCCCAAATTGAAGTCAGCTCAACTGAGAACCTTTCCTTATCTGAAGCATGATTGAAATATTTCCTGGCTAATGGTTAGGGAACAAAGCTAGTGGAGGTGATGGAATGGGTGGAAGTGATGGAGGTGATGGCCACCTGATGCAAAGAGCTGAGTCATTTGAAAAGACCCTGATGCTGGGAAAGATTGAGGGTAGGAGAAGGGGATGACAGAGGATAAGATGGTTGGATGGCATCACTGACTCAATAGACCAGGTTTAGGTGGACTCTGGGAGTTGGTGATGGACAGCGAGGCCTGGCGTGCTATGGTTCATGGGGTCGCAAAGAGTCGGACATGACTGAGAGGCTGAACTGAACTGAACTGAGTGGTTAGGGCACTACTAATTCTGCTATAGTCAAGGGACGTAGTTAATGCTATGGACATTTTACTTATGACTCATTTGCTATGAACCTGCAGGATATTATTATGCACATCATCTCAAAAGATGGATGTTGAGTGAAAGGAGAAAAATGATATAGATAATGTTGGTAAAACAAAATATTACCCAACTTGGATCATGTTGATCCAAGACATCTGAATTTGAAAGGGAATATTTCCCAGGGTAATGGAAGTAAAAACAAAAATAAATGGGACACAATTAAACTTAAACATTTTTGCACAACAAAGGAAACTATAAGCAAAGTGAAAAGGCAGACATCAGAATGGGAGAAAATGATAGCAAATGAAACAACTGACAAAGAATTAATCTTCAAAATATACAAGCAGCTCATGCAGCCAATACCAGAAAAACGAACAACCCAATCAAAAAGTGGGCAAAAGACCTAAACAGACATTTCTCCAAAGAAGACATACAGATGGCTAATAAACACATGAAAAGATAGATGCTCAGCTTCACTCATTATTAGAGAAATGCAAATCATAACCACCATAAGTTATCATTTCATGGCAGTCATAATGGCCATCATCAAAAAGTCTATAAACAATAAATGCTGGAGAAGACGTGGAAAAAAGGGAACCCTCTTACACTGTTGGTGGGAATGCAAACTGGTAGAGACAGTATGGAGAACAGTGTAGAGATTCTTTAAAAAACTGGGAATAGGACTGCCATTCAACCCAGCAATCCCACTGCTGGGCATACACCCTGAGGAAACCAGAACCGAAAGAGACAAATGCACCCCAATGTTCACTGCAGCACAATCTACAGTAACTAGGACATGGAAGCAACCTAAATATCCATCAGCAGATGAATAGATAAGGAAGTTGTGGTACATATACACAATGGAATATTTCTCAGCTATAAAAAATGCATTTGAGTCAGTTCTGATGAGGTAGATGAATCTGGAACCTATTATAAGTGAAGTAAGTCAGAAAGAGAAAGATAAATACTGTATATTAACACATATATATGGAATTTAGAAAGATGGTACCAACGATCCTACATGCAGGGCAGCAAAGGAGACACAGATGTAAAGAACAGACTTTTGGACTCAGTGGGAGAAGGCGAGGGTGGGGTGATTTGAGAGAATAGGATTGAAACATGTACATTACCATATGTAAAATAGATGACCAGTGCAAGTTTGATGCATGAAGCAGGGCACGCAAAGCCTGTGCTCTGGGACAACCTAGAGGGATAGGGTGGGGAGGGATGTTGAAGGGAGGTTCAGGATGGGAAAAACAATAAAAATAAAGTGGGTATTTAAGAAAGTGGCAATAATCATATATGGATATCTGCCAATCATTATTAGTTATTTAAAACAGTATTTGCCAATTGTTAGTTATTCAAAACAATATCTTTGAAAATCTCTCTTTTATTGATTAATTAATACCTTTACCTCACTGTTTCCTCTGGGAAAAGAGAAAATTTCCACTTCTAAAATTCTCTCTGTTCTAACTTGATGATTTTGAAAAGTGCCATAGCTGAGTTCTTCTCCAAATGGACACAGTGCAATTTATTTAATGTAGAAAATGCCATCAATTGATTATGAGCCTTGAATTTTGTTTGAAATTATTAAACAGAGGCAACATGTTATTTATTGAAAATTCTAGGAGAAAAATCTGGGAGACACATATGGAAAAATTTAAGCTCTTCTTTACCTGATGTTAGTTTTTTAGAAGAAAAGAAAAACTTTTTCCCAGTGTATGATTTTTTTTCTTTCCAACATTCCTTAGTTGTCAAATAATGCAAAAAGTTTTACAAAATTTATATATGAAATATCTCTAAAACTCCTAAGTTATATTCACCATAGTTTTAAAAATAAGTGTATTTCTTTATATCTTAACAAACCTTTTTGATCCCTGTTAACAATTGTATAATGATTAAGACCTCACTAAGAAGTTATTTCTTTTGGAGAAACAATTTGCAAATTTAGAATTTGTTTTTATGTATTATTCCACTTTAGGCTTGTGTGTTATATCTTTGTGATGAAACAAGAGTTTTGTTGGAGAGTGGAGAGAATAATGAAATGTAAGAGAGAGAATCTGGATCCCAAATTGTGCACTCTTCTGTAGCACCTGTTTCCTGGTTAGTTGTTGGACAATTGTGACACTAAGCTCTTCCTTCCTAAAACAAAACAAAGCTTTCACTCTCATAGGATTGTTGTGAGAATCACATTAGATGATATATTTGAAAGTGATTGGTAATTTAAAATTTTTTACAAATGTATAGATTGTTTGGTATGTAGTAGTAGACTTCTAAATTAATTAATATAAAATGCAAAATTTTATTTGTTTGCCTTTCTTTCTTCTTCTTCCATTTTCTTTTCTTTTTCATTTTTGGCCACACAGCATGGCTTGCAGGATCTTAGTTCCCTGACTATGGATTGAACCCAGATCCTTGACAGTGAGAGAATGGAGTCCTGACCACTGGACTGCCAAGTAATTCCCGTGTTTGCATTTCTTGTTAGGACACTTTGCTTGTTTAGCCCACTTATGCTTCATAGGAACCTTCATTTATTCCACTTATGCTGTATTTCATAAAATAAAAATTAGGTATTACTTTCTCTTTTCTCCAGATTAAATAATAAAACTATTATTAATAGTTGATTCTCAATAAAATAATTTTTTTTTTTCAGGACCATGTAGCTGTGATAGAGCTGGGATTCAAACCTAGGCACACTCTACTATTCTATCGCAACCCAATTTTGTGTACTTAGGTGATTTTTCTTTATCTTAGAAATCTCAATCCATTTCTTTCTCACTCAAGAAATTTCAAGTGCCTTGTGTGTCAGGCACTGTTCCAAATAAAATCATGCTATTAAGGCATTTATGGTAGCTGGAAAAGTAAATAAGAGTGCCAGGTGGCATGGAGTGATCAAGTTATAGGTGTCTTGAGAGCACAATGGAAGGAAGGAGGCAGGGAGGATGTGAAGCATCTGATATGCTTCAGTAAGTCCTTGAGCAGGTCAGTGTGGTAGGAACCTGCAGAAGGAGTAAAATGTGCAAAGGGGCAGAACCACGAGGGAGTACGGGAACATAAGGGACAGTAGGCCAGATGCCAGAGACTGTTAGGACATAACATTGGAAAGGTGGAGCGGTTTCTGATCACATAACCACCCCATGCCTCGCTGGGGTTTCTAGACTTTTCTGACTGTGATGGACGAGGGAGTCAACTGAATAATTTTAAACCAGGACGTGACCTGCTGGGAATCCAGTTTTGGCTCTTTCTTCTCTGCAGGGGGAGTTGCCTTTGCTTTAGAAAAGATTTGGATAATGAAATTTGGCTGTGACATGAGATATATGCAAAATGGATGTAATTTCTGGTTCGAATTCCTGTTGGGAAAGTTCTTTGCAGTCAACGAACTATTTCTTAGAGATGAAAGCAAATTGCCTACCTATGTCATTGCATTTTGAGATTTTAATGGGTAATTCTTTGCCCTGGTAATTGTGTGTATGAAGGTGCATGTATATATATGGTTTTATACTTTATTATATATGTTATCATTAGAAGTATGGTGTACAGCAAAACAACACAAAATAGCTAGGAGCTTCTGAGGGGAGAGCATTCCTAGTCCTCGAAAATTCAGTAGCCCCAGACCTTTAAAACTCTGAAGTAAGTACTTAGAGATAGTCCATCATTGATAAAGAATGGTTTCACCCCTTCATTGAACGGTGCTGAGTTTTCATGATGGGAATATAGTCAAGACAGGACTATGGACACAGTGGTTATAGATATAGTCCCTAGCCCTCTCAGGTGGGATTAACATGTATTTTGGCAACTGTAATTATGATAAATATTGTGATAAAGTGTGCATGTAAAGGAAGTTATTTAGACCAAGTTAAGTTTGTCAAGGACTTCCTTGGTGGTTCAGTTGGCAAAGAATCAGCCTCCAATGCTGGAGACCCAGGTTAGATCCCTGGGTCAGGAAGATCCTCTGGAGAAGAAAGTGGCAACCCACTCCAGCATTCTTGCCTGGGAAATCCCATGGACAGAGAAGCCTGGCAGGCTAAAGTCCATAGGGTCGTAAAGAGTCAGACATGACTGAGCAACTAAACCACTGCCACAGAGTTTGTCGATCTTCCAGACCCATGGAAGGAACCCACATTTCCTGCATTAGCAGGTGGATTCTTTACCACTGAGCCACATGGGAAGCCACCTTTGCTATCTTGGGAGTAAATAATAGAAAACTACTAAGACCACTGGCTTAATTTTGTGATACTCAAAATGACACTTCCCCCTCATGCCTCACAAAGGAGTCATTGTCCTGTTAAAAAAATGAATTTGAAATAATGGGGTTCAAGAAACAGTTCCCATGTTAACAGATCAGAAGATTCAATGTAGTAAAGATGTCATTTCTCCCTAAATGGATCTGTTTGGTTGAGGCAGTTTCTATCATTATTTCACCAAGGAATTTTTGGAGACATAGATGCATTTATTCCAAAATTTATAGGAAGGCAAAGTCTCTAGAATAGCCAAAACAGTTTTGTGGGAGGAATAATAATATGGGAATAATCAGCCTTTTGAGTGTTAAGTTACAGTATTCAGGATGCTGTGGGTCCGGGGAAGGGGAGGCACAGATTGCTACAGGACTGAATAAAGAACCCAGAAGGGCACCCACACAAGTATGTCCAATTAATTTTTTTTACAAAAGAGCAAAAGCAGTGCAAGGAAGGAAGAATGGCCTTTTCAATAAATTCTGCTTGAGCAATTGGACCTCTGTAGCTAAAAAATGAACTTGGACCTAAGCCTCACACCTAACACAAAGCAAGTGAAAATAGTTCATGGAATTAAATGTAGAACATTAAATAACACTGCTAGGAAAAGACACAGGACAGAATCTTTGGCATGTAGAATAGGCAAATAGTCCTTAGACCAACATTAAAAACTATCCCCCTCCCACATTGTGCTTCATCAAAAATTCAAAGCTTTTGTTCCCACTCTAGGGAGGATGAAGTGACAGATTATAAATTGGGAGAAAATATTTGCAACCCACATTTCAAAAATGGATGTGTATCTAGAATACATGGAAAACTGTTAAAACTCAGCATTGAAAAAGAAGCAAAAAAAAAAAAAATCACTTAGGAAATGAGCAAAAGATATGCATAGATATTTCACCAAGAAATATATACAAACAGCAGGTAAGTGTATAAAAAGATGCTCACTATTGTTAGCTATTAGACAAATGGATATTAAGAGCACCAGGTGTTTATGCTACACAGCTGTCAGAATGGAAAACAAAAATCAAAAAACAGTGTTCCTTGCCCTCAAACGGCATGGCTGTCAGAAAACTGGATCACTCATATATTGCTGGTGGAAATGTAAAATAATACAGTCACTCTGGAAAACTGTTTGCAGTTCCTTTACAAAGTGAAAGTTGATTTACTTTGTGAAAAGTGAACATGTTAGCTGCTCAGTCGTGTCCAACTCTTTGCGACCGTTGGACTATAGCCCACCAGGCTTTTCTGTCCATGGGATTTCCAAGGCAAGAATACTGGGTGGGAAGCCATTTTTTCTCCAGGGGATCTTCCCAACCCAGGGATCGAACCCGGGGTCTCCTGCATTGCAGACAGATTCTTTACTGTCTGAGCCACCAGTTTGACCCACCATTTCAGTCTAAGGCACTCTTTCATGCAGAAACTTGTACACTGATGTTCACAGCAGCCAATGCCTAGTTATATTAACAATGGTACATCCATACTGGGCTTCCCAGGTGGCTCAGTGGTAAAGAATCCACCTGCTAATGCAGGAAATGTGGGTTCCTTCCATGGGTCTGGAAGATCCCTTGGAGTAAGAAATGGCAACCCACTCCAGTATCGTTGCCTGGGAAATCCATGGAGAGAGGAGTTGGGAGGCTACAGTCCAAGGGGTTGCAACAAGTCGGAAGCGAATTAGCGACTAAATAACAACAACATTCATGACATGGAATATTTGTTGTTCAGTTGCTCAGTGGTCTGCAGCATGCCAGGCTTCCATGTCCTTCACTATCTCCTGGTGTTTGCTCAAAGTCATGTCCATTGAGTCAGTGATGCTATTTGACCATGTCATGTTCTGCTGCCCTCTTCTCCTTTTGCCTTCAGTTTTTCCTAGCATCAAGGTCTTTTCCAGTGAATCAGCTCTTCGCATCAGGTGGCCAAAGTACTGGGGCTACAGTTTCAGCATCAGTCCATCCTATTCATTCAGGGTTGATTTCCTTTAGGATTGACTGGCTTGATCTCATTGCAGTCCAAGGAACTCTCAAGAATCTTCTCTAGCATCATGTTTCACAAGCATTGATTCTTTGGCAGTTAGCCTTCTTCATGGTCGAATTCTCACATCCATACATGACTAGTATTCATGGAATACTAGTTCAGCAATAAAAAGGAAAAATGACATAAATTCAACTTGTATGAACCTCAAAGAAATTACATTGAAGGAAACAAAAGTGAACCTCAAAAGAATATATCCTACATGATTACATGTATTTAGCATCCGTGAAATAATATGGTTATAGAGATGCAGAACCAATTAGTGCTGGCGAGGTGTTAGTGATGCGGGTTGGTGGTGTAGCTGTAAACAGAAGGGCATCTTGTGGTGATGAAATTAAATATCTTGATTGTGGTGGTAGTTTCATGAAGCTACAAGGATGAAAAAGTTTTGCAGGGCTACACACACAATGCACACATATCGGTGAGTGCATTTATAAATGGTGAAAATCTGAGTAAGCTCTTTGAACTGCATCAATTTCAATTTTTCTGGTATTAGTATTGTGCTATAGTTATTTCATCTGTTAACATTGGTGCATAGAACATCTCTGAATATTTCTTTGCCCTTCTGTGAATTTATATCATCCCAAGATGCAAGACTTAAAACAAAGGTAATGATAAACATAAATACAATAAATTCCTCCAGGGGGAAAACAGTTTTCACATCTCCTCCATTAGCACTTCAAATTGTTAGACATAAAATGAGTGAATCTTATGAATATTTTAGCCAGTTTTCTATGTATTTATTAGCACGTTCAGATGCTCCTCCTTCCGTCTTCTCCTTCCTCTTCTCTCTCCCTCCCTTCCTTTTTTTTTTTTTTCTTTTAGTCATAAATTATTTAGTGTTCAAAACACTTTGAAGCTTACTGGATAAACAGCTGGAGGACAATAAATATGAGTATTATGTATCACATCCTCAATCTGATTTTGAGTCCTACAGAGTGACTCTCAATATAAGGTAATTTTTACCTGGTCTAATTAGAAATCAAGATTGTCCCTGGGTAACTCTTTAAAAAAGACAATTAAGCAATGAAATGTAGTACTAGATGTATAACCAACTCTGCATCACTGTTTCTGCTCATTCCAACCACAAAACGTATAATGGATTTTCAATCTAAGTAAGCCATGAAGTGATTAAACACACGTGTATGCTGAGGAATTATATTGTGTACTTTCCTAGAATTTTAAATGTATGTTCAGAATTCTCCCTCTCTCATTTTATCTTATTCTTAAACTTAACATTAGCCCCAAGTGTTGCATTTTCCATGAAGAAAATTAAAGCACTTCTTTAAAGTTAAATGTGATGGACCAGGTTTCTGTGACAGTTATTTCCTATCCCTTGAATGAGTGCCTTCTGCAAGTTAAAAACCCACACTCGTTCAAAAATTCTGAAAAGAAAAGGCCTGCTGTGGTTAAAACATCCTGGAGATTTTTTTCCATTCTGATGTACATGTGTTCTTTTATTTTATTCTAGCATAAGTCTAAACCTGAGACACTTAGAGCCCCTTTCCATTTATAGCCTCATTTATTTGGAGTAGAGCTTATGCCTAAAGTTTTCTGAGAAGCAAAAACAGTCAGCATGCATCCAGAAACAATTGGAAATCATGTGCTAGACCTTTTTGCTCCTAAAATCTTTGCAGCAACTCATTTGTTGTGGTTCCCATGTGGTTTTGGTCAAATAGAAGGGGGAAGAGTGGAAAGAATGATAGATTTTATTTTCTTTGGCTCCAAAATCACTGCAGCCATGTAATTAAAAGGCACTTGCTCCTTGGATGGAAAGCTGTGATAAACATAGACAGCATATTGAAAAGTAGAGACATCACTTTGCTGATCAAAGTCCATATAGTCAAAGCCGTGGTTTTTCCAGTAGTCATGAATGGATGTGAGAATTGGACCATAGAGAAGGCTGAGCACTGAAGAACTGATACTTTTGAATTGTGGTGCTGAAGAAGACTGTCGAGATTCTCTTGGACTGCAAGACAATCGAAGTCCCACGTGTTACTTTGTTCTACAAAGTGCCTGGCTTTCCAGCATCTCAGGAAATTTCTCTTTTCCTTTATCATCAGCTTTTCTTGAAAGCCTTTATTGATCTATCCACATGCATTGTGGTTTCAATAAAATAAAACAGCTTTTTATGATAATATCCACCCTTCCTGGTAGCACAGATGGTAAAGAATTCACCTGCAATGCAGGAGACCTGAGTTCAATCCTTGGGTTGGGAGGATCCTCTGGAGAAGGGAACGGCTACCCACTTCAGTATTCTAGCCTGGAGAATTCCTTGGACAGGGGAACCTGGCAGTCCATGGGGTCACAAAGAGCTGGACATGACTGAGCAACTTTCACTAATTTAGAAAGCATTTTCTTGCAATAACAATAGTGACCTACAGATTATCCCACCCAAATTGGTAATGGTGACTCGGATTTGCTGACAAGGTGACAAAACATATATATTTTTTCACTTGGATACTTCTTACTCAGCCTTCTCTGATTCACTTCATGGGTCTCTCTCACTGTATGTTCTAGAAGGCCAAGATTAAGACCACTAGATCTGACTTCTTTATAGATGCTGGCAGACATCCTCATTCACTTGCCCAGTCACTAGGTCATCACACCAACTTCTACCACCCACGTTAGGCTATTCTAGATCTGGAGGATTGTGTGTCAGGCAGTTTTCCCTGCAGTGGGATAAGTCTCAAGTCCCTAGTGGATCTTTGTATCAGATCTAAAAGTTGAAGTTGCAAGGCTTAGTTTTTGCAGAGGTTGATTAAACTATCAAAATAAGTCACTACCATAAGGAAAGTTATGACCAACCTAGACAGCATATTGAAAAGCAGAGACATTACTTTGCAAACAAAGGTCTGTCTAGTCAAGGCTATGGTTTTTCCAGTAGTCATGTATGGATGTGAGAGTTGGACTATAAAGAAAGCTGAGCGCTGAAGAATTGATGCATTTGGACTGTGGTGTTGGAAAAGACTCTTGAGAGTCCCTTGGACTGCAAGGAGATCCAACCAGTCCATCCTAAAGGAGATCAGTCCTGGGTGTTTATTGGAAGGACTGATGTTGAAGCTGAAACTCCAATACTTTGGCCACCTGATGCGAAGAGCTAACTCATTGGAAAAGACCCTGATGCTGGGAAAGATTGAGGGCAGGAGGAGAAGGGGACAACAGAGGATGAGATGGTTGGATGGCATCATCGACTCGATGGACGTGGGTTTGGGTGGACTCCGGGAGTTGGTGATGGACAGGGAGACCTGGCGTCCTGTGATTCATGAGGTCACAAAGAATTGAACATGACTGAGTGACTGAACTAAACTGATATTCTTTTTTGTTACAGTCAAGATTTGTTGTCATTTGCTAGTCCACCAGAGAAAGAGATTAAAAGATGAGCACTTTTTAAAGCTTGTTAGCCTCTGTTTACAGGATCTGAGCCCGTGATGTCAATTGGATGGTTTCATTCATGGTGTTGAAATATGCTGAAACACATTACCTCTCAGGTCCCACTTCTTTCTCTCTCTCTCTTCTTTCCTTTTTTTAAAATTTGGAGTATAGTTTCTTTACGGTGTTGTGTTAGTCTCTACTGTACAACAAAGTGAATAAGCTGTATCTATACATATATTCCTCCCTTCTTGGACCTCCCTCCCACGCCCCCATCTCACTCCTTTAGATCGTCACAGAGCTCTGAGCTGAACTCCCTGTGCTATAAAGCACCTTCCCACTAGCTTTCTGTTTTGCACTTGGTAGTTTATATATGTTAATCTCAATCTCCCAATTCACCCCACCCCACCCCCTACCATGAATGTCCGCATGTCCATTCTCTATGTCTGCATCCCTGTAACTGCCCTGGAACTAGGCTAATCTGTACCATTTTTCTAGATTCCACATACATGTGTTAATACACATATTTGCTTTTCTCTTTCTTTAAAACCTTCTTTAGGCAAGTTTTAACATCTGCACATTCACATAATCAGGGTCAGACATATAGCATGGATATGCATTCCCCCAAATACACATTATTTCTATGACTAAAACAAAATAATTGACATTTCTGTTATGGGTCTGTTATGTGAAGTCCCAGGAACATACATGTGCCCTCCATAAACACACCTCATTCTGAGCTAATTTGGACCCTGTCCATGGAAAGAAATGTCTGCATCTCTGGGGCAATAATGAAATTTATTGTATCTGTGGAAATGTGGGTCTCTGCAGACCTATGCCTTCTGGATTTGCACTATTGGGGCTTTAATTTGCTAGGCATTTGGGGCCTGATTGACCTGTTGATCATAATTATCTTGTTTATAGACAAGAATTTTATGGTGGAGGCAAATTCATCATCATGGTTAATAACCAGAAACAGATCTCTTTTGAGGACATTTTGACTTGTGTTGAAAAACTATCTTAACTTTAGTCTCTTGAGGACCAAAAATTCTATGTCAAGGGGCTTATTTTATTCATTTCTATATTTCTTTCAACTTTCTGTCTGAACTGAGTCCCAGTGCTACTTATTTTGAGATGTTCCCCAAAGGTAGTCACATACCCTCACATCCTTTTTCCTCTAAAGTTAATAGCTTGAATCTGGGGAAGTTTTCAAGTCTTTTCCCATATTGCCCAAATTCTTCCAACAGGGACTGTAAATGGATCTATAAACATTTTCTGCAGTTGAGCTTATTTCTACCTTTTAATAACTACTGTTTAATAGCACATCCTATCCATCTCTGCAAAAACATCTCATCTTGAAGCATTTATTATTTCAATGAATATGTGCTGAGCATCTCCTCTGTACCAGTCGAAGTGTTGGGATTGTTGTTTAGTTGCTAAGTTGTGTTTGACTCTTTGTGACCCAACAGACTGTAGCCCACCAGGCTTCTCTGTCCATGGGTTTTCCCAGGCAACAATACTGGGGTAGGTTGCAATTTCTCCAGGGGATCTTCTTGAACCAGGGATTGAACTTGAGTCTCCTGTTTGGCAGGAGGATTCTTTAGCATTGAACCACCACGGAAACCCTGAGGTTGTATAGGTGAATAAAATTAGCAAAGATTTCTTTCTTCTTGGAAAGGAGAAGGGAAGACAAATTAATATAGGAGTTCAGTCATATGGACCATGTCAGAGCAGTGTGGCGGGAACAGGCTAGGCGGTTGAGCTGTCTGCTCCTATAACTGACGTTTGCCCTCTGGGCTCTTCCTTTAGAGGAAATGATGAATGCTTAGTTTTATGGCTGGTTTTATGGATGAGATGCAACCAGTTTTTTACAGGACACCTTCAAGATGAATGCTCTGTTGTTGAATGGTCAGACATTTTATCTTCACCAAGATCCAGTAGCAAGCCGGAATCTTTCTGAAGAGGACAGTAGTTACTCATTCAAGGAAGATTTATTTTTGCTTCACAATCCTAGGTGTCCCTGTTTTGTTCTTCCTGTGAGAGCTTGACACATATTCTTTATAGCACCTTCATCTGCCACAGACAACTTGCATACCCTTGCATTTGCCAGCTTATAAGATGTGAAGAGTTTTTTTTTTTTTTTTTTTTTTTTTGCTTTGAGAATACTACTGCAAGTGGTATTCTCTACTCAGAACTCAAAACTTTCCTGTTGGCTTGCTGTTGATTAAGAGCTTGACACCAATATGGTGTGTGAAAGTGTTGAGAGGAGGTGCCCCCAAATAGGAAGCCTCCAACTCAGCAAAGATTGATTCTTTTCCCTTTTTTTAAAATTTAAATTTATTTTTAATTGGAGGATAATTGCTGTACAATATTGTGTCAGTTTCTGCCATAATATCAACATGAATCAGCCATAGGTATACATATGTGCTTTGTTTATATTATGAAAAAGTTCATCTGATTGTTTTTATTTTTTAATATTTTTGGGCACTCTGTGGGATCTTCCTGAACCAGGAATGAAATCCAAGCCTCTTGCAGTGGGAGCATGGAGTCTTAACCACTGGATCACCAGAGAAATCCTGATTGTTTTGCAGTCAGGTTTATTCAGGCCCCATCAAAATTATGGAATAAAAAAACCTTCTAAAAATATGCCAACACAAACATTTAACAGGCTTTTAACAAGAAGAATAATCATATTCCAGCAGTTCCTCAAAAGAAGACTCTTCCTTTCACAGTTAACTGCATTTTACCCTAAGAACAGGCTCTCTCTCTCTTTTTCTTCTGGTTTTAGCAGATTGAAGCGTTGTTTTTTAACTTCTAGCCCCCTATTACATGAAATCCTTTTTCTCAAAGGGCTTTTTCTGTTCCAGTTCATATGTCCTTGACCCTGAAGTCCTGCTGGGTCAGAACTCTCCCTGCATGAGCACGAGACCCTGGGAGTCCTTGAGTGACTTTGGAAACCATCAGCTTGGCTGTAGACTTCCTCTTACCTTTCCCATCTTCCCCTCTCCCCTACCCAGATTGTCCATTTTGCCCTGTAATAAAAACAAAAGCAAGACTTTATTTTTAACATGAGTCTCTCACAGTGTAGGGAATAGCGGTCTTTTAATTTTCTTCCTAGTCTAGCCAATGCAGTTGAACACAAACTCCTGTTGCTCAAGTTTTAATAGGGATCTGTAGCCCCAGGTGTGCCATTCTTTTCCTTCCCTCTGGGCAGCTAGTATTTACCCCTGTTGTTATCCTTTTGAATTAACTTCATTATGATTTCAGGGGCTCTTTGGGTCTCTCTAGAAGTCTAAACACCTTCAGTTATGTTTCTCCATAAATAGCCATAGCAGTAAATTGTTCCACATGATCCTGAAGAAAACTGTAAAATTTCATTGGGGTATATAAATAGATACATAACCAAATGTAAGGGTATAGCTTTATCCTAAGGAGGCCACCAAGTATCAGATACATTTATAGCTTTATTACAGTTCCAGTAAAAATTTAAACATATCATTTATTGAAAAATCAACATCACCATCAAGATAAGCAGAAAAATAAATGTTGAGACTATAAGAAGTCATTTTGAAAAAAGAAGAGACAGATATTACTGCATGTTCATTCACAGTAGTTGTAGAGATCATTGAAACAGTTTAGATAGTCCAAAATGATAGGAAGTTAATATAAGAATATATTCTGTCCTCAGAAGTCATCAGTTTTAAAGAAAGAAGTTTCGAGATATGGTTGATTCTAAATATCAGATCCAATATTTTGGCTGCCTAATGCAGAGAACCGACTCATTGGAAAAGACTCTAATCCTGGGAAAGGTTGAGGGCAGGAGGAGAAGGGAACGACAGAGGATGAGATGGTTGGATGGCATCACTGACTCAGTGGACATGAGTTTGAGCAAACTCTGGGAGATAGTGAAGGACAGGGAAGCCTGGCGTACTGCAGTCTATGGGGTTGGAAAGGGTCAGACACGACTTAGTGACTGAATAACAATAATAAAACATCAGATCAGCTTACCAACATTTCAGTAGATTAAGAAGCTAAGCATAAATATAAGCCAGAAAAACTAAGAAAAAATAGAAATTAATTTTAGGGTTTCAACAAAAGGATGGGAACTCATTAGGAATGAAATGATAATAGCAGTGATTTATTTGTGTTTCCATCCTTTTGTTGAAATCCTAAAATTAATTTCTGCATTAATGGTAGGACTTTTGTTTTATACTTAACTTCTTAATCTGCTCAGTGATTTCTGCCCCATCCCTTGCTTTGGGTTATCATTCTTTTAAAAAGATATCACAAGGGAACACATCAGTAGATTTGACTCTACATGCTGTGAGCTTTTTGAACCCAAAACTCTTTTTACGTTCCTAGCATAGAGTCTTTCTGGCCTGCATTCAACCAACATTTACAACATTTGCTCCTGAGATTAGTGCAAGTTTCAGGGTTGTTGGTTTTTGTTTTGAGAAGCAATGTCTTTGATGCTCAGATATTAGAACTCCTGAAGAAAATCATGATAAACTGGAATCCAGGCTCAAGGCATCAAGTTTTCCTAAATGAGATCAACGTCCTGGGTGGAGGAAGGCTCAAGTACGGGGGTGGAGGCGTGGAGATATCACTGTTGACCCCTGATGTCCCATTTCCCCACAGGGAGCTGAGATGGTCTCCGCTCCCCTCAGGAGTCCTTCGTCACTGCTTTCCTCTCTTCCTTCACAGAAAGCCTAGTGTCCCCACTTCAGGGGTAAGGTAAAAACCATCACACAAGAGATTCCTCAGGTTCTCAGACCTGGACCTGGTGAGCACACTACCATAGCCATGGCACAAGAAGATACGTCCTTCCAGGGTTGAAAAATCTCCCTTCCCTGGAATCCGTCTGCTCTCACTTAATGGTGACTCTGAGCCTCAACTATCAGTCCTCTTTTTAAAGATTGTAGAAAAACTTGAGAAAGTCCTAGATTTATGCCAAAAGCATTGGAGATGCAATCTCATCATGCAGAGCTGTATAAGCAGTGCTATCTCAAGATTAGATTTCTGGGGAGAGGAGGCGTTTGACTTTTGCTCTTGACTAACAGGGAGATTTCCTGGAGGTTACATTGTCAAGAGGGCGTTCCATATTGCACAGAGAACTATTCTCAGTATTCTGTAATAACTTATATGGGAAAAGAACTGAAAAAGAATGGGTATATATATATATATAAGTCTCGTTACTGTACACCTGAAACTATGAACAACACAACATTGCAAATCAACTATGCTTCATATAAAATAAAAAAATTAAAAAGAAGGCATTCCAGGTGGATAAAGAGGGCATACAAAAGTGAGTTATGTTACAGTGATGATACTTAGTCTAGTGTAGCTTAAATAAAACATTGATACTCATGGAGAGGAGAAATATAACTGGGTAGAGTCAACTGTTATATGATAGAACCACTCTCAGTTCAGTTTAGTTGCTCAGTCGTGTCCGACTGTTTGCGATACCATGAATTGCAGCACACCAGGCCTCCCTGTCCATCACCAACTCCTGGAGTTTACCCAAACTCATGTCCATCGAGTAAGTGATGCCTTCCAGCCATCTCATCCTCTGTCATCCCCTTCTCCTCCTGCCCCCAATCCCTCCCAGCATCAGAGTCTTTTCCAGTGAGTCAACTCTTCGCATGAGGTGGCCAAAATATTGGAGTTTCAGCTTTAGCATCAGTCCTTCCAATGAACACCCGGGACCGATCTCCTTTAGGATGGACTGGTTGGATCTCCTTGCAGTCCAAGGGACTCTCAAGAGTCTTCTCCAACACCACAGTTCAAAAGCATCAATTCTTCGGTGTTCAGCTTTCTTCACAGTCCAACTCTCACATCCATACATGACCACTGGAAGAACCATAGCCTTGACTAGATGGACCTTTGTTGGCAAAGTAATATCTCTGCTTTTTAATATGCTATCTAGGTTGGTCATAACTTTCCTTCCAAGGAGTAAGTGTCTTTTAATTTCATGGCTGCAGTTACCATCTGCAGTGATTTTGGAGCTCCAAAAAATAAAGTCTGACCCTGTTTCCACTGTTTCCCCATGTATTTGCCATGAAGTGATGGGACCAGATGCCATCATCTTCGTTTTCTGAATGTTGAGCTTTAAGCCAACTTTTTCACTCTCCTCTTTCACTTTCATCAAGAGGCTCTTTAGTTCCTCTTCACTTTCTGCCATAAGGGTGGTGTCATCTGCATATCTGAGGTTATTGTATTTCTCCCAGCAATCTTGATTCCAGCTTGTGATTCCTCCAGCCCAGCATATCTCATGATGTACTCTGCATATAAGTTAAATAAGCAGGGTGACTATATACAGCCTTGAAGTACTCCTTTTCCTATTTGGAACCATCTGTTGTTCCATGTCCAGTTCTAACTGTTGCTTCCTGACCTGCATATAGGTTTCTCAAAAGGCAGGTCAGGTGGTCTGGTATTCCCATCTCTTGAAGAATTTTCCACAGTTTATTGTGATCCACACAGTCAAAGGCTTTGGCATAGTCAATAAAGCAGAAATAGATGTTTTTCTGGAACTCTCTTGCTTTTTCCATGATGCAGCGGATGTTGGTGATTTGGTCTCTGCTTCCTCTGCCGTTTTTAAAACAAGCTTGAACATCTGGAAGTTCATGGTTCATGTATTGCTGAAGCCTAGCTTGGAGAATTTTGAGCATTATTTTACTAGCATGTGAGATAAGTGCAATTGTGCAGTAGTTTGAGGATTCTTTGGCATTGCCTTTCTTTGGGATTGGAATGAAAACTGACCTTTTCCAGTCCTGTGGCCACTGCTGAGTTTTCAAATTTGCTGCCATATTGAGTGTAACACTTTCACAGCATCATCTTCCAGGATTTGAAACAGCTCAACTGGAATTCCATCACCTCCACTAGCTTTGTTCGTAGTGATGCTTTCTAAGGCCCACTTGACTTCACATTCAAGGATGTCTGGCTCTAGGTCAGTGATCACACCATCGTGATTATCTTGGTCATGAAGATCTTTTTTGTACAGTTCTGTGTATTCTTGCCACCTCCTCTTAATATCTTCTGCTTCTGTTAGGTCCATACTATTTCTTTCCTTTATATAGCTACTCATCAGTTTGTACTAGCAGGATGAAACCATAAAAGTAGCTTATTCATTGTGAAACTATACATAAGTTTCCATTTAAATTTTATAAAGTTTTTCTTTGATTCCATTCTTACTCCTACCACCTTAACCTCTTTCTTTACTACTTCACATCTGGTCTTGAAATAAGACTTTTAAGACATTGGTTTCTATGTGATCCCATTTGATGAATCTTGCACATAAGTGCCACGTGTGTACTTAGTCTCTCACTCATGTCTGACTCTTTGTGACCCCATAGATTGCAGCCTTCCAGGCTCCTTTGTCCATGGGGTTTTTCAGGCAGGAATACTGGAGTGGGTTGCCATTTCCTCCTCCAGGGCATCTTCTTCACCCAGGGATCAAACCTGCATCTCCTGCGTCTCCTACATTGTTAGGCAGATTCTTTACCACTGCACTACCTGTGAAGTCGACACCTGGTTGCCATACTCCTGTTCATAAAAAGTGCTTTGATCTTGTCATGTCTCATCCAGACAACTGTTATGGTGCATCCCCATGCCTTCTTCATAGTCAAGAGGACAGTCTAAGATGTAACATTTGAAAGACCACCAATTCTGGTGCCAGATTGCCTATGGAGTCACTCAAGCTGCGCTATTCAGGGGGAAGGTGTCCTTTGCTACTTATTACTTTTCTCTCTCTTAAAGGTCATTTCTTCCACAGTTTGTACCTGAGGAAATTGGACCTCCAGCTAGCAGCCCCACTCCCCTTGGCACTAAAGGCTCTTCAGCGATCTGTTGACCCAAATTATCTTTTTCTTCGCTGGCTGCTTATTGCTGCTTTATTTAGCTCACTAAATATTCATTGAGGTCCTCATGGATTGGGGTGGCAAGCATTTTTTAGTTATTGACTTAAAGTGATAATGACAAGATCCATTGTCTTGAAGTGGCTGCATTTCAGGGTAGTAACCCACACTACCTGGGTTATTGAAATGTGTGATTTCAGTAACACATCCTGTGACAATTCTATTAAGCCAGTTATGGTAATGCTTCACTTTATATCAGTTCTCTACACTAATTGTTTGATCAAACCACTGGTCAGTTCTAAAGGATTTGATCAAACCAGTCCATCCTAAAAGAAGTCAACTCTGAATATTCATTGGAAGGACTGATGCTGAAGCTGAAGCTCCAATACTTTGGCCACCTGATGCAAAGAGCTGACTCATTGGAAAAGACCCTGATTCTGGGAAAGATTGAAGGCAAAAGGAGAAGGGTGACGCCAGAGAACAAGATGGTTGAATGGCCTCACTGACTAAATGGTCTTGAGTTTGAGGAAGCTCCTGGAGATGGTGAAGGACAGGGAAGCCTGGTGCCCTGCAGTCCAAGGGGTCAAAAAAGTCAGATCCAACTGAGCGACTGAACAACAGTAATAGTAGATGGAGAGCACAAGTGTGTTTGAAGCCAAGATTCTGTGTTAGATTAGGTGGTGGAGTCTAGTTAAATTGAAAGGAAGAATACTTGGTGTGAAGGAAATAATATTCTTCGTGGGTTCTCAGATTCATGGTTTTGTTTTATTTGTTTGCGTTTGGCAGAAGAGGACTTTTTTAATGGCACCAAACTGAAATAGAATTTGCCCTGAAGGTAATTAGCTATTCAGAAGAATAGAAAAAAAAGTAATTAGTACCCTACTTCCTAAAATATAATTCAAAATAAATCATGCAATGGTTAACATTATTTTCATTTGACTTTTTTCAGTCAGCTCACATTCAGTATTTTCCAGCCAAGGGAAATGGGTACATATCTGTGGCCATATTTCTTTCTTTCATTTCTTTATTTTATTATGGCTGTGCAGACTCTTCACCATGGCCCATAGACTTCTCTAATTGCTACATGTGGGCTTAGTTGCTCCATGGCATGTGGGATCTTAGTTTCCCAACCAGGGAGTGAATCCATGCCCCGTGCTTTGGAATATAGATTCTTAACCACTAGATGACCAGGAAAATCACTGTGGCCATATTTCTTGGACTATCTATGCTGTTGTAAAATAATTTAGGGTTTATCTTGATACCTCTTACCATTATGTGGCATGTTATTTGCTCAGTCTTGTCTGACTCTTTGCTACTCCATGGAGTGTGGCCCACCAGGCCTACTCTACATGGAATTCTCCAGGAAAGAATACTAGAGTGAGTTGCCATTCCCTTCTACGGGGGATCTCCCTGACCCAGGGATTGAACCCAGGCCTCCTGCATTGCAGGCAGATTCTTTACAGTCTGAATCACCAGGGAGGCTCCCTTACCATTAAATCCTATTCCTTATCAGATCCTATTGTTCCTGTGTGTGAGATATCCATGAATATATCTACTTCTCTTCTTTACCATCCCACCTTATTCCAAGCTTTTCCCATTTCTCACCTGAATTATTTATTCTTTGGGTGAGACTTCCTTTATTTTATTTTATTTGTTTCCTTTAGAGCTAAATAGTTCATTTTGAAATATAAAACTAAATGTACTTTCCCTCCCTTTACACTGTTAGGGGAAAATAATTAAAAATTAAATTTTTTTCCAGTCCAGAAAAATCTCTCCATGAAGGCAGGAGATAAAGAACACACTTCTATCATTAAGTAATGCTAAGACCAGGATGTGAGACACATGGGCAACCCAGTAGGCATCTGCAAGATAGAAACCTTATTTTCTGATACAGCCAAGCAGATGCAACCCATCACTTAAATGTTCTCAAGATAATCAGTAATGAGTCCTGGAATAAGAAGACTTGACAGCACAGTTTATCACCTACCATTCATCTTGACTTTGCTTGGTAATTGGATTCATCATCTGTATTAACTAAAAGGCCTTACCCAGAGGAAAATCAAACTTCCTAGGTTTTTTTTTTTAGATTTTTTTTTCACATGAACCATTTTCAAAGCTTTTATTTGCTACAATATTGCTTCTGTTTGATGTTTTGTTTTTTTGATTGGGAAGCATGTGGGATCTAGCTCCCCTATCAGGCATTGAACTCACACCTCCTGCATTGGAAGGTGAAGTCTTAACCACTGGGCCACCAGGGAAGTCCTCTCCTAGGTTTTTATTACCGAAAGTTATTTTGCAACTTGAAGCCTTGAAGATTCTGCTGTCCTACTACAGAAACTGAGAGATGGGGAGCTATCTCCCTTGATGTTCACATCTCAAAGAGATGGCGCCCTGGTCTTTGAGAAAGAAACACAGTCCCAGGTCTGTAAAGCCCACCAGAGGCTGACCTAGTTTTCAAAACGATTTATATGATTTCAAAAGAACATAGTATTTATGCACAGATTTTTTTTAAAGGAAATGCTCAAAGGAAAAGAAGGTGGAGAAATCGCTTCATTTTCAACAGGAAGAATTAAGCCTCTCAGTTTTAATTTGTATTTGTCTTTACAACACCAGAAGGGTTTTCATTCTTCTTAGGATAAAGACCAGACATCTTAAGAGGCTAATCCTGCTGCCTGGTTTCCTTACCTCTCCAGTTTTCTCTGACTCCATGCTCTTTTCAACATGAGTTCAGCTACGTTTTCCTTTATTCTATCAGAATTCTCACCACATTGCTTTAGCATAAGATTATTTTTCTGCTTTACCATCCCCTCAACAAATTTAGCCTTGGTCAGATATTTTACATCTCAGCTCAGTCCTTTTCACGAAGTGCTGTCTCTTGCAGGAGGTTTTAAGCTGCAAGAACACTGCCACTGTGCCAGATTTTGCTCACTCTTGCTTTATGCCAAGTGTAAACTGTGTTTTCTTGATGCATAGTAAGCTCTTTACTGATATTTTTAAAGGAATTAATGAAAAAGTTAACATTAAAATATAGAAATTAGTAAAAAGAATGGGATGGGGTGGGGGCAGGCAAAAGAGGGAAATGCTATATGTATAATTAGAGCTGATTCACTCTGTTGTACAGCAGAAACAAACCCATTGTAAAGAAAATACTTTCTAATTAAAAATGAATTTTAAAAATTAATAAAAAATAAAGAGAATATGATTAAATATTTATCACAAACCAGATAATCATGATGGTGTGATCACTCATCTAAAGCCAGACATCCTGGAATGGGAAGTCAAGTGGGCCTTAGAAAGCATCACTATGAGCAAAGCTAGTGGAGGTGATGGAATTCCAGTTGAGCTATTTCAAATCCTGAAAGATGATGCTGTGAAAGTGCTGCACTCAATATGCCAGCAAATTTGAAGAACTCAGCAGTGGTCACAGGACTGCAAAAGGTTGGTTTTCATTCCAATCACAAAGAAAGGCAATGCCAAAGAATCCTCAAACTACCGCACAATTGCACTCATCTCACATGCTAGTAAAGTAATGCTCAAAATTCTCCAAGCCAGGCTTCAGCAATATGTGAACTGTGAACTTCCTGATGTTCAAGCTGGTTTTAGAAAAGGCAGTAGAGCCAGAGATCAAATTGCCAACATCCGCTGGATCATGGAAAAAGCAAGAGAGTTCCAGAAAAACATCTTTCTGCTTTATTGACTATGCCAAAGCCTTTGACTATGTGGATCACAATAAACTGTGGAAAATTCTTCAAGAGATGGGAATACCAGACCACCTGACCTGCCTCTTGAGAAATCTGTATGCAGGTCAGGAAGCAACAGTTAGAATTGGACATGGAACAACAGAGTGGTTCCAAATAGGAAAATGAGTATGTCAAGGCTGTATATTATCACCCTGCTTATTTAACTTATATGCAGAGTACATCATGAGAAACGCTGGACTGGAAGAAACACAAGCTGGAATCAAGATTGCCGGGAGAAATATCAATAACCTCAGATATGCAGATGACACCACCCTTATGGCAGAAAGTGAAGAAGAACTCAAAAGCCTCTTGATGAAAGTGGAGAGTGAAAAAGTTGGCTTAAAGCTCAACATTCAGAAAACGAAGATCATGGCATCTGGTTCCATCACTTCATGGGAAATAGATGGGGAAACAGTGGAAACAGTGTCAGACTTTATTTTTCTGGGCTCCAAAATCACTGCAGATGGTGATTGCAGCCATGAAATTAAAAGACGCTTACTCCTTGGAAGGAAAGTTATGACCAACCTAGATAGCATATTCAAAAGCAGAGACATTACTTTGCCAACAAAGGTTCGTCTAGTCAAGGCTATGGTTTTTCCTGTGGTCATGTATGGATGTGAGAGTTGGACTGTGAAGAAGTCTGAGCGCTGAAGAATTGATGCTTTTGAACTGTGGTGTTGGAGAAGACTCTTGAGAGTCCCTTCGACTGCAAGGAGATCCAACCAGTCCATTCTGAAGGGGATCAGCCCTGGGATTTCTTTGGAGGGAATGATGTTAAAGCTGAAACTCCAGTACTTTGGCCACCTCATGCGAAGAGTTGACTCATTGGAAAAGACCCTGATGCTGGGAGGGATTGGGGGCAGGAGGAGGAGGGGATGACAGAGGATGAGATGGCTGGATGGCATCACCGACTCAATGGACATGAGTTTGGGTAAACTCCGGGAGTTGGTGATGCACAGAGAGGCCTGATGTGCAGTGTGATTCATGGGGTTGAAAAGAGTTGGACACGAATGAGTGACTGAACTGAACTGAACTGAAGCTTCTTAATGGTTTAAAAAAGGTATAGAACTGGTTTCATCCAGTTCAGTTCAATTCAGCTCAGTCACTCAGTCATGTCCAACTCTTTGCGACCCCATGGACTGCAGCACACCAGGCCTCCCTGTCCATCACCAACTCTAGAGCTTACTCAAACTCAAGTCCATCGAATCGGTGATGCCATCCAACCATCTTATCCTCTGTCATCCCCTTCTCCTCCTACCCTCAATCTTTCCCGGCATCAGGGTCTTTTAAAATGAGTCAGTTCTTCACATTAGGTGGCCAAAGTATTGGAGTTTCAGCTTCAACATGAGTCCTTCCAATGAACACCCAGGACTGATCTCCTTTAGCATGGACCGGTTGGATCTCCTTGCAGTCCAAGGGACTCTCAAGAGTCTTCTCCAACACCACAGTTCTAAAACATCAATTCTTCATCATTCAGTTTTCTTTATAGTCCAACTCTCACATCCATACATGACCACTGGAAGAACCATAGCCTTAACTAGATGGACCTTTGTTGACAAAGTGATTTCTCTGCTTTTCAGTATGCTGTCTAGGTTGGTCATAATTTTCCTTCCAAGGAGTAAGCGCCTTTTAACTTCATGGCTGCAATTGCCATCTGAAGTGATTTTGGAGCCCAGAAAAAATAAAGTCAGCCACTCTTGCCACTGTTTTGCCATCTATTTGCCATGAAGTGATGGGACTGGATGCCATTATCCTAATTTTCTGAATGTTTAAGCTAACTTTTTCACTCTCCTCTTTCACTTTCATCAAGAGGCTCTTTAGTTCTTCTTCACTTTCTGCCATAAGGGTGGTGTCATCTGCATATCTGAGGTTACTGATATTTCTCCTGGCAATCTTAATTCCAGCTTGTGCCTTCTCCAGCCCAGCGTTTCTCATGATGTACTGCATATAAGTTAAATAAACAGGGTGACAATATACAGCCTTGAAGTACTCCTTTTCCTATCTGGAACCAGTCTGTTGTTCCATGTCCAGTTCTAACTGTTGCTTCACGACCTGTAAACAGGTTTCTCAAGAGGTAGGCCTGGTGGGCTGGTATTCCTATCTCTTTCTGGATTTTCCACAGTTTATTGTGATCCACACAGTCAAAGGCTTTGGCATAGTCAATAAAGCAGAAATAGATGTTTTTCTGGAACTCTCTTGCTTTTTTGATGATTCTTCGGATGTTGGCAATTTGATCTCTGGTTCCTCTGACTTTTTTAAAACCAGCTTGAACATGTAGAAATGCATGGTTCATGTGTTGCTGAAGCCTAGCTTGGAGAATTTTGAGCATTATTTTACTAGCATGTGAGATGAGTGCAATTGTGCAGTTGTCTGAGGATTCTTTGGCTTTGTCTTTCTTTGAGATTGGAATGAAAACTGACCTTTTCCAATCCTGTGACCACTGCTGTTTCCCAAATTTGCTGGCATATTGAGTGCAGCACTTTCACAGCATCATCTTTCAGGATTTGAAATAGCTCAACTGGAATTCCATCACCTCCACTAGCTTTGTTCATAGTGATGCTTCCTAAGGCCCACTTGACTTCACATTCCAGGATGTCTGGCTCTAGGTGAATGATCACACCATCATGATTATCTGCATCATGAATATCTTTTTTGTACAGTTCTTCTGTGTATTCTTGCCATCTCTTCTTAATATCTTCTGCTTTTGTTAGGTCCATACCATTTCTATCCTTTATGGAGCCCATCTTTGCATGAAATGTTCCCTTGGTATCTCTAATTTTCCTGAAGAGATCTCTAGTCTTTCCCATTCTGTTGTTTTCCTCTATGTCTTTGCATTGATCACTGAGGAAAGCTTTCTTATCTCTCCTTGCTATTCTTTGGAACTCTTCATTCAATGGGTGTATCTTTCCTTTTCTCCTTTTCTTTTCACTTCCCTTCTTTCACAGCTATTTGTAAGGCCTCCTCAGACAGCCATTTTGCTTTATTATTTCTTTTTCTTAGGGATTGTCTTGATTCCTGTTTCCCGTACAATGTCACTAACCTGCATTCATAGTTCATCAGGCACTCTATGAAATCTAGTCCCTTAAATCTGTTCCTCACTTCCACTGTATAGTCATAAGGGATTTGATTTAGTTCATACCTGAATGGTCGAGTGATTTTCTCCACTTTCTTCGATTTGATCACTGAGTCAGGCTTTCCTATCTCTCCTTGCTCTTCTTTGGAACTCTGCATTCAAATGAGTATATCTTTCCTTTTCTCCTTTGTCTTTTGCTTATCTTCTCCTTTCAGCTATTTGTAAGGCCTCCTCAGACAACCATTTTGCCTTTTTGCATTTCTTTTTCTTTGGTTGATTTTGATCACTGCCTCCTCTACATTAGAAAAAGAATAATCAGTTTCTTTTAGTGACCCAAGTGTAAAGATACACACAGACACATAAAAACACACACATACACTCACATGTACAAAAGGCAAACAATACATCAGAAACATGCAATAATGAACTAAATGTGAGCATATGTGCTCAATCCCTCAGTCATGTCTGACTCTTTGTGGTTTCCTCTGTCCATGGAATTTTCCAGGCAGGAATAGTGCTTACATTTCCTACACCAGAGGATCTTTTGGACCCAAAGATGGATTAAGGAGGGGATGTTTTATAAAGAACTAAGTAAAAATATCAGAAAAGATTATATCTAAAGAAATACCAACCACAGGAAAAAATACATCACTAATAAGGTGAGAAATTCACATTAAAGTTAGATGTAATGTTTAGCAGTGCTTTTTCAATTATACTATTTAATTTGAAAGTGTATATAGTAAAATAAAACTTCCTTATATTCCTAATGGGAATGCAGATTTGTACAGCTTTTTGCAAAATGATTTGGTAAATTTATGAAGAACCTTGAAATGTTGATTTTTTTGAACAAGTAAATCCACTTCTGATAATCTACTCTGAAATTCAGCAAGAAATGAGCAAGTAATGGTGCTTATTATTCAGTGTGTTACTAGTGTGATACAGGAAACATGATAAATATTCAAAATTGGAGGAATAGTTTTCTAATTTATGGAAGAGAGTTATATCTATATCTATATCTATCTATCTATCTCTCTCTATATATATGGGTTGAAATTTCTGTGTGGACACAAAATACATATTTCAACAAATTGGAAATATGTCCTTTTGTATTTATTCCCAAGTTTAACAAATTTATATCTATATATGTTGTATACATATCTCTCTGTGTGTGTGCACTTAGTCTCTCAGTTGTGTCGACTCTTGTGATCCCATAATTGGTAGCCTGCCAGGCCCCTCTGTTCATGGGATTCTCCAAGCAATAATACTGGAGTGGGCTGCCATTTCCTTCTCCAGTGGAAACTTCCTGACCCAGGGATCGAACCCAGGTCTCCCCCATTGCAGGCAAACTCTTTACCAACTGATCTACAGGGGAAGCTCTCTATATATGTAGTTTCAAAGAGTTTCAAAGAGTCGGACAAGACTTAGTGACTAACACTTTCACTTTTCACAGATACAATATTAAGTAACAAAACAACATTCCACTTATTCACTATAACCTATATTAAAGGCTAGAGTTTGTATGTATATAAGAATCGTCAAAAGGACATTTTACCTTCAGGTGATCTAAGCACTCTTATTTTGGTATGATCCATTTAAGGAGAATATTCACTGAATTTTTTTCCGCAATTAAAACAACCATTGTTTATTTCTTTATTTTTTATTTAGGTATGGCTTTTCTTTATGTATTTTATTTGTATTTCAAATAAATACCTCTTCCAAGATATTATTTGCATTTAGAAGAATAACTATGTATTATCACCTTTAATAAAGCTGAATATGAATCTGTTTTTGGAATTAGAGATAAAGAACTAAATTTTCTATACATACTGAAAAAATTAAAAAGCTTGTACATTTGATTCAATGCATATTATATTTTCAGTTTTATTATGTTTTTACAAAATTATTCAAAACAAATTTCAACTCTGAAAGAAAATACATCTTGACCATGTAGAAGGAAGTGTAAATAGAAAACCATCAGGAAAATATTTGAACAAAAGTTAAGTATAAGAGATAGAGTGTGAGGTTCTTGAATTCAGAATTTTGTCTTCCTCTTAGTTCATAGCCTATTTGCTTTGGGCTCTGTTTTCCTGGCAAATCATTGACAGGTCCCTGAAGACATTAAAGATTCTGTTAAGTTAATATACTTGGCTTGGTGCGCTGGTTGTGGGAATAGTATTGTTCCCATTTTCTTACAAAAGCTGCAGGCCAAAACAAAAACTAAAAATAAATAATAAATAAATAAAGGAGAAGTAAAGGAAAAAATATAAGTTAAGGCAAATTTAAACATTATAAAATGATCAGTTTAGTTCAGTCGCTCAGTCCTGTCTGACTCTGCAACCCCCTGGACTGCAGCATGCCAGGCTTCCCTGTCCATCACCAACTCCTGGAGCTTGCTCAAACTCATGTCCATTGAGTCATGATGGTGATGCCATCCAACCATCTCATCCTCTGTCGTCCCCTTCTCCTCCTGCCCTCAATCTTTCCCAGCATTACGGTCTTTTCCAGTGAGTCAGTTCTTTGCATCAGGTGGCCAAAGTATTGAGGTTTCAGCTTCAACATCAGTCCTTCCAATGAATATTCAGGACTGATCTCCTTTAGGATGGACTGGTTGGATCTCCTTGCAGTTCAAGGGACACTCAAGAAGCTTCTTAGAAGCATCAGTTCTTTGGAGCTCAGCTTTCTTTATAGTTCAACTCTTCACATCCAGCCATGACTACTGGAAAAACCATAGCTTTGACTAGATGGGCCTTTGTTGGCAAATTATAAAATGATAAATCAGATATGATATCCTTACTTTACGATCTTCCTTATTAATTGATAACTGGAGGTAGATTTTAATAGATTTCACTGTTTGATCCTATTTGACTTATATGCACATTTTTCTATGGAATGAGAGTTGTTTGACAGTGCATAGCTTGTAAGACTACAGTTACTAAAGAAATTGCTCTCACTGTATTGTGTTATTTTCTAATTAAAAATACAATTTAATCACATGGTCTATTATAACATTAGCTTACAGTTAAAGAGTGTGTTTTGGAAAGTATTAGGCATCACCTACTGTACCAGGATGCTGATTTATAACATTTTGGTATAGTAGTGAGGTAAAAGTTACAGAGGCATACCAGTCACAGTATGTAACCTCTCATATCCCTCCATGTAAGAGTAATTAGATCTCATTGCTTTTAAAAATAATAATAATAATTCTGAAAAGTATTCTTTAATAAAAAAAGTTTAAATTCTCCTTATGACCCAGCAATCCCACTGCTGGGCATACACACTGAGGAAACCAGAATTGAAAGAGACACGTGTACCCCAATGTTCATCGCAGCACTGTTTATAATAGCCAGGACATGGAAGCAACCTAGATGCTCATCAGCAGATGAATGGATAAGAAAGCAGTGGTACATACACACAATGGAGTATTACTCAGCCATTAAAAACAATGCATTTGAATCAGTTCTAATGAGGTGGATGAAACTGGGGCCTATTATACAGAGTGAAGCAAGCCAGAAAGAAAAACACCAATACAGTATACTAAAGTGTATATATGGAATTTAGAAAGATGGTAGCAATAAATCTGTATACGAGACAGCAAAAGAGACACTGATGTATAGAACAGTCTTTTGGACTCTGTGGGAGAGGGAGAGGGAGAGGGTGGGATGATTTGGGAGAATGGCATTGAAACATGTATAATATCATATATGAAATGAGTCGCCAGTCCAGGTTCGATGCACGATACTGGATGCTTGGGGCTGGTGCACTGGCACGACCCAGAGGGATGGTACGGGGAGGGAGGAGGGAGGAGGGTTCAGGATGGCGGATTCATGTTGATATATGGCAAAACCAATACAATATTGTAAAGTTAAAAAATAAAATAAATAAATTATTAGCAAAAAATGCCCTTTAAAATAGTGAATGGTATATATTTTCATTTAAAAGAATGTAAATAACTGGAAAACTGATTTATTAACTTACTTGATTAAGTAAATTACTTGATTTTTTTTCACAAATAAGACTTCAAAAATATGAACTCTTTTTACCCACCCACCCCCACTTTTTAGTGATTTTGTGATTTTTAAAAACATGTTTTTTTTCTTCTTGTATATTTCTCATCACTTCGATATGATTAGATGAGATTCTGGTGAGCAAACTGAGAACGACTGAGCATGCACATATGCATGCATGCTGGAAAGCAAAATGGAATTACTTTGCTGTTAATAAATTCTCTCTTGTGTTCTGGGACATATTGTTGTTTTTCCTATCAGCCTACCATGTTGGTATTTTTTTTTTTTTTTTTAATGCGGACCATTTATAATGCCTTTGTTGAATTAGTTGCAATATTGCTTCTGCTTTCTGTTTTGATTTTTTGGCTGCAGGGCATGTTGGATCTTTGCTCCCCAACCAGGGACTGAACCCTCATACCCTTCATTGGAAGGTCAAGTCTTAACCACTGGACCACCAGGGAAGTCCCATTTTATTTTTTCCTTACTCAGAGATCATGTTGAATCATAAACTTTGAAAGAGGAGAATATCCACAGGGATCATGAAAAACTACATCAGGCAGCTCTGTTAACACTAAGCTACCTGCTACAGGTGACACAGTTTGGTGGGAATGTACAACGAGATCACTCTATTCCTCCCAAAATGGTATAGGGGGATAGTTGCTATGTTTTGTGTTAATTCTTACTCAAAATTATAATGCAAAAGCTATTAGATTTCTGGGAAAAAAAAGATTTTCTATGCCATATTTATCTTTCTAAAGCAGGATTATGAACTATTTATGCACTAATACAGAGACACCCGGAAAATGAAAACAAAACAAAACAAAACATGATTTTAATGACAGAATAGTCTGTAATTTCTGTTTTTAAAAACAAGTAAATGTAGAGATGGACACAACTGTGGAGAGAATTGGGGAGAGTCACTTTAGAATTAGCATGTGGTCTCTGTTTCTCATTGGCATAAAAACTTCTGTCTTGTTCTTCCTCTTTTAAAAAAAAATCTTATTTTATTCAGATTCTAGGGAGGAGTTGAAATTGGTTAGGCAAGTACTATGGTTTCTTCATAGACAAGGATAGAAAGACAGTAGAATTTTCAAGAGTTTGAGATTCATTATATTTATTAATATTTCTGATGTATCACAAACCATATGATTTTTAATATAGGAATAGTGTCCAGATTTCTACTGCATTATGGACTCCTCAAAATTAGTCTCACATGTTGTGGTTAGTTATGGGTGCACTAATTCACAGAAGATACCAATTAGGGCAGGTACAAGAATGAAAACTTTCTCTGCCTTAAAGTGCAAGGGTAGACAGTGTGTATAAGAACTCTGTTCAAATGCCTGGAAATATTTAAACTTCTGAAGGAAGTGACCACCTTGTTTATTTAAGTTGATGTGGTAGCCTTAAAAAAAAAAAAAAAAAAAGCCGGTGTTTTATTGCCCACAATAATGTGGTGAGGAGTTCAGACAGGGCTTAGCAGAGTGCTTTATGAGATGTCAGCCTGCTGGACTTGATTATTACTGGAAGGTCCAAGACGGTGTCACTTATGTTGTGGTCCTGGTGCAGCCTGTTGGCTGGAGTTACTTGATTCTCCTCCATAAAGTTTCTCTCCATAGAGTGGCTCAGCATTCAGGACTTAGCCTAGGCTTGCTTAGCTTGTCCTGTGTTCCAGCAGAGCGAAGGCAAGAGGGAAGATGCTTGCTAGATGATAGCCTTTTTACCTAGCACTAAATGTAGCTTACAGTGGATGTTTCTTTCTTTCCTTCCTTCCTTTTTTGTTTCTTTACTCTCTCTCGCCTCCCTCTCTCCCCTCCTTCCTTTCTTGGAGTACAATCACTTTACAATGTTGCATTAGTTTCTACTGTACAACAACCTAAATTAGCTATATGTATATTTATGTGTACACACACACACACACATATATATATATATATATATATATATATCCTGGGCTTCTCAGGTAGCCCTACAGTGCTGGAGACACAGAAGACTTGGATTCTATCCTGTGTCTGGAAGATCCCTTGGAAGAGGGCATGGCAACCATTCCAGTATTATTGCCTGGAGAATCCCAGGGACAGAGAAACCTGGCGGGCTCCCATCCCTAGGGTCGCAAAGAGTCAGACATGATTGAAGCGACTGAGCAAATGTATATACATATATCCCCTCTCTCTTGGACCTCCCTGCTCCATTGGGTGTTCTTTAAATTAAACTAATTGAAAAAGGAAACTTTTTGGTTATGATTCAGGGCAACAGTAACATAATAAGAAGCTGCAGGAAGAATTGTCTCATATTTAGGAATGGACTTCATCCTGATAAAGGCAGTGGATTCCCTGTCACTGACTGACTGCCAAGGTTGGTGTTCACCTTTCATGGATGATTTAGAAGATGTCTCTCTGAGGAATAGAAGAAAGCAGCTTTTGAAGAACACCTAAATTTTAATATTATATGATTCCACCTTGTATATCCTTTGGCATTGCCTTTCTTTCGGATTGGAATGAAAACTGACCTTTTCCAGTCCTGTGGCCACTGCTGAGTTTTCCAAATTTGCTGGCATATTGAGTGCAGCACTTTCACAGCATCATCTTTCAGGATTTGAAATAGCTCAACTGGAATTCCATCACGTCCACTAGCTTTGTCCTAGTGATGCTTTCTAAGGCCCACTTGACTTCACATTCCAGGATGTCTGGTTCTAGCTGAGTGATCTGGGTCGTGAAGATCTTTTTTGTACAGTTCTTCTGTGTATTCTTGCCACCACTTCTTAATATCTTCTGCTTCTGTTAGGTCCATACCATTTCTGTCCTTTTTGTGCCCATCTTTGCATGAAATGTCCCCTTGGTATCTCTAATTTTCCTGAAGAGATCTCTAGTCTTTCCCATTCTGTTGTTTTCCTCTATTTCTTTGCATTGATCGCTGAGGAAGGCTTTCTTATCTCTCCTTGCTAATCTTTGGAACTCTGCATTCAGATGCTTATATCTTTCCTTTTCTCCTTTGCTTTTTGCTTCTCTTCTTTTCACAGCTATTTGTAAGGCCTCAGTAGACAGCCATTTTGCTTTTTTGCATTTCTTTTCCATGGGGATGGTCTTGATCCCTGTCTCCTGTACAATGTCACGAACCTCATTCCATAGTTCATCAGGCACTCTATCTATCAGATCTAGGCCCTTAAATCTATTTCTCACTTCCACTGTATAATCATAAGGGATTTAATTTAGGTCATACCTGTATGGTCTAGTGGTTTTCCCTACTTTCTTCAATTTCAGTCTGAATTTGGCAATAAGGAGTTCATGGTCTGAGCCACAGGCAGCTCCTGGTCTTGTTTTTGTTGACTGTATAGAGCTTCTCCATCTTTGGCTGCAAAGAATATAATCAATCTGATTTTGGTGTTGACCATCTGGTGATGTCCATGTGTAGAGGCTTCTCTTGTGTTGTTGGAAGAGGGTGTTTGTTATGACCAGTGCACTTTCTTGGCAAAACTCTATTAGTCTTTGCCCTGCTTCATTCCGTATTCCAAGGCCAAATTTGCCTGTTACTCCAGGTGTTTCTTCACTTCCTACTTTTGCATTCCAGTCGCCTATAATGAAAAGGACATCTTTTTTGGGTGTTAGTTCTAAAAGGTCTTGTAGGTCTTCATAAAACCGTTCAACTTCAGCTTCTTCAGCATTACTGGTTGGGGCATAGACTTGGATTACTGTGATATTGAATGGTTTGCCTTGGAAACGAACAGAGATCATTCTGTCGTCTTTGAGATTGCATGCAAGTACTGCATTTCAGACTCTTTTGTTGACCATGATGACTCCTCCATTTCTTCTGAGGGATTCCTGACTGCAATAGTAGATATAATGGTCATCTGAGTTAAATTCACCCATTCCAGTCCATTTTAGTTCGCTGACTCCTAGAATGTCGACATTCACTCTTGCCATCTCTTGTTTGACCACTTCCAATTTGCCTTGATTCACAAACCTGATTTTGTAGGTTCCTATGCAATATTGCTCTTTACAGCATCGGACCTTGCTTCTATCACCAGTCACATCCACAGCTGGGTATTGACTTGCTTTGGCTCCATCCCTTCATTCTTTCTGGAGTTATTTCTCCACTGATTTCCAGTAGCATATTGGGCACCTACTGACCTGGGGAGTTCCTCTTTCAGTATCCTATCATTTTGCCTTTTTATACTGTTCATGGGGTTCTCAAGGCAAGAATACTGAAGTGGTTTTCCATTCCCTTCTCCAGTGGACCACATTCTATCAAATCTCTCCACCATGACCCGCCCGCCTTGGGTTGCCCCACGGGCATGGCTTAGTTTCAGTGAGTTAGACAAGGCTGTGGTCCTAGTGTGATAGATTGACTAGTTTTCTGTGAGTATGGTTTCAGTGTGTCTGCCTTCTCATGCCCTCTTGCAACACCTACCGTCTTACTTGGGTTTCTCTTACCTTGGATGTGGGGTATCTCTTCATGGCTGCTCCAGCAAAGCACAGCTGCTGCTCCTTACCTTGGACGGGTGCACAATTGCACTAATCTCACACGCTAGTAAAGTAATGCTCAAAATTCTCCAAGCCAGGCTTCAGCAATATGTGAACTGTGAACTTCCTGATGCTCAAGCTGGTTTTACAAAAGGCAGAGGAACCAGAGATCAAATTGCCAACATCCGCTGGGTCATGGAAAAAGCAAGAGAGTTCCAGAAAGACATCTATTTCTGCTTTATTGACTATGCTCAAGCCTTTGACTGTGTGGATCACAATAAACTGTGGGAAATCCTGAAAGAGATAGGAATACCAGACCACCTGACCTGCCTCTTGAGAAATATGTATGCAGGTCAAGAAGCAACAGTTAGAATTGGACATGGAACAACAGAGTGGTTCCAAATAGGAAAAGGAGTACGTGAAGGCTGTATATTATCACCCTGCTTATTTAACTTCTATGCAGAGTACATCATGAGAAACGCTGGACTGGAAGAAACACAAGCTGGAATCGAGATTGCCAGGAGAAATATCAATAACCTCAGATATGCAGATGACATCACCCTTATGGCAGAAAGTGAAGAGGAACTAAGGGCCTCTTGATGAAAGTGAAAAAGTTGGCTTAAAGCTCAACATTCAGAAAACGAAGATCATGGCATCTGGTCCCATCACTTCATGGGAAATAGTTAGGGAAACAGTGGAAACAGTGTCAGACTTTATTTTTCTGGGCTCCAAAATCACTACAGATGGTGACTGCAGCCATGAAATTAAAAGACGCTTACTCCTTGGAAGGAAAGTTATGACCAACCTAGATAGCATATTCAAAAGCAGAGACATTACTTTGCCAACAAAGGTCCATCTAGTCAAGGCTATGGTTTTTCCTGTGGTCATGTATGGATGTGAGAGTTGGATTGTGAAGAAAGCTGAGTGCCAAAGAATTGATGCTTTTGAACTGTGGTGTTGGAGAAGACTCTTGAGAGTCCCTTGGACTGCAAGGAGATCCAACCAGTCCATTCTGAAGGAGATCAGCCCCTGGGATTTCTTTGGAAGGAATGATGCGAAAGCTGAAACTCCAGTACTTTGGCCACCTCATGCGAAGAGTTGACTCATTGGAAAAGATTCTGATGCTGGGAAGGATTGGGGGCAGGAGGAGAAGGGGACGACAGAGGATGAGATGGCTGGATGGCATCACTGACTCGATGGACATGAGTCTGGGTGAACTCCGGGAGTTGGTGATGGACAGGGAGGCCTGGCGTGCTGCGATTCATGGGTTGCAAAGAGTGGGACATGACTGAGCGACTGAACTGACTGACTGAACTGTATATGCTTGGCTTGCAAAAAACTGCAGTCACCACGATGTAAGTGAAATAGCAAATTAGAGTTTATTTTTGTAATTTCCTCTCTGCACTTCAGAATTTCTCTCTTCTTAAAAACTATTTTTCCTTTTTCAACACTTTCCAAAGCCCCACTTATACCTGTCTCCTACTGACTCTCCTGTTCCCTCTAGTTCTACTCTTTATGCAAACAATTCAAAACATCAAATTCATGTTCTGTTCCTCACGTCCAAACAAAAACAGTTCTTATTACTCATGTTTTTGTGTTGCATCTGATGAAAATAATTCAAGAGAAGTTATGAATTTAAAATAAATTGAATGATCTAAGAGAGTGTCTATGCATGAGTTGTGTGGCTTTGGTCACTTAGTCTTGTCTGACTCTTTGTGACCCCCTGGATTGTAGCCCACCATGCTCCTCTGTCCATGAAATTCCCAGGCAAGAAGCTAGAGTGGGTTGACATTTCCTTCTCCAGGGGATGTTCCTGATCCAGGGGCGGGACTCTGGTCTCCTGCATTGCAGACAGTCTCTTTACTGACTGAGCCACCAGGGAAGCCCTTATGTGTGAGTTAATCCCCATCAATCTCTTTATTTTTTTATTTTTATTTTTTTTACTTTTTTTAAATTTTATTTTATTTTTAAACTTTACATAACTGTATTAGTTTTGCCAAATATCAAAATGAATCCGCCACAGGTACCCATCAATCTCTTAAGTGTTCAGGCCTGCATGAGGCAAGAACAGGAAGCTCCTAAGCTCTATTTACCTCCTGGAAACCATGCTGAGCCCACTCACTTTTTTCAGTGACTCCTGTCACAAGGGCAGTGCTGTAAAAACATGCACCTTGAACTGAGAGAGCTTGGTCTCACAAAACTTCTGCAAATATCTGAACTCAAGAATCATACATATATGAATGTGAAGAGTTCCTTATATGTAGAGAAAAGAATATCATTAGGAAAATAATTTCCCTGTGGCACTTTCAAATGTCCCATGAGGTCAACTTGAATTTACCAACAATGACTCTTTTTCCTAGCATGCTTTTTTTTTTTTTCTTCTTCTATTTTTCCTTTTCCTTTTACTGTTCCCACAGTCTTGGGTTCTGAGAACAAGAAGCGTCGATCTGAAGGAAACAAAGGTTCCCATGATAATTAAGTGGAAAGGGAATAGAAGTGAGAAACAGAGTGGATCTCATGTCTGCTGGCTGATTTATTTTAGAACCTGTACAAATGATCTTGTGTTTATTTTTAAGCCTGTGTACATGGATAAAATATAAATGTGGTCTACATTTAAAATCCTAAATAATGTCCTATATGTTAACAAAAGAGATAACATAGAAAGACTACAAGGCTGAAGTTATTTTCTTGATTTTGACAGTCTTTTATTATAATAGTATACCTAACAGAAATTATGAGTAATATAAAGATCTGTCCACATTTTTTTTCTGACAGAGTGATCACAAAATGTGATATTTAAAATAACCGATCTTCATTTTGTGTTTTTTCTTACATGTGGTACTGGAAGCAAAACACTTAAGAGGAATCTAGACAATCCAAATGTTTGAACTTCCAAGTGATTTTGCCAGAATCTTTGAGTTTTAATTTTTTTTCTCTCACTCCTGCTGAGAAAGTACACACATTTTGAAATTTAGTTTATTTGAGTGTTTTTCCCCCTTTAATCTGATGATAAACATATGGGAGTGGGATTGAATTAGAAACAAGCTGTTGGTTTCTATTGAATATTTAAAACATGTAAGTTATCAAAAAATTTTTAACTATCCAGTGATTGGCCGAAGTTTATTAGAAGTTCAGTAAATGGATGTAAAATCATCCTGATGTGAAGCTTATAGGAAGAAACGTGGTTGGTGTTTATTTCATAATTGGGGCTATGACTATTTGGCTTAGTGCTTAGAGTTACAAAGTTATGGTATTCAAGGAAAAGAATTAACCAGAAAGGGATGCTGAAATTCACACAGTGGCAGCAAGAATATTATTATTATTATTTACACCATTTTTTGGGTTATCTGTTGGTTTGTTATTTTTGGAACCATATATCTAGAAAAATATAAAATGTGTTCTATATATTATATATAAAATAGAAATAATATATCTATAATAAAATGACACATAGTATAATATATAATGGTATATATATATTATATATACATGCTAATAATTATAATTATGTAATAGTATAACTATAATGTAACATATATACATGTACATAGGTATACATGTGTATATGTATACATATATAGTATGTTATAATTATTATTCTACTATATAGTTATAATTATTATATCATAACATATGTATCGGAGAAGGCAATGGCACCCCACTCCAGTACTCTTGCCTGGAAAATCCCATGGATGGAGGAGCCTGGTGGGCTGCAGTCCATGGGGTCGCTACAAGTCAGACACAACTGAGCGACTTCACTTTCACTTTTCACTTCCATGCATTGGTGGAGGAAATGGCAACCCACTCCAGAATTCTTGCCTGGAGAATCCTAGGGACGGGGGAGCCTGGTGGGCTGCCGTCTATGGGGTCGCACAGAGTCGGACACGACTGAAGCAACTTAGCAGCAGCAGCAGCAGCAGCAGCAACATATGTATATATAATGTTATAATTATATAATTATTACATTATATTATATTATAATTATACTTAAAAGGCACTTGCTTCTTGGAAGGAAAGCTGTGACAAACCTAGGTCGTGTTTTAGGAAGCAGAGATATCAGTTTGCTGGCTAAGGTCCCTCTAGTCAAAGCTGTGGTTTTTCCAGTAGTCACGTATGGATGTGAGAGTTGGACCCTAAAGAAGGCTGAACACCAAAGAATTGATGCTTTTGAGCTGTGATGCTGGAGAAGACTCTTGAGAGTTCCTTGAACTGCAAGGAGATACAGCTAGTGAATCCTAAACGAAATCAACCCTGAATATTCATCGGAAGAACTGATATTGAAGCTGAAGCTCCAATACTTTGGCCACTTGATGCGAAAAGAGGTTGATGCTGGAACATATTGAGGTCAGGAGGAGAAGGGGATGACAGGTTGAGATGGTTGGATGGCATCACCAACTCAATGAACATGAGTTTGAGTAAACTCCAGGAGGTAGTGAAGGACAAGGAAGCCTTTTATGCTGCAGTCCATGGAGATGCAGAGTCGGACACAACTTAGTGACTGAACAATAATAACATCTATAATGTTATAACATATAGTGGAATATATATTATTAACATGTTATAATATATAACAGTATATATAATATGTATGTAACATATATTATATTTGTATAGTTCTATACTTCTAAGAAATATTTAAACAGATGGAGAATATACATTAGAGATAGTCACTGATTTTAAAGTATATACTTATAAATACATCTACTTCCATATCTATTGAAAAAGTAGACTTCTGAGAAATCAAATGGTATATCTTAGAGTTATATCTAAAAGGCAAGAGAGACCTGCGTTTCATTTACACGTGTATGACACTAGATTCACAAGACCATTTAACTTTGAGGGTTCTTCATTTCGTCATTTGTAAGTCGGTGGGGCTGAACCAGAAGGCCATTTCTAGCTCTAGTTTGTTTGACTGAAGAAAGAAACAGGACAGTCTTAGAACATCTGTAAGAACTAGCGATCTGCCTTTGGGGCCTTTTCACCTGCATTTCTTTGACACTCCACCCTCTTCTTTCCTGCCCATCATCTTCTTGCTGAAAATATTCAGGTGTCAGGGCCCATGAGGTTTCCTACTGAACTCCTTTCTTCTTGCAAAGGTTTGTGGTGACTTTTATAACTTGCCATTTAGTTTAACCCCTACTAAAATACCCAGGCCTTTTCCATTTAAACTCTGCTTTCAACTAGCAGTAAGAAATAAATACTTGAATGAACTAAGTAGCAGGCTTCCAGATTCTCAGTTGTTAGTATGCATCACTTGTTGAAAGTCCATGTTTGGAGTCTAGGCCCTCCAGTCCTTGAATGTCCGTTTTTTAACACATTCTCTAACAGATTACAATGCTCTTTGAGAAGCAGTGGCCTAGGATTTCTGTATATTGCCAGAGATTTAGAAGGATTTAATTCAAATTATAGATGAAATATTTGAAGTTTCTGACATGATGCATCAGGTCACAGAAAATTATACATAATTTTATCGGTTTTACTCTTTAGACTATTCTCAATCTGTGAGGTGGGCCTGTTTTCTCCAAAATAATTGTATTACTTTTCTCCAATGAATTTTCTCACATAGTATTCCCCGTAGAGTTCAAGTGTTAAAAAATAGAGTCCTTACTGAGAAAGATGGAAGAAAATGAACGTTCAGAATTGCAAATTTCATTGAATGACAGAATGCTGGTTTACCAGAACCTAAAACCTTAAAAGAATTAACAACAACAACAAAAAGACAACGATATAAACTGATCTTCCTAAGTGACTTATTGTAGAAGTCCAATGCCCAGAATAGGCTTTTAATATTTTTATTTATTAGTTACTATTGTTTTCTCTATTTCCCCTCATATACTCATTTTCATGGCTTATAAATGTTTTCCTTATTTAATGAGTAACTCCATGAAATTCCTTAAAAATTTATTATTGCTCAATGGATGGCATTGGGCTTTTACTAGAAATACCAAATCTTTGGTATTCGGTATTTCTAGTAAAAGTAGAAATACCAGTAGGTATAGCCAAGCTTACTGAATTAGAATCAACATTTCATAAGATTCCTAGTTGACTTGTATTTTGTATTTGTTTTAAAATTTGAGGAGGGCTACTATAAAATGCTTTTTCTTGGGCTGTACCAGACTGGAGTTTACTTTTAATATATTGCCTTATGAAATTTTAATAATAATATTTTAAAAAGCTGTATTTTTTTAGTATAAATTACATGTTTTTATTTAAGATATAAAGGTAAAGAAATGTAAATAAGGAAACTCACTCAGCCACTCAGAAATAAACATTGTTAACATGATGATTTTAGATATCTCTGCATACAGATGCAGACGAATACAGATACAAATAGAGAGATGGATGGATTGATGGATGGATGGATGGGGAAAAGTTGAGAGAGAATTTTGCTGAAGTGGAATCATGCTATATATAGAACATTTAAAAATGAAAGATATTAAGTTAATTTTTTTCTGAAATCAGAATTATTCAGAATTGATAAATACAAAGAAATTTAAATGTAATTGAAGGTATTGCTGAACTTGAAGCAAGCATTTCTTTATAAGAAGAGATCTTAGATTTTAAATGTCTTCTAAAATGTGATAACATTGTGAGATGGATGTGTTTCATGTTTTGAAGACATCTGTTATCTGTCTAATGAAGGATGGGGAAATAAATATCTTTTACTGCCTTGCACTTCAGCCTCCCGATTTTGTTTCTTGAAAACAATTATTTATTTTTTTGCAATGGCAAGGTTTCTAATGTTCACATTTCAATCTACCATCATAATTTTAATTGTTTAAGCTTACTTCTTTATTTAGGGGTATCTTGTCAGTAGTACTTATCACATTTCCCGTCCTATTTTTATTTTGATGTATTTCTTAAATGCAAATATTTCATTAAATATTCTTATTCTCTCCCAAAGACAGTCCAGTGAATATTGCTTTCTTTAGTGTCTAGAATTCTTGAGAAGGCACGTGGTCCTTTTACTAAAAAAAAAAAAAAAAACCCAAAGTACATGGATATATACTTATCTTGTTATTTGTTGTTGTTTTATACTGGAGATATTGCTATGTTTTCAGAGGTTATTTTCATGAGGAAATTTAAGATCACTTTGATATAACCTAACACCCCCTCTTGTACTTAGAGAATATATATACAACTATTTTCTATAAAGTTAAGTAACTTTACCAGAATATCTTAGTTTTACTATCAAAACTATCACAGTTTGCCAAAAGTTGCTATGGATTTTAGCTTCATTTATTACAGTACAGTTTTCTTTGATAAAGTTTTACATTTGTTTTTCTCCATTTTACTTGTTCTCTTTTTTTTTTTGAACTCTGTCTGTGTGGACAGATTTCTTTGTTTGTCTTCTGTTTCAACATAATAGTAACAGGTTTTGTTACAAGTGGGAGGTTTCATAACGCCCTAGACCCTCATGTTTAGAATTTTCCTTCTGCACAGTCACTGTCCTTAGAAATTAGCCCAGTGTTCTGTTTCAGGACTGACGAATGTTCTGAACTGTGGCCTCAGGGTACACACAGAGGTTACTTGGAAAACACTCAGAGTTATGAGAAGATGTCCATCTGTTGATAATATGAATGTCAAATTATTGGCTGCTATCACTAGAAGACCCATATGGCTCCAAGATGGCAAATAACTCATTAGGCTCACTTCTCAGAAGTTATGTAATTTCTTCTATGATAAAGACACAGGGGCGTCCCAGTTGGCTCTAGTAGTAAAGAATCTGTCTGCCAAGAGGCATGGGTTTGCTTGCTGGCTTGGGAAGTTCCCTTGGAAAGGAAATGGCAGCCCACTCCAGTATTCTTGACTGGGAAGTCACTTGAACAGAGGAGCCTGGCAGACTGGGGTCACAAAGAGTCAGACATGACTGAGTGACTGAACACACATGATAAAGACATATGGTATGATACCGGGAGTATAACTAACAAAAGCATAACAATAAATTTACTTTATTAAAATTATAATGTGTTCCATAGGACATCATAAATGAAGTGAAAAGACAGTCTACAGAACAGAAAAAAAATATTTGCAAGGCATATATTTGAATTCTCTATATTTGTAATCTACAATATATGTAACAACTTTTACAACTCAATAATCAAAGGACAAATCACCCAGTTTTAAAAAGTAGGTAAAGGATATGAATAGACCTTTCTGCAAAGGATGTGTACAAATGGCCATGAAACACAAGAAAAGATGGTCAGCATTATGACCATTGGAGGCCTGCAAATAAAAACCACAATGAGAACCTACCTTCCACCCACTGAGATGGTTTTGATATAAAAAGACACAATAACAAATGTTGACAAGGATAGGGAGAAGTCAGCACCCTCATATATTGCTGGTGGGCATGTAAAGTGGTGCAGTTGGTTTGGAAAACAGTCTGGCAGTTTCTGAAAAGGTGAAACATAGATTTACCATGTGACCCAGCAATTCCACTCCTAGGTGTTCACTCAAGAGTTAGGGGAGCATACATTCATAAAAAAACTTGCTCATGAATGTTTATAGTAGCATTATTCATAGGGCTTCCCTGGTGGCTCAGAGGTTAAAGCATCTGCCTCCAGTGAGGGAAACCTGGGTTTGATCCCTGGGTTCAATCCCTGGGTTGGGAAGATCCCCTGGAGAAGGAAATGGCAACCCACTCCAGTATTCTTGCCTGGAGAATCCCATTGTCGGAGGAGCCTGGTAGGCTACAGTCCACAGGGTTGCAAAGAGTCGAACACGACTGAGCAGACACGACTGAGCATTATTCATAATAGCACCCAAATGAAAGCAAATTGTATGCCCTTCAATAGGGAAATTAATAAGTGCAAATGTGATATGTCCATACAGAGGAATACTACTCAACAGCAAGAATGTATTAAGTACTGGTGCAAGGTACAATGCGGGTAAACCTTGAAAACATTATGCTAAATGAAAGGAGTCGGTCACAAATGATTGCATATTGTATGACCATTCACATGAAATATTCAGAATAGGCAATTCTATAAAAACACAAAGGAGATCAGTGATTGCCAGGAGCTGGGGGTGGGACAGGAGTGGGATGTAGAGCCATTGCTCATGGGTGGATGGGTGTAGGGTTTCTTTGGAGGGGCTGAAAATGTTCTAAAATTGGATTTGATGATGGTTGCACGGCTCTGCTAATACACTAGAAACCACTGAAATAGATAAATAGATTTAGATAGGTAAATATTCTGCTATATGAATAGTTACTGTTGTTTAGTCACTCAGCCATGTCTGTCTCCTTGAGACCCCATGGACTGCAGCACGCCAAGCTTTCCTGTCCTTCACCATCTCCTGGAATTTTCTCAAACTTACATCCATTGAGTTGCTGCCATCCAACCATCTCATCCTCTGTCTCCCCCTTCTTTTCCTGCCCTTAATCTTCCCCAGCATCCCTGTCTTTTCCAGTGAGTCAGCTCTTCACATCAGGTGGCCAAAGTATTGGAGCTTCAGCATCAGTCCTTCCAGTGAATATTCAGGGTTGATTTCCTTTAGGATTGACTGGTTTCATCTTCTTGCTGTTCAAAGGACTCTCAAAAGTCTTCTCTAATACCACACTTCAAAAGCATCAATTCTTCTGTGCTCAGCCTTCTTTATGGTCAGACTCTCACATCCATACATGAACATTGGAAAGCTTCCTTGGTGGCTCAGTTGGTTAAGAATCTGCCTGCAATCCAGGATGCCCAGGTTCAACCCCCTGGAGAAGGGAAAGGCAAACCACTCCAGTGTTCTTGACTAGAGAATTCCATGGACAGAGAGGTCTGGTTAGCTACAGTCTATAGGATCTCTACAGAGAAGGCAATGGAACCCCACTCCAGTACTCTTGCCTAGAAAATCCCATGGACAGAGGAGCCTGGTAGGCTGCAGTCCATGGGGTTGCTAAGAGTCGGACATGACTGAGCGACTGCGACTTCACTTTCACTTTTCACTTTCATGCATTGGAGAAGGAAATGGCAACCCACTCCAGTGTTCTTGCCTGGAGAATCCCAGGGATGGGGGAGCCTCGTGGGCTGCCATCTATGGGGTTGCACAGAGTCAGACATGACTGAAGCGACTTAGCAGCAGCATAGGATCTCTAAGAGTTGGAACATCTGAGCGACTAACACTTTTTCACTTTGAAGCTATATGAATTACATCACAATAATTTCACTAAAAAAGTATATTAATGCATATATACAGAATCTTGAAAATGGTATCAGTTCAGTTCAGTTCAGTCGTGCAGTCATGTCTGACTCTTTGTGACCCCATGGACTGCAGCACGCAGGCCTCCCTGTCCATCACCAACTCCTGGAGTTTACCCAAACTCATGTTCACTGAGTCCGTGATGTCACCCAACCATCTTATCCTATGTCATCTCCTTCTCCTCCCACCTTCAATCTTTCCCAGCATTAGGGTCTTTTCAAATGAGTTAGTTCTTCACATCAGGTGGCCAAAGTATTGTAGTTTCAGCTTCAGCATCAGGCCTTCCAATTCAGGACTGATTTCCTTTAGGATGGACTGGTTGGATCTCCTTGCCGTCCAAGGGACTCTCAAGAGTCTTCTCCAACACCACAGTTCAAAAGCATCAATTCTTCGGTGCTCAGCTTTCTTTATAGTCCAACTCACACATCCTTACATGACTACTGGAAAAACCATAACCTTGACTAGATGGACCTTTGTTGGCAAAGTAATGTCTCTGCTTATTAATATGCCATCTAGGTTGGTCATAACTTTTCTTCCAAGGAGTAAGCGTCTTTTAATTTCATGGATGTAGTCACAATCTGCAGTGATTTTGGAGCCCCCCAAAATAAAGTCTGTCTCTGTTTCCACTGTTTCTCCATCTATTTGCATGAAGTTCAAGGACTGGATACCATGATCTTTGTTTTCTGAATGTTGAGCTTTAAGCCAACTTTTTCACTCTCCACTTTCACTTTCATCAAGAGGCTGTTTAGTTCTTATTCACTTTCTGCCATAAGGGTGGTATCATCTGCATATCTGAGGTTGTTGATATTTCTCCCAGCAATCTTGGTTCCAGCTTGTGCTTCATCCAGCCCAGCATTTCTCATGATGTACTCTGTGTATAAGTTAAATAAGCAGGGTGACAATATACAGCCTTGACGTACTCCTTTTCCTATTTGGAACCAGTCTGTTGTTCTATGTCCAGTTCTAACTGTTGCTTCCTGACCTGCATACAGATTTCTGAGTGGCAGGTCAGGTGATCTGGTATTCCCATCCTCTGAAGAATTTTCCACTGTTTATTGTGATTCGCACAGTCAAAGGCTTTGGCATAGTCAATAAAGCAGAAATAGATGTTTTTCTGGAACTCTCTTGCTTTTTTGATGATCCAGCAGATGTTGGCCATTTGATCTCTGGTTCCTCTGCCTTTTCTAAAACCAGCTTGAAAATCTGGAAGTTCACAGTTCACCTTTCACTGAAGCCTGGCTTGGATAATTTTGATCATTACTTTACTAGCGTGTGAGATGAGTGCTATTGTGTGGTAGTTTGAGCATTCTTTGGGATTGCCTTTCTTTGGAATTGGAATGAAAACTGACCTTTTCCAGTCCTGTGGACACTGCTGAGTTTTCCAAATTTGCTGGCATATTGAGTGCAGCACTTTCACAGTATCATCTTTCAGGATTTGAAATAGCTCAACTGGAATTCCATCACCTCCACTAGCTTCGTGATGCTTCCTAAGGTCCACTTGACCTCACATTCTAGGATGTCTGGCTCTAGGTGAATGATCACACCGTCATGATTATCTGGGTCATGAAGATCTTTTTTGTACAGTTCTTCTGTGTTCTTGCCACCTCTTCTTAATATCCTCTGCTTCTGTTAGGTCCATACCATTTCTGTCCTTTATCGAGCCCATCTTTGCATGAAATGTTCCCTTGGTATCTTTAATTTTCTTGAAGAGATCTGTAGTCTTTCCCATTCTATTGTTTTCCTCTATTTCTTTGCATTGATCACTGAGGATGACGAAAATGGTATAGATGAACCTATTTGCAGGGCAGGAACAGAAACACAGATGTAGAGAATGGACGCGTGGGGGCAGTAGGGGAAGGGGTGGGTGGGATGAATTGGGAGAGCATGTTTGATATAAATATTGATAACACTACCATATGTAAAATGGATAGTTAGTGGAAAGCTGCTGTATAGCACAGGGAGCTCAGCTCCTTGCTCTGTGATGACCTAGATGGGTGGGATGGCAGAGAATGGGAGGGAGGTCAAAGAGAGAGGAGCTATATGCATACATACAGCTTATTCACAGAGTTTTAGGACAGAAACTAACACAACATTGCAAAGCAAATATACTCCAATTAAAAAAAAAAAAGAAAAAAGAAAGAAAAAAGTCAAATGGAATGCAGTCTTGCTTCCATGTTTCTCTGGGTCCCTGGTGATGTTAGCAGTTTTCCCAGGCAAAACATTTCCCCAAGGTCTTTTCTCTGCTCCTACTCTGGTACCATGTCTCTCTCCTTCCTTCCCTCAACCCAGGTGGTTGCTTTCATGTCCTGGTGAAGATCAGAGCTAAACCCATGCAGGTGGCTTTATTCTTCCCTTGCTTTCTTTTTTTATTTTACAATCACTGCATAATTATATTCTACTTAGCTCCCAAAGGCTTCGGTTTTGATTTGCGAAAACCTCTGGTGAAAATAAAAGTGCAAACCTAGATCATTTTTATGTGGTTGTTTTTGGGATTTAGGGCTGTGGGAGATATCTCATAATTCACAGGAATTGTAAGTTCTGCTGTTAACTTTTGGCATGTCTGGAGAAAATAGAAATATATTTTGACCAAAACATGTTTTCCTGCTAGTCTTTTGACAAGTCCACTCAGCAAATTTTTTTTAATCTTTTGCTAAGAATGAGGATTAATTTTTTTTCTTTTCCTCTTGTCCAGGGGAACATTTCATAAACTTCAGATAAGAACCTACTCTTCTTATTTTTGTGAAGTCAGTTATTATTCCAGACTTTTCTCAACTGCTTACATCCTGAGGAAAACCGCACTGCTTAGTCTCGTGGGAGACATTATTTGTATTACAAAACAAATTTGAACATGTATAATGAGACAAGAAAGTGCTAAGCCTGCCGGTGTGCTCTAACACTGCTCCGGGCATTTTTTTCCAGTGAATTTTTTGTCTGTGAACAAATTAAGATGAAAAATCTGCTCAGTTAGAATATGGAATCATGTCAAAGGTGTGCCCAAACCATCAGAAAGTTTATAACAGAATTCACTGCCAGACTAGAGGGATACTAGTCAAATTTATTTCCAACTGCTAAATCCAAAATTCCCCAAGTGGCCCTTTTTCTTTTATAATTGAAACCACTTTTAATTAAAGCATTTCTATTAGTTTGGGAGAGGGTTACTAAAATAGGAAATGTATATGCATAAGTGATTTTTAAAATTATGTAAAATTTGTCTATGTTTTCAAAAATAATTTTTAATATGTAATACATTCACATGGTTTAAAATTTTGAAAGTGTGCAATCAGAAATAGAAGAAATAGAATGAATTAATCTGCTTCCCCCCAGTTTCCATTTTCACAGGCAGGTAAACTGGTCCTTTGTTTATAGTATGTGACTCAAGAAACATTTTCTATTGATGCAAATACACACACACACATGCACACACACACAGACATGTGTGTCCATGTGTGTGTGTGTGTGCTTAGTTGCTTAGTCATGTCCAACTATTTTTGAGCCCATGGACTGTAGCCTACTAGGCCCCGCTGTTCATGGGATTCTCCAGGCAAGAATACTGGAGTGGGTAGCCATTCCCTTCTCTAGCAGATCTTCCCGACCCAGGCATCAAACCTGGGTCTCTTGTGTATAAAGAATCTCTGGATTCTTTGTAGTCTGAGCCACCAGGGAAGCCTATATACATATACATATACATATACACACAAACATTTCATTTTTCATCTTTATACAAATACTGCTGCTACTGCTAAGTCACTTCAGTCGTGTCCGACTCCATAGACGGCAGCTCAACAGGCTTCCCCGTCCCTGGGATTCTCCAGGCAAGAGCACTGGAGTGGGTTGCCATTTCCTTCTCCAATGCATGAAAGTGAAAAGTCAAAGTGAAGTCGCTCAGTCGTGTCTGACTCTAGCGACCCTGTGGACTGCAGTCTACCAGGCTCCTCTGTCCATGGGATTTTCTAGGCAAGAGTACCGGAGTGGGGTGCCATTGCCTTCTCTGATACAAATACTAGTAACTATATAAAGTCTTATTTTGTACATTCTTTTTCATTATATAAGAAGTCCTGAAGATATCCATTGTTCCTCAAAGATAAAAAATGTGACTTAAAGATATACTTTAGAATTTAAAAAAAAATTGTTTGTTTTTTGTCTGGTCTCCTTTTATTTCCCAATATTTTCTTTTATCCCCTTTTATCTCCCAGTATTTTCTTTTCCATTCTATTCTTACTTTCACAGATTTATATTAGAGAATATTAAGATAGTGGTGTGATGTTTTTCTAAGTTGCTATTGGGTCTGACAAAATTTATCTTTCTGCAGTTATACTAGAAGAGACTTTTGTTTGATAATCCCTTATGAGATGTACACAAAACAGTTTGTTGAAATTATTTACTTTTCTGATTTAGACTCCTTACAATTGCAGTACCTTAAAATGTCAATTCTCTAAGATATGGCTGAGAGACAGATGGGATAATTATTTACATATCAAATACAATTGTTTGGAAGCTACAAATTAAATCAAGAACCAAATTTCTTATGCATGAAGCTTAACTCTAGTGAATTCCTTTGACTTGTCAGTCAGTAGCTTTTAACAGCACCACCACTATATTTTAAATGAATGTTTGGCTTACAGAGTTGCTAAATAGTTGTATATAATCAATTTATGACAATATACAATAGCTCACAGTACTTATTTCTTTATTTTACTTTCATCTATCCATCCATCCATCCATTCATTAAGTGTTTTTCTTAGTGTCCTAAAATCATTTCATCTCATAGGATATGGACTGGATAAGTCTAGAGTGCATTATAAGATAATTAAAACAAATGTTGTGTAATCAAAAAGTGAGTCTTAAAAGTCTTGCTAAAACATAACAAAATAGGTTATGGCAGAAGATAGGATATTCTCTTTGCTAAAACAGGAATCAATATATTTTTCCTATGGAAAGAATCAGATATTAATTATTCTAGGCCCTGTAGACTGTAAAGACTCTTCTATAACTAGTCAGCTCTGCTGTTTTAACCCATAGACAACATGTAGATGAATGAATATGTTTGAGCAGAAATAAAACTTTATTTATGGACATTGAGATTTGATTTTCATGTGCCATGAAATCTTCTTCTTTGAAATTATTGCAGACATTTTAAAATATAAAAATGTACTTCATTCACAAGTTATGTATAAAAAAAGAAAAACAGGCAGTGGGTGAGATTTGGTTTCTGGGCTATTGTTTGTTGAGCCCTGAAGTATAGCAAGATATGTTGTTGTATTCTAAACAAAATTCATTTCATTTCTAATTGATTGTTTTTTGCTTAAGTGTATTTAAAGTGCTGATTATTAAATACTTTAATTGTCTTTCTCTTATATGTTCAATTCAGAGTGTTACTTAGGGAAGAGATATAATTTTGAGTAATGTGTAGATACCAGACACTTGGTACTTTATCTCACTTAATCCAGTCACCAAGTCTATGAAGTGGATATTATTTCTGTTTTATAGATGAAGTAATGAGGAGGAGAAGGATTAGCAACATTCCCAAGGTTATGTCCTAGCTAAAAGATGGGTTATAGTTTTTAATAGAGGTTGATCATACTCCTTGGTTACAGAATTGAATATCTATTTTTCAGTGTAATAAATATGCTGCTTCCACATAGTTCCATAGAACTTAGCACAGTTCTATGCTCATGAACTTAGGTATTCAAAGTTTTATTGTCGCCTGTTGGTCGGTTGATGTTCAATGCTGCTATTTAACAAAGATATAAACAGGAAAACTGAATTCATAGTTATTTTCATTAAGTGGTTTTCACCTGAATGATTTTGATTTATCCAGCTTCCTTTTAAGGGGAATTGGATTGGAAAATTGGCAAATGGAGTTTAAAATTGAGTATTTTTTTCCCAAATATGGTCCTGACTTGCAGTTATATGCATAATTTAATTTTTATTTTTGTAATTTTAGTTCATTTCCTCTCGAATCCTCAGATGTTCAAAATGTTGGATGACAGCCAATTTTAGGAGATTGTTTTTCTCAGTGGTTTAGGAAGAATGAAATGTTTTTATAAGAGGGATTATAAAATACATTAAAGCACATATTCTTTCTTCTGGACTTAAAATAATTAAGAGTGTGATCTTTTTAGTCAACAACACCATTGAATTATAGCCATATTGTTGATAGTAAAATTTGGCTATGCTTAAAAATAGACTTCAGCATGTACATGCATGCACTAGTGGCTTGAAATATTCTAATCAATTGGTTGATTATGACCCCTCTACAGTCATCAGCCATGCCATTAACATATTCTCTCTTTAGCCCAGACAAATAGATGTTCTTTTAGATTTGTGGGTTTATCTCCATTGTACAAGAGCATTATGTAATTAATTAAATTATTGGTTCCAAATAATAGGGCTTTAGAGATCAGACAGTGTCTTTAATTTCAAGGATTGTTTAAAGGCTAATAATTAGAAGATTCACTTACTGACCTGCAGATGTCAGAGAAAAAATTTATTCCTTATCTGCTGCCACAATTTAAAGCAGAAGCTAATGCTAAGATCATGCCATCACATTTTATTCTATCAATAAGAGTTGAAGTCATTACTTAATGACTACTGAGATAAAGGAGGGGAAAAATGCCCTTTAAAAAAAAGAAAGAAAGAAAGAATAGTTTACTTAAAATAAAAACTAAATATTGTGTGTGATGAAAATACCTGGCAAGAACATGGAATAATGCTGTTCTACATAACAGACGTTAATACCGTTAAAAACATTAGCTTTTCTAATTTTTATTGTTTTTTTTTACAGATTGTTAGATATTAATCATAGCTCAGTCAGTAAAGAATCTGCCTGCAATGCAGGAGACCCAAGTTCGATTCGTGGGTCAGGAAGAAGGAAATGGCAACCCACTCCAATATTCTTGCCTGAGCAAATCCCAGGGACAAAGGAGCTGGCGGGCTGTAGTCCATGGGATTGCAAGAGTCAGACATGACTTAGTGATTAATTCACCACCAAGATACTACTATTTTGAGATTCATACACATTAAGTCAGAAATCTACAGTTAAAATGTGAGAAGCTTATTGAAAAATATTAAACATGCCAATGACTGCATTTTATGTATGCATAATAATGACTTTAGAAAACCCTAAGAGGGCATAGTATTCTCAGTAGCCCATCCAATCCCCAATACACATGGAGAACTCAAATGTTTATTGAATGAAATAATGGACTGATCTTCTATATACTTTGTTCTATCCAAATCTTGCTTTCTCATATCCTTATTCAATCTTCAGTAAGTAGTCCTACTATTTGTTTTTATAACTGAAGAAGCTCAGTTAGTTTATAATTGATAATTTCATTGAAATATAAAAGTATTCTTTGTATCCATTTCTGATTTCTGTCTTTTGAAAGTTATTTAACAACATTTTGTATGAAATGCATGAATGCTCTCACTTCAACAAGATATAAATCTGTAACCTAATAAAACACAAAGAGGGAGTTAAAGCCATTTATTTATGTATTTTTCATTCAAATAGAGATATTGATACATTTTATGGACATGCATACTTCATTTCTCAAGCTCTAATCCTCTGAATACCTTTTTAAGTTAATTTTTCAACTTGAGTGGTGCCAGGATAGTAAGAAGAAGTTAGAAAATTTTGAGAGTAATTTTTTAGTAAAGTCTCATTTTAATATAACATCATATATAGTTGTAGATGCTTCAGGTTAGGGTTCCCTGTGAATACCTATAACTTGTATTACACATGAACTTCCCCGATGGCTCAGTGGGTAAAGAAACTGCCTGTAATGCAGGAGACATGGGTTTGATGCCAAAGTCAGGAAGATCCCCTAGAGAAGAAAAGTCACACCCACTCCAGTATTCTTGCCTGAAAACTTCCATGGCCAGAGAAGCCTGGCAGACTGAAGTACAAAGAATATAACATAATATACATATTATGTATAATATCCTTGTCCCGTAAGGTCGTGATGCCACAAAACCAAAGTACAAAGAAATGTACAAAGAAAATGAGCATTATTAAAAAAAAATTTCTTGGACTGTATTTAAAGAGCCCAAATTGAGATAAATTTTACTGTATTTTTTCAAATATTTGTTAGAGTTGTTTTCAGTTGTCTTTTTTCCTTGAAATTGTCATTGATTGATTCAAGGTCTCCCACTCCCTATGAATTATAGATACTGCTTTTATTATTATTATTAGTTGAAGTATAATTGATTTGCAATATGTATACAAATATTCATTTCTTTTCCATTATATATTTTTCAAGATAATGACTATACTTCTCTGTGCTATACAGTAGGTCCTTGTTATTTATTTTATATACAGTAGTGTTTTTTGTTTAATCCCAAACTCCTAGTTTATTCCTCCGCTCACTTTTTCCTTTAGTAACCATGTTTGTTCTCTAAGTCTGTGAGTCTGTTTCTATTTTGTAAATAAGTTCATCTGTATCATTTTTTTTTAGATTTCACATATTATTTGACATTATATTATATTTATATTATGTTATATAATATATAATTATATAATATATGATATATCATATTATATGATATTTGTCTTTATCTGATATACTAATCTCTAGGTGCATATATGTTGCTGAAAATGGCATTATGTCATTCTTTTTATGGCTGAGTAATAGTTCTTTGTGTATATATGTACCACATCTTTATCCATTCATCTGTCAGTGGATACTTAGGTTGATTCCATATCTTGGCTATTGTAAATAGTGCTGCTGTGAACATTGAGGTGCATGTATCTTTTCAGATTATAGTGTTCTCCAGATGTATGCCTAAAGTGAAATCGCTAGAGCATAATGGCAACTCATTTTTTTTAAGGAATCTCCATAATATTCTCCATAGTGGCTGCACTGATTTACTTTGCTGTCAACAATGTAGGAAGGTTCCCTTGTCTCCACACCCTCTCCAGCATTTATTTTTGTAAACTTTTTGTTGCTGGCCATTCTGACAGGTATGAGGTCATACCTCACTGTAGTTTTGATTTGCATTTCTCTTAGCAGTGTTGAACATCTTTTAATATTGCCTTCAAGTGAATAATTTTTAGGACAAATGTTTTTACAGATAGGTAATTATTTAAAAATTTGGAATTTTGTCCTTTGAGATTTCAAAGAGAAAGTGAAATTAAAGAAAAAATAGGAGGGTAATTGGCCATTTGGGGAATATATTGTGGTGGCCTTTTCCTGGTAAGGCCACAGCTCAGTGTCTCAGACTCCTACTGGAATGCTGCACATCTCATTTCCTGAGTGCATCCAGAGTTTGTAGTTTCAAACCAACTGATTCATGCTCAGCACACTATAGTATGACCAAGATACAGTCCATAATATCAGGGTAGTGACTTTGTTCTCATTAAATCATATGCATGTAAATGGAAGTCATAATCAAAATCATACTTCCATAGATATACATATAATCCTCCCTTTTATGGCTGATTCATGTTAAGGTTTGACAGAAAACAGCAAAATTCCTTAAAGCAATTATCCTTCAATAAAAAAATAAATTAATTAAAAAAAATCATACTTCCATAACAGAATCAGAAAAAATAAAGAAAAGGGAGTTGGGTGATTTTTAAATGATCTCAAGTATGTAATTCATGTAGCTAGTCTTCCCTAGGAGAATTGCAAGAAATTTTCTCCATTACTGAAAGGTTAACAATTCATCTGTCTTTGTTGTCCCCTCATTGAGATGATTTGGCAGGGAGAAATCAGTGAAAGGGTGTCAGTTCTGTAAAACAGTCTGTTTTTTCTTACAGATCTTTAAGATATATATATATATATATATATATTTATATTTATAATACATTGATAAATGAATAAATCTTAATTTTGTGTATTTTGAGTTTGCTTTCTTCTATCTCAGGGTTTTAGCTTTTAATCAAATGTCCAAGTAGGCTCCTGTTCTTTTTTTTTTTCTTTAAAATTTTTAAAGCCTAAGATGCAAGCTTTCTTTTGCTATGTTATTTTCTACTTAATTTTAATTTAGTTTGCAACAGCTTCCTTAGTATCTCCACTTCCTTATTATTTTTCATTTGAGAAAAATCTTAGGACATATCAGCTCAAATAATTAGTCTCTCAAGTCTAGCAAATATTATCTTAATAATAATTCTGTGGCATGTGCATATTTATTGCCTAGAGAAGCCTTTCAAAATGAGAAATTTAAAATAATGTACCTAGCCAGTGTGTGCTTTGAATACAGAAACAATTTTCCTCACAGTCTACTAGGCAATCAGTTTACTCCATGGAATAATGCCTCTATTTATGATTTTCTCTCAAAGTATAAATGTACAAAAATTGGTTATATATCAAAGGCATTGGAATATGGACAATTATGAGCTGTGAGAAGCAGTCTTTTTAAAATGAAGTTTTCTCCCCAGCATTTTTATTTCTTAAGTAAAAAAGAAATCTTTTTCACCCTCATTTATCACCCTCCAAACTTTTGTCCATTAAGTGCAAGAATATTGGGGCTTAAAGGAGATATATTGTGTTATCCCCAAATTGTGAATGAAAATCAACTTTCAGTGAACAAAATTACTTTTTGGGCTATCTATGAGGTGGTTCAGTGATTTAGAATCTGCTTACAATGCAGGAGACACCAGTTCTATCCCTGCATTAGGAAGATTTCCTGGAGAGGCAAATGGCAACCCACTCCAGTGTTCTAACCTAGGAAATCCCATGGAAAAAGGAGCCTGGTGGGCTACAGTCCATACAGTCAAAAAGAGTTGCACATGACTGAGCAACCAAACAACAATAACAGTGAGAAGTCCACTGGCTCAGACAACGTGATACCCATGGAGAGGACTTTGCTGCCTCCCAACTGCTCCATCTGCCCACACATTACCACCTAGAAGTTTCCATCCATAGCACTTATTTCAGCTTGTAATTGGGCATTTATCGCTGTGTTTATTTTCTGATTCTTTTGATTCTAATATAAACTCTGTGAGAATAATTTGTTTTTCTTTTATTCACTGCTTTATGTATGCTATCAAGGACAAAAGAAGACACAAGTTATTGAATGAATAGACAAATGCATCTGTAACTAAGCTGACACTTTTCTTTCTACATGGATTGACTTAAAGAAATACTAGATTTCTGGTCTGGGAGGAAGCTGTCATATCTCATTTTACAGTTTGGGACATTAAGCATCCCAGAAGATGGAAGAATTTGAACAGTTCCCAGATGCATTGTTCCTAATAGTGATCACTTATCATTGGTTCCTATTAAAACCTGTTTCTTTCTGTATCACCATATTTCTCTTTCAAAGTAATTCTTGTTCTGAGATATAAGGTCATCTCCACCATGATCTCTTTTTGTAATTGAGGGATAATTTTCATGTTTACATTGAGTCTTCAGAGGCCCAATAATTGTTGAATATTGAAAGAGAACTTTATACATCAGTAGTTGTTCTCAGAATCATTCTGTCAGCATCTGAAAGAAAACCTTATGATTTAAAATACTTCAGTGGGTGTTAGCAATACCTCGATTGGACTGTAATATCCTTGATAATCACCTTAGTCACTAACTTGGCAGTGCAAATTCTGTCCACTCTGTCATGTATATAATCCTTAGTTTGCTCAGAAAAAGAATGAAATTTTAGTGTGAACAAATAGAAGTTTCTGTGTATGTCAATTATTTGAGGATCTCCTTTGCTTTTGAATTGTTACTGCTGTCCTCAAGAAGGGGTAAATTTTGAGTGACCAATGAGTATTTGCTGGGGGAGGGGCAGTATTCCCAGAATTGTATGAGATGGTAAGCAGTCTGAGCTCCTTTATTACATTGTATTGCTTTATGTTATAAATCATATGGTTTTAAGCCTTGGTTTATACGAAAATCTCAACAACTAGATTATGCATCCAAGCATATTAATAGAGTGGGGTATTAATCCTGTAAACATCCCTTTTCACATGCAAAAGTTCAAATAGAAAGCAGAAATAATTTATTTTGGCTCAGACACAGGGGATCATTAAATGTTCTAAAAGTGTGTTCTGCTGATAAATTATTGGAGACTGCAATGTAGTCACAATTCTTTGACATTTTTATTTTTATTTCATGGAATTCTGTTAAAGAGTATGATGATGAACATTCTAGTGAAATAAGAAACATATGGTGGTCTCAAGCATTCTATCTTCTCTCTTGTTTATCTCAAGATTTTCCTTCCGTTCTGGTTAATAAGACTCATGTTCCAAGTATGAGCTTGGAAATGTTAAAGGGTTCCAGCATGTGAAATTTAAAAAATGAACTTAGCTGTTGAATGATTCTGCTGATTTAGTTCTGGAAACTCAAATGATGTCCAAATACATTACATGGAAATGGTACAAATCACCTACTTTTCCCTGATTCTTGCTTGGCTAGTGCTGGTGTTTATGATACTATTCAGAGTCAGAATGAGTTGTTCCTGGCAGCATGCACTGTTAGCCCAAACTCTGATGTTTTTGAAAAATGTTTCATGGACTAAAGTTTTAAGTCAGAATATTATTTCTGTTGATCCTCATTTGCAACCACTGTGAAATAAATGGATGTGAACATGTGATAAGGCATTCCTTTCCTAAGAGGGAAACAACACTAATGAAGACTTTATTTACTAAACCTCCCCCCCGCCCCCACACACACTTAATGTGGTATTGAGCAAAGGAAGCTAAATTACAAATTTGAGGATTTTGACAACTATGCATAGTTAACTCACAGACCCAGGTACTCCCTGCTACCACTTTGTAAAACTTGTAAATGCTAGGAAATACTGCTTCAGCTGTGCTTCTGCACTTCCACCAGCAGCCATTTGGTCTAATTACATTAAATTGCTGGAATAAAGGCATCTCTGATTACTTCATGGAGAGAGACTCTAGCACAGCCTGACTAGAGATCCTGCTGTAATCATCTCTGGACCCTTGAGTTATTTTTGCTATTTCAATAGATTTACAAGTCTACATTTCTCAGTGATAATACTGAGATGCTTACTAAAATGTCAGTCCTCTATGGGGTGAAAATTTATCAATCTTGTGTGATAATGATGGTTATAAATACTAGCCTAATAAAGATATGAGAAAGACAATCAAGATGCTGCTGCATGTCAGTGTCTATATTAGGTATTTCACCCGCATTCTCATTTCATTCTAGTTAACATTAGGAAGTAAGAATTACTACTCCACTTTGACCACCTTGAAGAAGCTGTGAATCTGAGAACAGTTAAGTAACATTGCTGTGTTCAACGTCTGATAGCTAGCTCATCTGTGCACATCCTGTGGCTCTGAATTTTGTCCTTTTCCTAAAATTATAATCTTCACATGGTACCCTGTTCTTTAGAAAGTCTCCTTGGGAATTCTTCTCTAATATCTGTGAAAATCTTTTCCCTAATTGAGTTTGTGAAAAAGTATGGGTCTAGCTCAGTTGAGAAGAAAATCCCTCCTAAGCTCTGAAGAGCAAAGTCCATACACTGTACCAGAAAAAGTGGAGGGAGCAACCCCCATAGTCTCTTATGAAGAATATAAGTCATGAGGATCTTGAGGTAACGTGGTGCTCGGTCCCTGGTAGTGCTTAGGGCTTCCCTGGTGGCTCAGATGGTTAAGAATCCACCTGCAATGTGGGAGATGTGGGTTTGATCCCTGGATCAGGATTTCCCTGAAGAAGGGAGTGGCTATCCACTCCAGTATTCTTGTCTGGAGAATTCCATAGACAGAGAAGCCTGCTGGTCCAAAGAGCCAGACACGACTGAGCAAATAACACTTTCACTTTTCAGTGATTAGGTCCAAAACTTATGTTCTGTAAAGTTGCTATTTACCTTAGATATTTGGCCTTTAACTTGTTCTTTTAGACTTCTGAATGTAACAAATAGCCCTGGAAATTTGGGAGGGGCTGAAGTCCAATTGGTTGAACGAACTAACTAGTGAGTGGGCTTCCCTAGTGGCTCCGCCGTAAAGAATCCACTTGCCAACGCAGGAGACGCAGGTTTGATCCCCAGGCTGGGAAGATCCTCTGGAGGAGGAAATGGCAATCCACTCCAGTATTTTATGCCTGGGAAATCCCATGGACAGAGCAGTCTGGCTGGCTACTGTCCATGGGGTTGCAACGAGTTGGACACACCTTGGCGACTAAACAACAACAAGCCTAGTCAGTAGCAGTTAGGATGAGGATCTCTAGATTCTGACTCTGGATATGATGTGATTTCCAGCATAATGTCCTTGAAAATGACCTAATGTCACCAGAGAGCAATTATTTCGATCTTTGTAGATGACATCCAGAAAGTGATTTCAAAGTGATTTTACATATTAGGAAGTAAAACCATGGTCAAACACCGTGATAGTCATGTTTCTTGGTACCGCTGGTGCACTTTCTGTCATTAGTGCTTTATTTTTATTAAGAGGTACGTGGTCATATGGGAAAGGTGGAAAATATTGATTAAAAACAACCACTTCAAAAAAATCTAAAACATAATTTCACCTATGATAATAACTTGATGTATAATAGTTCAGATTTTTTTTTCTATTTTGAAATGTTTGGGCTTTATCTAAACAGAATCAAACAACAATAGTATTTGGTAACATATTTTTGTTTATTTATTTATTATTTTTCCACTGAATATATTATGATTAGTCTTCCGTAATTATTTGTGATGGCTTACTATTTCATACGTATGGATGTATAGAAAATATTTATCTGATTTTCTATTACTGGGCAGTTATGTTGCTTGAATTTTTCACAATCCAAACAAGATTATAATGAGCAAAATTACAAAAAGAGTTTATATACTTCCTGTGCACCATTGTCATAATACAAATTGCTAACGTCTTCCTAACATTATCACTGCGTTTTAATGAGATGTATATTTTATAAATGTCTATATTTTTATTAATTCATATATATATACACATTATTGTTATGCCTGGATGAAACTTCTCCACATATACTTATTTTTTTAACTTTTTAATTTTATATTTATATAAATATAAATATATAGCTGATTAACAATGTTGTGATATTTTGAAGTGCACAGCAAAGGGACTCAGCCATACTTATACATGTATCCATGTCCTTCAAAATGTCAGCCATTTTAAAGGGCACATGCTAAGCAGTAATGTTCTCTTGGAATATAACATTTAGTGTGTATATATATATATATATATATATATTAATTGCAGAAGGACCTTGCTGTTTGAAATATGATCACCCACATTCTTCTGAGTTGTAAGGCTTATGTGTTTGGTAGACATAGTCTCAGAACCATGGACTTTTCTGAAAATTGCATCTGAATTATTTGTTCTTTTTTTTGAGCCTGAAAAGTTTGAATCTATAACAAAGTCCTTTTTCTTGAGGATAAGATGATGCTTTTTCTATTATTGAAGTACAGTTGATTTACAATCTGTGTTCATTTCAGGTGTACAGCAATGTGTGATTCAGTTGTATTTGCTAATATATTTACATATATTCAAACTATTTCCTCAGATTTTAAAAAAATTCTTTTTCAAATTCTTCTTTAGAGTCTATTGATCGGAGAAAGGTACATATGTTATATTTTCTGAAACAAGTGATATGTTCTATATTTTGAACATCAAACATCCCGAGAATAAATACAGATAAATAAAAGATTTTTGGAAAGTAGCAGAGAGGAATGTTGTGACAACTTATTCACTATGCACAGTGTTCTGTGAAATAATCATGTTAATGTAGTCTGTTCTTCCTGCATCATCAACATTTCCTTAATAGTCTGTCAAGCAATGCCGAATTACAGATAGCATTAAAGAAATTAGAATCAGCTGCTGGATCTGAAATGTTGACATCCCATAAAATCTTTCTAAAGTCATGGTAAAAGCAAAAGACTCCATTCCTTTGATCTTGCAACAGGATGAAAGGAGTTTGTGGCTGTAAACATATTTCTTTCTCTTGAACAAATACCTGAGCAGAAGATCATAATGTCTCCACAGCTAGTTCCTTGTGGCTCCACTTTCGTGCCTTTTCCACGACTTCAGTCATCAATATCTGACTCACGAGAAAGGTACTGTAGAGTAAGCTAAAGCCTAGAGGGGTTGAAAAAATGAAAACGATGTTCAGCTGCTTTTGTTGACCTGGATAGAGCTATCAGTATTTGTTCTTTATGAATTTATTGCTCCCAAATAGAGCACTTTGAATAATTTGTGGTTTCAGCAAACTTGTGTTTCATGTTTTAATATAATTATTTTAATGAACAGCGACAGATATATTTAAGAAAATTCTTTTCGCATTTAGTATTATTTAATTTAGCACTTTATTTTTGAGATACTGTGGAATGATTGAGTATATAAAATATGCTCCCACTGTAAGTTATTATTAAATTGCTCTGATTCAACATAATATTCTTTTTTTTTCCTAGCATTATTATTTAAATGGAAGTGTTTTAAATACTTTAAGCCCAACATTTGGTCTAAAGAAAGCCATTCGGTCACATTAAGATACACAATCAAGAGTTAAATATTTATGTACAGCCTAACTGTAAGCATAACAGGTATGGGGCAATCTAATGCACAGATATGTATTGCCTGCATTTTTCTGTTCTTGACTGAATACAATAGCTTTTTTTCAAAATTCCCACTCCTGCTTCTGCTCCTTTTATCAGTACATTTTAGGCCAGACTGCCTGCCTTGCAGATGGGTTGTTGCAAATAGGTTGATGTCAGCAGTTAAGGGAATAATTCTACCAAATGAGAAAGGATAGTCTAACCAATTTTTATTACTGACAAGCAGTCATGAGCCAGTAAGAAGGAAACCCCCATAAAAGGTAAATCTCTTCTCCCTTAATGATTATATATTTTATGTTCAACACTTAAAACTAAAGTGCTTCTTTCTTAAATGGACTGTGGTAAAGTAAATGTTTGGGCAATAACCCATAATGAATAAAGATTTATTGCACTTATTGTTGGCTCTAAGTTCAATAACACCTTTTGTGGCTTGGATATCATTAGGAAATTAGAGGGTAATTGATGCCATTCCTGTTTGACCCTTGCTTGGATAAAAAAGTCATGTGAGGAAAGGCTCATACATTATTTGTTTTTGCAATTGAGATGGCAGCTTAGTATTTACTGTTGTGCTCAGAGGAAAACAAAGAATAACCCTTGGCTGTAATATTGGGAGTAAAATATTTTTTCAGAATAATTTCACATTTCTTTCCAAGAACATTATCCTATGCAGAATTAGAAGTACTTGCTTTCTACATGTTTACAGTGACCACAGCACTGATATACTAAAGAAATTAAAACCTTGTTTGAAAATGAGACAGGCTATTTTGATTAAAAAAGCATAACCTTTTATTTATTTATTTTTTTACCTAGAAGTGGTCATTTCCCCATAGAACTGATGATGGAAATTATTAGACCAGTGAAAGATAGCTGTCATTCCATTATTGGTCGTTATCATTTTTTTTTTCCTTAAAAATGCTTATTAGAGGTAGTTAATCAAATTCAATTGGAGGCTAAGAAAGTTGATAAGTTAAAAGTACGGGAGACATGGCAGAAGAAATCTGGTACATTAGCAAGATCCATGATCTGGGAATCAAACATGAGTTCACCTCTTTCTCTGACACTATGTATGAAAGAAATTCACCTCAGTGACATTGCTTATCTAATTTGGGTTTTGGTTTCTATCTATAAATCTAATTCTAAATAATTTTTGTCCAGAAGGAGTTATAGTCCTTTATATCTCATGTTTTTATGAGATAAACTGTTAAGAAATATGGGAATAAGTCTTCAAGATTCATTTTATTTTCATTGCAAAGTTGCACTTCTTTTAGATCCTAGCTTCATGACTTACTAGCAGTGTGATTATGGGCAAGTAGTGAACTTCCTGAGCCCCATCTATCTCATTTATATAAAGAGAGTAATAATTCTCAGTTATTTTGTAGTATTAGACAAAAAATGCCAAATGTGTGGCTAAAGTGTTGGAAGACCCTGAGCTCACCTCCTTCCACAGGCACTCTAAAATTATAAGTACTTACAGAGCAAATATTGATGAGAAAGAACTAAAGCAAAACATATTTTCCACTATTAAAATTATAAAGAAGGAACCACAATGATACATGCTATAATTAACACTCACACCCCAAAATAGGCAACCTGTGAACCGGGATAATCACAATTACAGGAATTCTGCTAAAGGAACAAGGGGTGTGAAACCCCCTTGGCCTCTCCATCCTGGAGATCTTCACTTGGGAGACAAGCCCCCAGAATGTCTGGCTTTGAGGCCAGCAGGATGTACCCATGGGAGAGCCAGAAAGTGGTATGAAACAGAGACTTTGTTCTTAAAGGGCTCACACAGAATCTCGTATGCTTGGAGTCCCAGCACACAGGCAGTATTTGAAAGAATCCTGGGCCAGAGTACTTGCTCATATTGGCAATCACTCCAGTGAGGCAGTAAGTCTGAGCTCCTACTGGGGATGTAGACACTGGCAGCAGTCATTTTCAGCAACTCATTCTATCTCAAGGGCAGTGGTGCTAGCAAGCAGTGTTTGAGGAATTCTCCTTCCACCTTCCTGGGTTGGGAAGATACCCCAGAGAAGAGAATGGCAACCCACTCCAATATTCTTGCCAAGAGAATCCCATGGACAGAGGAGCATGGCAGGCTGGAGTCCATGGGGTTGCACAGAATTGGACATGATTGAAGCGACTTAACATGCATGCAGATGCTGACAGCAGTCATTTTCAGGAGCTCATTCTATCTCAAGAGCAGAGGTGCTAACAACCACTGTTTAAGGAATTCTCCCTCCATCTTATTAGTAATTTGGGCTTATCCACTCCCAAGCAGGTCCCACCTGGCCCTATAGGCAGTGACCAAGACCCAACTCTGCCCCTCAGGGGGTTAGCACCAGTAAGGTGGCCCCTGGACCCTATAACCACTGCCCTCAACATGGCCCAACTAAACTGCCTCCAGTGTGCCCACAAAGGTTGGCTTTGCCACAATGGAAGAGACCTCACAGGTCACATGGAGGGCATGCCTAGAGCATATGGCTCTGGTGACCAGGCAAGGATGTGCTATTGGGTTCTGTAACATGGCTTCTACATAAAATTATTTCTGCAAGATCAGGAAATGCAACCAACCTACCTAATACAGAGAAATAAGCACAGAAAACTCAGCAAAACAGAGACAGAGGAATATGTTCCATATGAGTAGACAAAACTAAATTTCAAAAAAAGAACTGAATGAAGTGGAGGTAGCAGTCTACCCAGTGAAGAATTTAAGGTAATGATCATAAAGATGCTCAATGAACCCTGGAGAACAATAGATGAACACAGTGAAATTTTAACAAAGAGGGAGAGGATATAAAGTATAACTAAACAGAACTAAACTAACTATTTCAGTTAACTGAAATAAATACACTAAAGGAGATCAATGGTTGATTAGATGATGCCAAGAAATGGATCAGAAAACTGAAAGATCACTGGAAATGTTCATCCATGTTAAACAGAAAAAATAAAGCAGAATTTTAAGAAATGAGAATACTAAACTTCTATCACCAAACCTGAAGGGAGAAACTTAGAAACACAATAGTAGGGGATTTTAGCATCACACTTACCCCAATTACATCCAGACAGAATTAATAAGGAAACACTGCAGTAATGACATGTTTGACCAATTGGGCTTAATAGATTATTATAGAAACTTCCATCTAAAAGCAGCAAAATATGCATTCTTTTCTCATGTACTTGGAACATTCTTTAGGATAGATAACATGGTTGGCCACAAAACAAGTATGGATAATTTTATTGATTGAAATCATATCAAGTATCCTTGGCAACCACAATTGTCTGAGATTAAAAATCAACTATAAGAAAAGCTACAAAAAACCCCACACAAACACATGGAGACTAAACAGTATGCTACTAAACAACCTGTGGATCACTGACTCGATCAAAGAGGAAATTTTTAAAAAAATGCCTGGAGACAAATGAAAACAGAAATACACTGGTTCAAAATCTGTGTACTAAAGCAAAACGAGTTCTAAGAGGGAAGTTAATAGTGATACATGCCTACTTTAGGAAACGAGAAAAGTCTTAAATAATCCAGCCTTAAAGGAACTGGAAGAAGGAGAGCAAACTAAACCCAGAATTAGAAGAAGGAGAGAATAAATACCAGAGCAAAAATAAGTGAAATAGAGATAAAAATAGGATGCTAAGAACTGGTTCTCTGAAAGATAAAATTGATATAAACTTTTGGCCATACTCATCAAGAACAAAAAGAGACAGGGTCAAAATCTATAAAATCAGAAATGATAGAGGAGACATTATGATTGACACACAAGAAATAAAAAAGATCCTAAGAAATTGCTCTGAACAATTATACAGCAATAAAATGGACAGCCTAGAAGAAATGGATAAACTCCTAGGAACCTACAATCTCATATATTTGCTTAAGCAAATCATAAAACATGGAAAATTAGAACAGATATTACCAGGAATGAAATTGAATCAATAATTTTAAAACTCCCAAAAGATAAATGTCTGGGCCAGATAGTTTCACAGACGAATTCTCCCAAACATTTAAACAAGAGTTAAAGCCTATTTTTCTCAAACTGTTCTGAAAATTGAAGTGGAAGAAGGGTTTCCAAACTCATTCTACAAGACCAGCTCCATCCTAATACCAAAACCAGAGAAAGACACCAGAGAATAGAAATTTATAACTTGATATCTCTGATAGGCATAGATACAAAAATTCTCAACCAAATATTAGCAGACCAAATTCAACAGTACATTAAAAGGATCGTAAGTTATCATCCAGTGGGATTTCCTCTAGTAATGTAAGAATAGTTCATTATCTATAAATCAGTCAACATGAGATTCCACAGTAACAAACTGAAGTATAAAAATTATATGATTATGTTAATAGATGCAGAAAAACTTTTGACAACATTCAGCATCCATTTGTGATAAATTTGTTAATAAAGTCGGCATAGAGGATACATATCTCAACAAAATAAAGGCCACATTTTACAAGCCCACAGCTAACATCATTCTCCATGGTGAAAAGCAGAAAGCATTTTTTCCTAAGATCAGGAACTAGACATGGATCGTCACTCTCAACCACTTTTACTCAATATAGTTTTGGAAGTCCTAACCACAGCAGTCAGCCAGAAATAGAAATAAAAGGAATCTAAATTGGAAAGAAAAAAGTAAAATGGTCACTGTGCAGATGATATGATCTATATATAGAAAATCCTAAAGACTCCACCAAAATTATTAGTGCTCATCAATGAATTTAGTAAATTTTCAGGATACAGAGTTAATGTACAGAAATCTGTTGATATGCTCTAGTGATAAACTATCAGGAAAGAAGTAGGAAAATCTCATCTACAATTGCATAAGAAAGAATAAACTACCTAGAAATAAATCTAACCAAGGAGGTAAAAGACCTGTACATGGGAGACTATGAGATACTGATGAAAAAAAGTGAAGACAACCCAAACAGATGGCAAGATATACATAATCATGGATTGAAAAAATTAATATTGTTAATATGACTATACTACCGAAGGTACTCTGTGGATTCAGTGCAATCTCTACCAAAATACCACTGCACTTTTTCACAGAACTAGGACAAATAATTCTAAAATTTGTTTTAAAACATATTACTCCTCAAACACCAAAGCAATCTTGAGAAGAAAAACAACAGCAACAACAACAACAAAAAAGCTGGAGGTATCACACACCCTGATTTTAAACTACATTGCAAAGCTGCAGTAATCAAAGTAATGTGATGTTGTCACAAGAACAGCCACATACATCAGTGGAACAGAGTTGGGAACCCAGAACTAAACTCATACTTATGTGTTCAATTGACCCATAACAAAGGAGTCAAGAATGTGCAATGAGAAAAAGGCATCTTCTTTAATAAATTGCACTGGGAAAACTAGACAGCTACATGCAAAATAATCAAACTGAACTTATTTCTCACACTACACAGTAAGTCTTTTACGTCCAACTCTTCAAGTTGCCAATTTTCAAAGATGATAATGTGTTTTTGCATGTTCAGTTACAGAAATTAGTTTGCATGTCTGACATATATTGTCATGTGCATGCATCCTCTACAAGTGGTTGTGCTTTTGTGCACTTTACTGTACAGTATGGTACAGATTACAGTAGTACAGTACCTTTATTTCAAGTTCAGGAATGTCCAGAAGCAAGTGTAAAAGCAGTGGTGGTGTAGTTGGTACTGCTACAAAGTGCCAAGCAATAACAATGGAAATAAAAGTGAAATTATTGAGTGGAGTGAGGTGAAAAGATGGTAGATAAAGCTCATTCATTCAACTGTTAGCACAAGGACAAAATCATGGGACATGTGAAGTCTGCTGTGTCAGTGATGTTGAAAATATCAAAGAAGCATGGAAAAGTGACAGAGGTGATTGAAAAAATTCTCAATGCTTGGATGCAGGATCAGCATCAGCATCAAGTCCTGCTCAGCTTAATGTTGATTCAAGAGAAAGATAAAAACTTTATGAAGACTTGAGAAAGAAAAACGGTGAAGAATCAAAGGGCACATCTTTTAATACTAGCTTTGGCTGGTTTCCAAGGTGACTCAGTGGTAAAGAATCTACCTGCTAAGCAGGAGACAGGAGTTTGATTCCTGGGTCGGAAAGATCCCCTGGAGAAAGAAATGGCAACCCATTCCATTATTCTTGCCTGGGAAATCCCATGGATGAAGAGTCTGGTAGAGTATAGTCCACGGGGTTGCAAAGACTCAGACATGACTTAGTGGCTAAAACATCACCACCTATGGCTGTTTCTCAGTTCAAGACTAGAGTCAATCTTTACAATGTAAAAGTAAGCAATGAGGCAGAAAGTGCAGATATGGTAGCTGCCTAGGAATTTCCTGAACACTTCAAGAAATTATTGATGAAGATGTATATTTACCCAAGCAGATTTTTAATATAGATGAGACAAGACTGTACTGGAAGATGTTGCCAGACTAAAGTTATATCAGTAAGGAGAAAAAGTTGATACCAGGATATGAGGCAGCAAAGGAGAGGCTAAATCTGTTGTTTGGTGGTACTGCTTCTGGTGATATGGAACTATAGTCTTTCTCAGTTTATTATTAACCCAAGAGCACTTAAGAACATGGCCAAGGGCTCTCTTCCTGTTGTGTGGAAGAGTAACCCAAAAGCCTCGGTTATATAAGCAATTTTCCAAGACCGATTTTTTCTATCACTTTATCCTACAGGTGGAGAAATATTGCTTGGAGAAGGATGTCCCATTCTTTTGCCACTCAACAGTGCTTTGGGCCACCACCCATTCATGCACAACTTTCATCCCAACATCTAAGTAGCGCACGTGTATGTATGCTCAGTCATGTCCAACTCTTTGTGACCTCATGGACTACAATCTACCAGGCTTCTCTGTCCATCGGATTTTCCAGGCAAGAATACTGGAGTGGGTTGCCATTTCCTTCTCCAGGGACTCCTCCCGGCCCAGGGATTGAACCCACATCTCTTGCATCTCCTGCATTGGCAGGTGGATTCTCTACTTCTAGTGCCACCTGGCTTTCCCAGTGTCTCAGATGGTGATGAATGCACCAGCATTGCAGGAGACCTGGGTTCAATTCCTAGATTGAGAAGCTCCCCTGGAGAAAGGAACTGCTAGCCACTCCAGTATTCTGGCCTGGAGAATTCCATGGACTGTATAGCACATGGGGTCACAAAGAGTCAGATACTACTGAGCAACTTTTGCTTTCACTTTCAGTGCCACCTGGGAAGCCCCAAAGTAGTCCATCTACCACCAAATACTGCTTCACTCATCCAACCTATGGACTACAGAGTTGTAGAAACTTTCATGAAATATTTAAACCACACTTTTTTTGTCAGATAGTAAAGGTTAGTGGTGAATCAGGAGTAAATTTGTAACAGTTTTAGAAGGACTGTAACATCTATAAGATCATAAAAAAACTGACTTTGCTTGGTGCGAGGTTAAGGCCATCACCACCAATGGGGTTTGGAAGAACCATTACCTGCACTTTTTTCATGATTTTTGTGGATTTGAGAAGTTGGATGAGGAGTCCAAAGAGGTCTTCAGCAACTTTGTGACACTCACCAAGAAGCTGGAGGTAGATCTGCAAGAGGATGACTACACTGAACCCCTTGTTCTACAACACAAGGAGTTTACTAATGAAGACCTCATGGAATTGGAGTCCCAAAGGAAGGACTAAGAGAGACAAGAAAAAGAAGTAACTGAAGAATGGAAGAGATTCACAACACAGGGAATGGCAAGGGGATTTTCTTTATTTAAGGGGACTCTGTTAGTTGTTGAGGCACAGGACTGTAGAGTGTAGAATGGTACATGAAGGTTGCTGCAGCTGTTCAGAAAGCAATCTGTGCTTCATGTCATCTGTGATGAGCAAAAGAGCTACTACCCAGACATCCCTGGGTAATTTTTTCAAGAGGGCATATAGAATTGAATGCAGCAAGGAACCAGAACCTGTGCCATCAGCATGAGATATGACTGAAACTGCAGCTTGCTTTCTGTCTCCTGTTGTTGGCAATCCTTCAGCTCTACCATCTCCCACCTTCTCTCCCTTTTCCAGTCAGTAACACTTCTTGCCTGTTCACTCGATGCCTGCCCCTGTATGCCAGCTGTTTTACTGTACTGCTGCACTTTTCAAGGTATTGTACTGTAAGATTAAAACTATTTTCTTTATTTTTTGTGTTTGTTTCTTAGGAATTATTTGTGTGAGAAGTATTATAAACCTATTACAGCCCAGGACTATGTAACCTATCATGTTAGTTGGATATCTAGGCTAACTTTGTTGTACTTGCGAACATGTTGGATTTATGAACGTGCTCTCAGCATGGAACTTGTCCATAAGTGAGGGACGTACTCTCTACAAAAATAAATTCAAAATGGATTAATGACTTAAGTTAAGGCCTGAAACATAAAACTTCTAGAAGAAAACAGGTGCTCCACTATTTGATCTTAGTCTTAGAAATATATTTTTGGATCTTTCTCCTCAGGCAAAGGAAACAAAAATAAACAAATGAGACTACATCAAACTGAAAAGCTTTGGGACAGTGAAGGAAGCTTTCAACAAAACAGAAAGGTCATCTACAGGATGAGAGAAGATAATTACACACCATATACCCAATAAAGGGGCTAACATTAATATCCAAACTATACAAAGAGTTCATCAGTTCAGTTCAGTTCAGTCGCTCAGTTGTGTCCAACTCTTTTTGACACCATGGACCACAGCACCCCAGGCCTCCCTGTCCACCACTAACTCCTGGAGTTAACCCCAAACTCATGTCCATTGAGTCGGTGATGCCATCCAACATTCTCATCCTCTGTCATCCCCTTCTCCTCCTGCCCTCAATCTTTCCCAACATTAGGGTCTTTTCAAATGAGTCAGCTGTTCACATCAAGTGGCCAAAGTATAGGAGTTTCAGCTTCAGCATCAGGCCTTCCAATGAACACTCAGAACTGATCTCCTTTAGGATGGACTGGTTGGACCTCCTTGCAGTCCAAGGGACTCTCAAGAGTCTTCTCCAGCACCACAGTTCAAAAGCATCAATTCTTTGGCACTAAGCCTTCTTCACAGTCCAACTCTCACATCCATACATGACCACTGGAAAAACCATAGCCTTGACTAGATGGACCTTTGTTGGCAAAGAAATGTCTCTGCTTTTTAATATGCTCTCTAGGTTGGTTGTAACTTTCCTTCCAAGGAGTAAGCGTCTTTTGATTTCACGGCTTCAGTCACCTTCTGCAGTGATTTTGGAGCCCCCCAAAATAAAGTCTGCCACTGTTTCCCCATCTATTTGCCATGAAGTTCTGGGCCAGATGCCATGATATTACTTTTCTGAATGTTGAGCTTTAAGCCAACTTTTTCATTCTCCTCTTTAACTTTCATCAAGAGGCTTTTTAATTCTTCTTCACCTTCTAACACAAGAGTGATGTCATCTGCATATCTGAGGTTATTGATATTTCTCCCGACAATCTTGATTCCAGCTTGTGCTTCATCCAGCCTGGCATTTTGCATGATGTATTCTGCATATTATTTAAATAAATAGGATAACAATATATAGCCTTGACGTACTCCTTTCCTGATTTGGAGCCATTCTATTGTTTCATGTCCAGTTCTAACTGTGGATTCTTGATATGCATACAGATTTCTCAGGTGGCCAGTAAGGTAGTCTGGTATTCCCATCTCTTGCAGATTTTTCCACAGTTTGTTGTGATCCATATAATCAAAGGCATTGGCATAATCAATAAAGTAGAAGTAGATATTTTTCTGGAACTCTTCTTGCTTTTTCTACGATCCAACAGATGTTAGCAATTTGATCTCTCATTCCTCTGCCTTTTCTAAATCCAGCTTGAACATCTGGAAGTTCACAGTTCATGTACTGTTGAAGCCTGGCTTGGAGAATTTTGAGCAATACTTTGCTAGCATGTGAGATGACTGCAATTGTGCAGTAGTTTGAACATTCTTTGGCATTGCCTTTTTTTGGGATTGGAATAAAAACTGACCTTTTCCAGTCCTGTGGCCACTGCTGAGTTTTCCAAATTTGCTGGCATAGTGAATGCAGCACATTCACAGCATCATCTTTCAGGATTTGAAATAGCTCAACTGGAATTCCATCACCTCCACTAGCTTTATTCACAGTGATGTTTCTAAGGCCCATTTGACTTTGCATTCCAGGATGTCTGGCTGTAGGTGAGTGATCACACCATCGTGGTTTTCTGGGTCATGAAGATCTTTTTTGTATAGTTTTGTGTATTCTTGCCACCTCTTCTTTATATCTTCTGTTTCTGTTAGGTCCATACCATTTCTGTCCTTTATTGTGCCCATCTTTGCATGAAATATGCCCTAGTATCTCTAATTTTCTTGAAGAGATCTCTAGTCTTTCCCATTCTATTGTTTTCCTCTATTTCTTTGCATTGATCATTTAGGAAGGCTTTCTTATCCGTCCTTGCTATTCTTTGGACCTCTGCATTCATATGGGTATATATTTCCTTTTCTCCTTTGTCTTTAGCTTATCTTCTTTTCTCAGCTATTTAGCAGGTGTTTATTGTCTTAATGATTAAGTACATATTGGAGACCATAATTTTTGTTGGTGATGAATTTTTTTCCCTCTTCTTCATATTAGTCATTTGGGATTGTTTTTCATTCTATTTCCTTTCACCCATATTTGTTAATTTACCTTCCATATAATTAGAATAAAGTGATTGAGCTATGTAAGTGTTAAAGATGCTTAAGTGGAAAAACAAGTTTCTTGACCTACAAATTAGATTTTTTCATGGCAACTGCTGAACTAAGCAAATTAAAAAATCATTTGAACATCTGCACATTACAGTGAGAAATGAATTCAGCTTGAGGCTTTGTGTAATTTATTTCTTTATATTAATTATGTTCTTTCATGTGCACCAGGAACTTTGTTTCACATTAAATTATTTAAACTAATTGAAACTTTTAAAATTGAAACTTTATATTTTATTTAAATGAAAGATTCTGAGTTATTAAGTATATATACTTCATATGCTAGAAACCTATGTTATTTTCAAAGGGCACACACTGATTTATAACCCGAATAATAGGTTCCTATTAATACTCTTCCTCATGAAAGAAATTCAAGCAGCTTTTAAAGTACTTGAAACTGTAAAGATAATGGCCTCATTTTGGGGAAATTTGTTAGATTATTAGTATCCTTGATTTTTAAGTCATTGTTTTGCTAGTGAAGTGTCATTATTTACCTATGAATCTCTCTGAACACATTTCAGTTAATTTTAACCAACTTTATTTTTGTGTGATCGATTTCTATGTGTGTACTTTCAGTCTTTGTGGTAGTAAAACTTTGATAACACAAGGCAAATTACTGAAGCTAATAAATGGCTCATAAATGCTCTGAAGTCCACCTTTTCCATTCACATTAAAATGAAAAAAAGATAATTTGCCATTACAAAAGACCTTTTGTTTCTTTAACAGGAAGCTTTGAGGGATATAATGTAGAACCAACACACCATGGGGAATGCAAAAAGAAAAATGGAAGGCAGTCCGTGCCTTTGTGTTGGTAATGGTTGAAGAATAGACAAGCATAAATTACACTCTCCATGTAAAACTATTAATACAACATAGGTCCTGAGCAAGAATGAGAACAAGTGCTACAGTTGACCCTTGAACAACACAGGTGAATTGAGTGTGTCCACTTGCATGTGGATTCTTTTTAATGGTAAATATTACAGTAGTACCTGGTTTGTGGTAGGTTGAGCCAAGGATGCAAAAAGCTGATCGTAAAGTTATAAGTGAACTTTTGACTGATTTCTAACACTTTGCATTGTTTAAGAGTGAACTTTTGACTGATTTCTAAACACTTTGCATTGTTTAAGAGTAAACTCAATATATAATTTAGATACATATCTACCTGCAAGACAGGAGAACCAGGTTCCATCCCTGGGTTGGGAAGATTCCCTGGAGAATGGAAGGCTACCCATTCTAGTACTCTTGCCTGGATAATTCCATGGACAGAGAAGCCTGGCGGGTTATAGGCCATGGGGTTGCAGAGTTGGACACAACTGAGCAGCTAACACTTTCTTTTTTCAGGTGTGTTTGAACATTTAAATTGTCCACATCTCATGAATCCCCACTTTTAGCTGGCTTTTCCATAGCTTCATCATGCAATATAGATCTAAATTTGACTTTTACCAGAGCAGGCTCACATACCTATCAGTGAAATTCCTTTTTGTAAAGGAACATTGAACTCACAAACAATAACACTCTTAACTTATTCCTGAATGAAGCTTATCTAACAAACATTTCTCCATAAGGCATATCCCAGCCTGTCGTCTAGGAACCGAGACAGCGCTTGAGCATTGCAGCTTTTGGGTTCCTTTGAAGAGTGAAATCACCAACAGAAAGCACACCAAAAAGTGCAAAATACATGATACTAAATAGGCCATGGAAAAAGCACTTGTTTGAAATATGGGAGCTGGCATAAGAAGACAGGGCACCATCTTGTTCGATCTCAACTGGGAACTTGCCCTAAAGACTCGCACTTTTTGCTGCTTCATGAAAACCCACAGATGACTTGAAAACACTGACAGTAATGATTTGGTCATTTTCTATCTGTTCACTAGCGATTTTCCAGCAAATACAAATCACCAAAATATACTTTTCTGATATTTGCTTTCCTGTTAAATGACACCCATATCTATCAGATACTTAAGCTAGAAATCTGAGAGTCAAATTTGACTTGTTTTCTTCACAGGGACCTTGATATACAACATATCACCAAATTGTCTTATTTCTAGCACTAGCAAATGTTTGTTTTTAAATTTACTTGACATCTTTTTTTTTTTTTTACCCCTGAACTACTGGGTTTCCTCACATTTAATCTTGACCCTTTTAATGCAATCTCTATACTGATTAGATATATAAAAAACCACAGACATAACAATTGTGTGTAAATGACTCACCATTACTTTAAAGTCCAAGTTCAAACTCTTTGATATGATTTATAAAACCCTGCCTCCTTTTATTGATTGCTTTCCATCTGTTTTTCTGTTCCAGTCACAATAATATATAAAATAGATATAAAACTGGAGATTATATAGAAAAACACTCCCTGTATTCATAAAAATTGAAACCTGACATTTTATTTAAATCAATTTTTCTAAGCTAGGAGACAGTTTAATGCTGCTTTAGATGTAATTTGATTTTCCTGTCTACTTATAGTGAGAGATGTATGCAAAATGAAATTTTGATATCTAGAACTACCTCAATAAGTTGATATCCAAAGTTCTAAATCCAATAGTATCAATGTAGAAATGCCCTAATGCAATTCTAATGTCATTTTAAAATATTATTTATGTTAATAATATTTAAGATATAGGAACATGAAGATCTTGCTTAGCATTGAAAATAAATCTTATATGATTTTAATTTGAACTGTATATTTTACATCAAATCATACATCATTTTACTTATTTATTTTTATACCACTGGCATCCAGTTACTCATTTTTGAAAATGAATCTTGATTTCTCTCTGGAAAACCAGCTTTTCTTCTATCTCAGTCCACCCTACCCCTAACCAAGCTGCAGATTTGAGACTTAAAGATATGACCAAGGCTAAGCCAACTTCATCCCTTGACCTCAGTGTTTAATTTAGGGATGGATGCATGGCACGATCAGATCCATTGACAGCCTGTGATCAATGAAATTCTGGTAAAGACTTGCTTATTTTTCTTTCTGCATTTAACATGAATAGATGTAATTTCTGGACCAGTTGAGTTCATCTTATTACTATAAAGGAAAATCTGTTTCAGGATTAAGTAAGGGAAATGAACTTGAGAGATGGAGGGAAATGAAGTTGAGAGATGGAGAAAAATAAAGTCTTGGTGAAATTGATGAGCTCCTGCTTCAAGCCATTCTTGCAGTCAACCTAAGGCTGGCACTTTTCTATTATGAAAGAGTTTAAATTCCTTTTTAATTTAAAAGAGTTGGAATAGGTCTGTTTTCTCAGTTGAAAACTGAAGAGTCCTAAGCAATGCAACACATAACAATATAGTCATTTAGGTCATCTGCAATTTTTTTGAGTCAGAGCATATATATGCAAAGTGTTAGTAACAATTTAGATGTCACTGAGTTGTATTATGATAACATTATTTTCACATATGCACATCTGTTCTTCATCAGAAACCACTGGAATCTCTATTATTTATACTTTTTGCATATGTACTATTGTTCACTGTTTATATTTTAAAGACCTATAACCCCTTTAAGGACAGCAAAATTTATGTACTCACTTGAATTTTTAACTTTTGTTAATATAAATTAACACAAAGTACATTTACAAACAAGTTTAATTTTAAAAGAATGGTGAATTGTTATATATACATGGAGAAAATGAAAACCAGTTTGAAATGGAATTGCCAAGTACAGATTCTTTCTTCACAAACATACGGTTAAATATAACTATGGAGATTTTATATTCTTTGGTTTTTATAGAAAACTACACATAATATTGGCACTTTTTTCCCTTAAATAAAGGAAAATATGATTCCATCATTAAGGGGAAAATCTCCATTATAATTGACTCTCAATTATTTTTACAAGATGTGTCTATAGTCAGGCTTTAATTTCACATCAACTTTTTTCCAATCCAAAGGAATGCCTTTTCTGTTAATGGAGTGTCAGTGTGTGTTCAACATTTATGAATGTAAAAATGAAATATGCATATTTCATAAATAGTAGAGTATTAAGCAAGTACTAGTATTCCCGAAATTATTATCTATTTTATGGTGTGATTTGACCGCCTTGTAACAGAAACCTAGCAGCTTTGTATTTTGCAAGTCTTCTTAATAGGGACTAGAATGTGAGGTGATGACCTTCTGAGTTCTGGTGACCAGCCTCAGGATCCTTGAAAAGGCTGTGCTATAGTCTTTCCCATAGCTGTGGATGCTGGTAAAATTGTCTTCATCTAAAAAAGTGCTGCAAGTGCTTTCAATCATCTTGATAGCTCCTTTCCAGGAATATTAGCAGTGATGATAAACCAAGACGTAGAATTTTCCCCAGTTGTTTTTAGTACTTTAAAACTCTTATCAGTTTTCCTAAATCATAGACATGAGTTTTGAGGCTGAATTTTTGGAATGGATGCTGTCATCTATTATGGTTTTCTTTCTTTTTCTTTTTTTGAGATGAATTCTGTTCATTTTGTTTCCCTCTTAACAAACTGATGATTGAAATTCAGACTTAATTCATCAGGGAGATATCTTACATGCTTTATTTCATGAGCAAATAGTTTCACAATTCTAAAAGACATGTTTTGGCAGAATTTCTAAAGTGATAATTTTGGAATTTAATGGTTTATTAATGTGTAAAAGAAAAACACCCAACAGAAATAAACAAATGGAAATCAACTTTCTTATATTTTATATAAATATAAAGATGTCATTGACTAGTGTTTAAATGTGTAAATTAATATTCAAATGCTATATATGTACTTCTGTAAATGTTTAAGTAAATGTGTGTCAGTGTTTACTTAGTACACATTTTTTGGCCACATTTTATGAGTAATTTATGCAAAATTCAAAAATTACTCTGAAAGTATTAGAAAGAAAAAAAATATTCTCAGTAGTGCTCTGCCACAGAGAAGAAATAATAATACTACTGATTATTTTGGTGGGCAGAGGAAGGAAGGTTGAAGGTGATACTGGGAAATTTTAAATAAGCCCCAGCATCAGAATGTATAAAGGAAAGATGGTGGAAAATTAGAAAAATCTTCAGAAGAGATTTTAAATTGAGAATATGATTTGACAGATAAGAATGTAAATAATCATGAGCAAAAAAAAACCAAGCTATTATATAGCAAAATTAATTCAACCCTCAGCAACTATATTGCATACCTATTATGTGTACCTGGCACTATGTTGGATTCTGAGAACACAATTAAAATGAGCAAAGTAACTGGTGAACCTGTTTGCAGGGAAGGAATGGTGATACAAAACAGAGAATGGCCATGTGGACACAGCAGGGGAAGGAGAGGGTGGGATGAGTTGAGAAAGTAGCATTGGTTTACATACACTATCATGTGTAAAATGGAGAGCTAGTGGGAAGCTGTTGTATAGCACAGGGAGATCAACTTGGTGCTTCTGTGATGACCTGGGAGGGTGGGTGGGGCGGCAGGAGGGAGGCCTAAGAGGGAGGGGATTATATACATAAACATATATACATATGGGCTTCCCAGGTAATGCTAGTGGTAAGGAATCTGCCTGCCAGTTCAGGGCATGCAAGAGATGCAGGTTCCATCCCTGGGTCGAGAAGATCCCCTGGAGTAAGAAATGGCAGCCCACTCCAGTATTCTTGCCTGGAAAAATTCCATGGACAGAGAATTTAGTGGGGTACAGCCCATAGGGTCACAGAGAGTAGGACAAGACTGAGTGGTTGAGCACACAGTAGATAGATATAGTTGGGCTTCCCTGGTAGCTCAGCTGGTAAGGAATCAGCATGTGATGCAAGAGACCCCAGTTCAATTCCTGGGTTGGGAAGATTCCCTGGAGAAGGGATAGGCTACCCACTCTGGTCTTTAGGGCTTCCTTGGTGGCTCAGATGGTAAAGAATCTACCTGTAATGCAGGAGACCTGGGTTCGATCCCTGGGTCGGTAAGATCCCCTGGAGGAGGGCATGGCAACCCACTCCAGTATTCTTGTCTGGAGAATCCTCAAGGACAGAGTAGCCTGGTGGGCTACAGTTCATAGGGTCACAAAGAGTTGGACATGACTGAGTGACTAATCACACACATTTATGTAGTTAAGACTGACTCATGTTGTTGTACAGTACAAACCAACACAACACTGTAAAGCAATTATCCTCCAATTAAAAAAAAAAAATGAACAAAATAGACACAGCTCCTGCCCTCACAATTTTAGAGCCAAGCAAAGCCATTACTAGCAACTTCAGAGGGACACACAGCAAGAAACATGCCCTCAAATCAACTCTTGATGAGGCTTAGAGTTTGATGTTATTAATGATGCCTTCCATCTGGTACTTGGTAGCTTTCTGTCTATTTCAGTCTATTTCTGCTCTTTATTCTTGCAAAGCACTAAGCTAAGCTGTTTCTGCTTCTCTCAAGGAGGGTATACAGTTTCAAAATGTAAATGTACCCAATTTCTAATTATATAAATATTTTAAGTTATCCCTTTTCTTTCTTTAACGTTGCTGTGTTCAGTGCCCTATGCCATAGAACTAGTTTTTTGTTTTTTTTTTTTCCTCTCTCTCTCTTTAAGTTTTAAAACCTTTCAAAAGATTATTCCAATACATGGTAATAAGTCCTATGGTCAAAGGAATTGAGTGCACTGAGCAGAAATTCATGTGTGTCACTTAGAGATTGTGGTAGAAGGTTCAGGTGGCGTCTAAAATGAGACCTGAAAGAAGCAGAGCAAGGCTGAGAAGGAAGGCAAAGGAAATCTTAGTTGAAGAGTTGTTCATTTTGGTAAAGATCCAGCTGAGTATTTTCTGTTGTAAAGTACTGCACCCACAGATTCAAAACCTGTTAATTTGTATGATAATGAAGTCTGGTTGAGGAAATAAAGAAGAATTATGACATACTAGAGTGTCCATATCATCCATGGCAAATCAGAAGAATGCATTTGCAAATTAACAAATGTGTTCTTCCTTTTGGAACAAGGTTATTTGGGAGTCTCTGTTTCCTAGCATAGAGGCCAGATGGCAGCAGTCACAGATTGCCATCCTCTGCATGCTGGTAGTTGTCAACTTCAGATGCTAATGTGGTATCAGAGGCAACTACTGCCAAATAATTTTTAAATCTATATATATGAGTGAACATCCACTATATTCTAGGAACTGGGCAAACAGTTATAAGCAAAAGCTGATTAGTATTGTTTTAGTGGAGCTTGTGGTTTAATGAGGCTTTAAGAAGCTGTGCAATGGCAAATTTTATCCTCTCTTAAACTAATTCTGAATTTTTATAGAACTCCAGATAGCATAATTTGGATTAATTGGGGGAGAGGTAGGGAGTAAACATAGGGAAAATGAGCAGGTAGATCAGAGTATGTTCTTTCTCAGACACAGTAAGGGGATGGGAAGAAAAAAGTGGGTGGTTATTTCCTTTGCAATACTTCCCTTTGTGCTATACACCACTCACCCAAGGGATTCAATCTGGCCATTTCTTCAGTCATATCTAATTAAAGATCATGCCTTAGAATAGGAGAATAATATTAATTTGTGCACAAATGAGAAGTTGAATGGGGTATAATTATATGACTTTTGTCTGTGCCACTGGAAGGGTGGATTTAATATCAGCTCAGATTGGGGAAAGATTTTAGGGAAAAAAAAAATCAGAAATTTAGGTGTCGGTTATGCAAAGTTGGAGACATCCATTTGAGAAAAGTTGAGTAGGCAGTTGAATTTGAATGTATGAGTTCAGAAGAGAGGACTGAGCAGGATATATAAATTTGGCAAACTTGGGCATAGAGATGCATTACTCTTTGAGTATAATTCCAAAAGGATTGATTTTAAGAAGAAAAGGGAATGAACTAGCCAAGGATACTCAGAAGGAGTAAACATAAAGTGGGAGGAAAACTAAGAGAATAGAGATTCAAGGATGAGGAAGTGATTGATTATGCCAAATGTTGACAGGATATGTCAGAGGCCTCATGCCTGATTTCTGCGTTGTGCCACGTAGAGGTCATTGGTTACCTTGGCAATTGCAGATTTGGTCTGAAGTGGAATAGGCTTAATAAAGAACAAAATGTGAGGAATTGGAGCCAGTGGTTTTAGTCTTTGTAAATGTTATGAGCTAAATTGTGTACTGCAAAATTTATGTCTGTGTGTGTATTATCACTCAGTCATATCTGACTCTTTGTGACCCCATGGACTAGCCCACCAGGCTCCTCCGTTCATGGGATTTCCCAGGCAAGAATACTGGAGCGAGTTGCCATTCCCTTCTCCATGGGATCTTCCTGACCCAGGAATTGAACCCAGAGCACCAGCATTGCAGGCAGATTCTTGAAGCCTTAATCCTCAGTACTTTAGAATGATAAATATTTGGAGACAGCACATTTAAAGGGATAATTAAGTTAAACTGTTCAGTTCAGTTCAGTCGCTCAGTCGTGTGCAACTCTGCGACTCCATGGACTGCAGCATGCCAGGCCTACCTGTCCATCGCCAACTCCCAGAGTTTACTCAAACTCATGTCCATTGAGTTGGTGATGCCATCCAAGGTGATATCATCCCCTTTTCCTCCCTCCTTCAATCTTTCCCAGCATCAGGGTCTTTTCAAATGAGTCAGCTCTTTACATCAGGTGGCCAAAGTATTGGAGTTCCAGCTTCAGAATCAGTTCTTCCAATGAACACCCGGGACTGATCTCCTTTAGGATGGACTTGTTGGACCTCTTTGCAGGCCAAGGGATTCTCAAGAGTCTTCTCCAACACCACAGTTCAAAAGCATCAATTCTTCAGTGCTCAACTGTCTTTATAGGCCAACTCTCACATCCATACATGAGTATTGGAAAAGCCGTAGCCTTGACTAGGTGGACAGTTGTTTTCAAAGTAATGTCTCTGCTTTTGAATATGCTGTCTAGGTTGGTCATAACTTTGCTCCCAAGGAGTAAACGTCTTTTAATTTCATGGCTGCAATCACCATCTGCAGTGATTTTGGAGCCCCCAAAATAAAGTCTGCCACTGCTCCCCATCTATTTGCCATGAAGTGATGGGACTGAATGCCATGATCTTAGTTTATTGAATGTTGAACTTTAAGCCAACTTTTTCACTTTCCTCTTTCAGTTTCATCAAGAGGCTCTTTAGTTCTTCTTCACTTTCTGCCATAAGGGTGGTGTCATCTGCATATCTGAGGTTATTGATATTTTCCCCAGCAATCTTGATTCCAGCTTGTACTTCTTCCAGCCCAGCATTTCTCAGGATGTATTCTGCATATAAGTTAAATAATCAGGGTGACAATATACAGCCTTGATGTACTTCTTTTCCTATTTGGAACCAGTCTGTTTTTCCATGTGCAGTTCTAACTGTTGCTTCCTGAGCTGCATACAGATTTCTCAAGAGGCAAGTCAGGTGGTCTGGTGTTCCCATCTCTTTCAGAATTTTCCACAGTTTATTGTGATCCACACAGTCAAAGTCTTTGACATAGTCAATAAAGCAAAACCAGACTGTTGTCCTTATGTAAAGTGGAAATTTGATCACACAGAGACACCAGTGATGCTTGAACTCAGAGGAAGGACCCTGTGAGGACACAGTCAGAAGTTGCTGTCTGCCAGCCAAGGAGAAATCAACCCATTGGCCCCTTGATCTTAGGCTTCCAGCCTCCAGAACTATGAGAAAATAAATTTAAGTCATGCAGGTGTTTTGTTATGGCAGCCCTAGAAAGCTAATTTCACAAGTCTCAGTGTCAGTTTATTTCTTCCATGGCCAAGGTGGCCGAGTGCATTCACCATCTTCTGCAAGGTTGTCTCCCTCAGTTCATGTGCTGATGATGTATATTGTCTTTCAATAACCCTGGTTCTGTCTAGGGGACTTCTGTGGGAGACTTCTGTGGTGCTCTTCGTGCGGTATTTCTTTGCCAGGTCTCCTGTCAAAATAGAAACACCATATCATCAAAAATTGGCATATTACACCATAGTGAACAGCAGAGTTAATAATCATTTGTTACTGCAATTTCTTAATTTCTTGTCTTTCCTGGCTTCCAAAAGATTTCTCTTACTTTCCTGCTAGCTAAGACATACATGTTAAAAAGTGGTGTGTCGTGTGTATGTTTAATTCTATTTTTTTAACTTTTCAAGGTATTTCATTTGGGGAGAGTTTATGGAGTGTGTTTCATGATATTGTCAAAAGCAAAATCCTGAATCACTTTGAATTTTTTTTTCCTTTTGTAATAAAGCAATTTGTTCTTTTCTGCATGTTGCCAATGTGATCATAGCTACTTGCTTGCTTTTTGATCCAGCTGGCTTGTCATTAATCTCAGAGACAATCTATATTAAGTAATTGCCAGCATCTCTGATTGGGATCCCTGGAAGTAGACCAAATTATCCAGCTCATGGTGAAGGAGGTGGATCTGGGTGCTAAATTTTCATGTCCATCATATTCAATTTAATCATGATACAGTCTTAGCAATAATATTTATTTACTAAATTAGTTGAAGCTGAAATAGCCAGTTTTTCTTATGTAAATAAATTTTAATCCAATAAATTCCAAATGTATCTATCAGCCATTGTGGTATATGAAATATACCATTTTAGTGTATTTTATAATCAGAAAAAAACCCACAATATATTAAAAAATAGAAAATTTGTGGTCAAAAGTGAAAGTGTTATTTGCTTAGTCTTATCTGACTCTTTGCGATTGCATGGACTGTAGCCCACCAGGCTCCTCTGTCCATGGGATTTCCCAGGCAAGAATACTGGAGTGGGTTGTGATTTCCTCCTCCAAGGGATCTTCCCAACCCAGAGACTGAACCTACTTCTACTGAATTGGCAGTTGGGTTCTTTACTACTGAGCCACCAGGGAAGCCTGCATGATGTGAGATAGAGGTCCAATTTCTTTTTTTCCTATTTGTATGCCTATTTAAAAAAAAAAAAAAAATTAAAGTGCCTCTTTTTCCTATTGATCTCTCATAATGTTTTTGTTTCACAGTAATATTTAATAAATACATGAGTCAATTTCTTGACTGTTGTATTCCCCTAATCACTTTTTCTTTCTCTGTGCCATGCTTAGAATCTTTTGATTACCATAGGATCCTAGGTCTGGATATCCATCAGGTAGAGAGGATATCTACTCTATTCTCCTTCACAAAATGTCTTGTTTAATGTTTCACCGTCTATAGAATCAGCTTATCAGGTTCCGCAAAACTGCCTATGGGATTTAGATTGGAATTTTATGTAATTTTAGGTTTATTTTATAATATAAATACCAAATTGTTTATCAAAGCAATTGGGGCAACTTAAATTATGCTGGTAATTAATAAGAAACCCTTATTAATTTGAGAAGGAAATTTTAGAATAAAATTTCCAAAAGGTTAAAAAACATGTCCCTCATACAAATATGAACTGAAATGTCAAAACTTATACTCAACTCATTAATGAGGGATACAGCACTGATTTCAAACTGGTAGAGTATTGAAGAAGCTAGGTATTTCTAGGCAATACTAAAATAAGATGTCTGGGTTAGTAGTCCTACCTCTAGAAGTTCTGTGGAACATTTGGTGTTTTCTCTTTTGTTGGGTGGAGATTTGTTGCTTAACTACTTGACACAACTCTACTCACTAAGGTCTGTTATGCACAGAAAATGTAAAGTCAAGGTGAGCAGTTTATTAAAAGAACATCTTGAAACCTTTTTTCCTGCTTCCAAATTTTGGATACTTTTTCTGACAAAATCGACAGAAAAAAATTGACAGCAAATGTTTCTCTAATATAACATTTTCACACTTTAAACTATACCATTGTCTATATTCTTGGACAATTTTAGGAAAAAAAATATTGGGAAAATTCTCTGAGAGAAATTATTTGCCTGTTAAAATGATAAGATAATAAACAGGTTTTTAGATCACTGTTATATTATTTGTCATCTACATAATTTACATTTTATGTTCTTTAGTAAAAATATGGATGATATACTGATTATTTATTAGAAAAAAATACGTGATTATTATTCCTGCATTTTTTTCATAATCAGCCAACAAAACTTAAAAGTTACAATTCCATAAGCAGATTGTGGGAAAATGGTGGATCGTTAAAATAGAGAACAATATAGAAGAACACCATACAGTTGTTAACAATAATGCTCTAGACCCACATTCTCTATGTTTGAGTAAACATAATTATGTTATAAATCTGCAGGTGTAAGATAATTCCCTCTATACAGTTGTTTAAATAATTGAAATGTCACCAGACATTTGTAGATAAAGCAAAACTAAGTTTATTTAAACTCCCTGAAGCTAGGGATTAAACATTAGCCATGTTTCATAGGATAATGTTAGAAGTAATATCTTTATTATAGTTCAGAATAAGTGCGAGAGCGATCTTTTATGGTGAAAGGGGTTTCGAATGATGAAAATTCGTGGTAAGTCCCTTTGAACTGGCGGAAACAACAAAGTGAGGGTTTTGAACGAGTAATAAGACTATGAAAGTCTTGTAAATAAGTGATGTATATTGTTCCCAGTAAGTTGATCTGGAGAGATTTTCTGGAGTAAAACAGTGAAGTTATTTACTGGTTTATATACTTATTTTTCTTAAGCAAATGTTTCTTAGAGCAATCTTCAGTTCAGTTCAGTCGCTCAGTCGTGTCCAACTCTTTGTGACCCCATGGACCGCAGCACGCCAGGCCTCCCTGTCCATCGCCAACTCCTGGAGTTTACTCACACTCATATCCATTAAGTCAGTGATGCCATCTAACCATCTCATCCTCTGTCGTTCCCTTCTCTTTCCTGCCTTCAATCTTTCCCAGCATCAGGGTCTTTTCAAATGAGTCTATTCATCGCATCAGATGGCCAAAGTATTGGAGTTTCAGCTTCAGCATCAGGCCTTCCAATGAATATTCAGGACTGATTTCCTTTAGGATAGACTGGTTGGATCTTCTTGCAGTCCAAGGGACTCTCAAGAGTCTTCTCCAACACCACAGTTCAAAAGCATCAATTCTTCAGTGCTCAGCTTTCTTTTCTTTTTTTTTTTTAATTTTTCTAAATTATTTATTAACATTATGTCACAGTAAATACATCAATTCATAATAAGTCATTTCACTATTGTCTACAGGCAGAGCTTTCTTTATAATTCAACTCTCACATCCATACATGACTACTGGAAAAACCATAGCTTTGACTAGACAGACCTTTGTTGGCAAAGTAATGTCTCTGGATTTGCTGTCTAGTTTGGTCATAACTTTTCTTCCATGGAGTAAGTGTCTTTTTATTTCATGGCTGCAGTCACCATCTGCAGTGATTTTGGAGCCCAGAAAAATAAAGTCTGACACTGTTTCCACTGTTTCCCCATCTATTTTCCATGAAGTGATGGGACCAGATGCCATGATCTTTGTTTTCTGAATGTTGAGTTTTAAGCCAACTTTTTCACTCTCCTCTTTCATGTTCATCAAGAGGCTCTTTAGTTCTCCTTCACTTTCTGCCATAAGGGTGGTGTCATCTTGGAGGAATCAACTATATCAAATTGACATCAATGATCCACAGTTTTTGTTTTCCTTCCATAAATATTTGTCTAGTAACACTTTTTAACTATCAACATTCCAGAAAAAAGGTTATTTGCTATTGTCTAGTTGTTTGTCTCACATAGGAAGTATCTCTTTAACTTTTATAACAACCATGTTAATGAAAGTAATATCTGCATTTTGTAGAGAATGAAAGTTAGGAAAACTGGTAGTACAATGCATATCATTTGATCCCAAAGTCTGTGCTTTTATCCCTCTTAGCCATTATGCTAAAGTAAACAAAAGGAACAAAAGAACATACCAACACATGACTGTGGGGATGAAGTCAGTTTCCCTAGAAAACACAGTCGTTTATTGTAGTATTTATTGAGTGAAATTCTATTTGTGACTGTTTTCTCCCTCTTTTGCCAGGTTGTGCAACCATGTCTTTAATAGTATTCAACCCCTATGATTTTTCTATTAAAAGTCATATGTATGTTATTCAAGTTCAACTTCCCTGGTGGGTCACATGGTAAAGAATCTACCTGCAATGTAGGAGACCTGAGTTCAACCCCTGGGTCAGGAGGATCCCCTGGAGAAAGAAATGGTTACCCGCTCCAGTGTTCTTGCCTGGAGAATGTAATGGATAGAGGAACCTGACAGACAACAGTCTGTGGAGTCACAATGAGTCAGACATGACTGAACAACTAACACTTTCACTTTTCATGTTACTTAAGAAAGAATATTAAGTGATAAAAGATCCTAAAGAAATATATATCCTCAGTGAACTGTGTCTATTACTGACCTGGGACTTTTCCTTTGAGGTGCAGAATGGAAGAGGCTGCTTGGAGGACTAATCTCAAATCTAATGTCACTGGTGCAAAGAATTAAATAAAACTAAAAGGTGCTACTTTCACTGCATGTGCAAGTCTCCATATAGTTTCCAATTTCATAGTAACAACTAGCATCTGTTGCACATGACCAGACTATTTGAGATCCAATGAGTCACTCTCCCAAAACAAACACATTTCTCCTCAAGCTGGGGTTTGCTACTTGATCATGCCGCCCATTCACAGCAATCCTGGGCTGTGGGGGCATCATTATAGTTTCCTTCAAGGTTTTAAAATGACTGATGCAAGAGTCCAATCTGAGTTAGAAATTACATGTTGTCTTCTTTCCTCTTCTTATAAGTATACAGAAAAGGAAAAGAGGATTTACACATTGTAGTTGATGGGAGATTTGATTAGGTGGTTTTTAGGTTTGTAGTGGGATTGTGCTACCTATAAGCTTCTAAATCATTCTGTGAATAACAGCTTTATATTTTAATAATATATGTTTGCATGTATGCATGTTTATGTATATATATATATATATATATAAACATCTTATGGGTGTGTATATATACATATATATATATATATCTTTATACTCTTTATAGTCATTAAGTCATGTCCAACTCTTTGTGATGCCATGGACTGTAGCCTGCGAGGCTTCTCTGTCCATGGGATTTTCCATGCAAGAATACTGGAGTGAGTTGCCATTTCCTTCTCCAGAATATCTTCCCAACCCAGGGATCAAACCCAGGTCTCCTGCATTCCAGGCAGATTCTTTACCACTGTGCCACCCCTGAAGCATAACTTTATACCCAAAGCTAAATCCTCTCCTAGCTTGTTTATCTTTTGCTTCCCATGCTTAGGTTTAAAAATTGAGATTACTTAAATTTAATTATTTTAAACACAATGGGGAAGTACAGAGAGTAGCTCTTGAAAATAAGCATTGCACATCAGGACGTGAGTGTTTAAACTGAAGTAAAACTTGAATACAAAAATATTCTTGGGTTCACTTCTAATTTGTTTTCCCCTGGAAGCCACAAGATTGTGTGTTTCCAGTTACTGGCAAGCTGTGATTACCAAGGAATGACAAAAGCGTAAATGCAGTTATTGAGGGGCATCAGCATTATGTTACCCAGAATGAAAGAAAACTGATGTGTGATTAGCATCCCAGAATCTTTCCTCGTTACATTACATATATCTATCTAATCATGTGTCACTGATCCTGCTCACAGCGCCAGTTATCTCGCTGTATCTCACTGAGCACACTGTTCGCTGAACTCTGGGTAGGCAAGGCATGAGCTAAGAGCCTGGAAGAAATATCAAGGAGTTGCGGAACTGCAATACACATTTATTATCGCCTGGATGATGCAGCAGCCATAGCAGCAGCCGTAGCATAACCTAACACAATACAACTTCTCTCCTGACTGGCACAGTGGCCATAACAGTATCCTCTCCTGCTACTGCAGCAGCCGTCGCAGTAGACACAGTATATTTTGTCGTCTCATGGCTGACCCAATGGACATGGCCAATGACACAGCAGCAGTGCCTCTGTATTTTAGGTGGAGCTCACATATCCCTACAGCACAAAGTAGCTCCTGACCAAGCCAGTACCTCCTGAAGGTATGCACACTGCTGTAAATGATCTCAGCTGTTATATAGTCATTATTTACAAAATGTAGGGCAAGGAAGCCTGGACACTCCATCTTGGCTAATTTGCTCTCTCCCCACACATCATTATATATATATACACATCACTATGTATATACATATATATTTAAATACACATATATGTACATGCATATATATGCATGTACATATATGCATATAGTAGATGGTTTCCCTTTCTGAAAATGGAATTATTTAAAACTTTATTTTTACAGTGCAGAGAATGCTATTGAAAGTCTCCAGAATTAATCTCTGCCTCCTTATCAGTTCAGTTCAGTTCAGCTCAGTTGCTCGGTCGTGTCCAACTCTTTGTGACCCCATGAACCACAGCTTGCCAGACCTCCCTGTCCATTACCAACTCCTGGAGTTTACCCAATCCCATGTCCACTGAGTCTGTGATGCCATCTAACCATCTCATCCTCTGTTGTCCCCTTCTCCTCCTGCCCTCAATCTTTCCCAACACCAGGGTCTTTTCAAATGAGTCAGCTCTTTGTATCAGGTGGCCAAAGTATTAGAATTTCAGCTTCAACATCAGTCCTTCCAATGAACACCCAGGCCTGATCTCCTTTAGGATGGACTGGTTGGATCTCCTACAGTCCAGGAGACTCTCAAGAGTCTTCTCCAACACCACAGTTCAAAAGCATCAATTCTTCGGTGCTCAGCTTTCTTTATAGTGCAATTCTTACATCTGTACATGACTACTGGAAAACTGTAGCCTTGACTAGACAGACCTTTGTTGACAAAGTAATGTCTCTGCTTTTTAATATGCTAAGTTGGTCATAACTTACCTTATAAAGAATAAATGTCTTTTAATTTCATGGCTGCAATCACCATCCACAGTGATTCTGGAACCCAGAAAAATAAACAGCCACGGTTTCCATGGTTTCCACTGTTTCCCCATCTATTTGCCATGAAGTGATGGGACTGGATGCCATAATCTTAGTTTTCTGAATGTTGAGCTTTAAGCCAACTTTTTCACTCTCCTCCTTCACTTTCATCAAGAGGCTCTTTAGTTCTTCTTCACTTTCTGCCATAAGGGTGGTGTCATCTGCATATCTGAGATTATTGATATTTTCCCCAGCAATCTTGATTCCAGCTTGTACTTCTTCCAGCCCAGCATTTCCCCTGATATACTCTGCATATAAGTTAAATAAGCAGAGTGACAATATAAAGGCTTGACATACTCCTTTTCCTAATTGGAACCAGTCTGTTGTTCCATGTCCAGTTCTAACTGTGGCCTCCTTATAAGATGTTATAATGGAGATGGGAAAGTGAAGCACATATAATTATGAAAAGAATAAGATGGACAGAAAGATGTTGGCAAGTGACTTAGGAGAGACTCCATAAATTTTTAAAAATGAGGTTATTGGTGTAAATAGTAAAGACTGGAAGCCAATTAGAAGATCCTTTGAAGCACTTGAGCTTGACCAATTGAAACTAATTCTGGGGGGAAGAAATATTTATAGTAGGCTCATTTATTTAATTTTTTACAAGGTTCCATTTGAATGGTTCAGTTCAGTTCAGTTCAATTCATTTGCTCCATCATGTCTGACTGTTTGCAACCCCATTAACTGTAGCATGCCATGCCTCCCTGTCCATTGCCAACTCCCAGAGTTTACTCAAGCTCATGTCCATTGAGTCAGTGATGCCATCTAACCATCTCATCCTCTGTCATCCCCTTCTCCTCCTATCTTCAATCTTTCCCAGCATTGGTCTTTTCTAATGAGTCAGTTCTTCCCATCAGGTGGCCAAAGTATTGGAGTTTCAGCTTCAACATCAGTCCTTCCAATGAACACCCAGGACTGATCTCCTTGCAGTCCAAGGGACTCTCAAGAGTCTTCTCCAACACCACAGTTCAAAAGCATCAATTCTTTGGTGCTCAGCTTTCTTCACAGTCTAACTCTCACATCCATACATGACTACTGGAAAAACCATAGCCTTGACTAGACAGACCTTTGATGGCAAAATAATGTCTCTGCTCTTTAGTATGCTATCTAGTTTGGTCACAACTTTCCTGCCAAGGAGTAAGTACCTTTTAATTTCATGGGGGCAGTCATCATCTGCAGTGATTTTGGAGCCCCCGAAAATAAAGTCTGTCACTATTTCCACTCTTTCCCCACCTATTTGCCATGAAATGATGGGCCCGATTCCATGATATTATGGGCCCGATTCCATGATATTTGTTTTCTTTTTTTTTATAGAATTCGGGCTTCTTTTATTATTATTTTGCAATGTACATTTTTATTTTATTATTTTTTTAATTTAAATTTATTTAATTAGAGGCTAATTACTTTACAATATTGTATTGGTTTTGCCATACATCAACATGAATCTGCCACGGGTGTACACATGTTTCTGAATGTTGACCTTTAAGCCAACTTTTTCACTCTCCTCTTTCAGTTTCATCAAGAGGCTATTTAGTTCTTCTTCACTTTCTGCCATAAGGGTGGTGTCATCTGCATATCTGAAGTTATTGATATTTCTCTCTGCAATCTTGATTCCAGCTTGTGCTTCTTCCAGCCCAGCATTTCTTATGATGTACTCTGCATATAAATTAAATAGGCAGGGTGACAATATATAGCCTTGATGAACTCCTTTTCCTATTTGGAGCCAGTCTGTTGTTCCATGTGCAGTTCTGACTGTTGCTTCCTGAGCTGCATACAGATTTCTCAAGAGGCAGCTCAGGTGGTCTGATATTCCCATCTCTTTCAGAATTTTCCACAGTTTATTGTGATGATCCACACAGTCAAAGCCTTTGGCATACTCAAAATTGGTAGCTCTGTTAAATAATTTAGTTACCAGAAGTTAGGAGTGAATATTTGGAAAGGGATAAGAACCTGCTTTAGAGTCCACAGTCAAAGGGCAGAATTAAACAAACACTTCTCAGTATCCCTGTGATAGTCTGGTATTTGCACTGCTCTTTTTGTAATACTTCACAGATAACCTGGAACTCTCCTAATAATGAAAAACTAACTTGAAGAGAAGGCAGGAAGCAAGAAGTAGTAACTGAAAGACCAGTGTCCCAATTCTGTCTCAGTACTAGCTATAAATCTGGGAAAATCATTAAATTACTTGAATTAAAAATAAAAGTGATGGCTGCTTTAGTTGAGTCATAGCAACACTGTAAAAATTAATAAATCAACAGTAGTGGAATTTTTTTCTAAATGTTTATTAAATCATGAGGAGATGGTGCAAATAAACAAGCACATCCAAATTAATAAAAAAAAAACTTGCACGGAATGACCATTAATCTCAAAGAAGACCAAGTTGGAGTAAGGAAGAGATTTCAAGGATTCAGCCCACTACAAACCCAAGTATTTCTATCCTTAAGTAGTTATAACCTAAGGAAGAAAAGGAAGATGACTTTATTTCTTCTATTGGACTAGCAACTCAGAGTCTTTAAGGTTTGTACCAAAGAAAGAACTTGGGACCACACTACCTCTTCATTCAGGCAGTGAATGGAAATAGGTTCCTAGTAGGTGTCAAGAAATTTAAATATTTAAGACATAAGCATGAACAAAACGCAGTATGGTCCCCACCCTCGTAGAGTTTACAATCTAATGGACTTATGTCGTATTACTGAGAAGTGCTACCGTCACCATCGTGAAGAGTGATTAGAAGAGAATGAAAGCAGTTAGACCAGAAAGTCCAGATCAACACTCCCTTGTTTGAAATGAGTGCAGTAATTGTAAAACTGATACATGGACAGTATCAGAGGAAAGCAGGAAGGGAACAGCACCAAGGAGACACAGAAGAAGAGTTTTCCTTTGGCAATGATCTGTGTCTACCATGAGTTCCCAAAGAGAATATCTGCAAAACTTTGGCATCCTAAACAGAGTGCAAGGTATTATCAATGCTCAAAAAAAAAAAGTTTTCCTGAAAGATTGGTGCATTAACAACCTGGGTCACCATTAATTTTTGTATTTAAAGTTAGTTAAGAGGAATTTTAAGACTGAAATTGTAAAATTGCTTTTTAACAAGATATTACATATTTTTTATGCTAAATTCAAGTAACCAGAGCAACAAAAAAATGGGAAAAAATATTGAAATCAGTATTAAGTCCTTGATATTGTTAAGGCAAATTGATGATGGTTATGCAAAAAAAAAAAAAAAAAAACCTACAGTACTAAGAATTGTTCCAGAAAATAAAATATCTGGGAGATTTTCAGTTTATATTTGAAGAATAGTATAAAGATAATGCTAAAGCTGAAACTCCAGTACTTTGGCCACCTCATGCGAAGAGTTGACTCATTGGAAAAGACTCTGATGCTGGGAGGGATTGGGGGCAGGAGGAGAAGGGGACGACAGAGGATGAGATGGCTGGATGGCATCACTGACTCAATGGAGGTGAGTCTGAGTGAACTCCGGGAGTTGGTGATGGACAGAGAGTCCTGGCGTGCTACGATTCATGGGGTTGCAAAGAGTTGGACAGGACTGAGCGATTGATCTGATCTGATAAAGATAATAGCACATGAATCTTAGTTATGAACATAGAATAAAAGCTTCTAAAATAAAAGTAAATGAATCCAGCAGTAAATTACATAAATAGTTCACTATTACAAAAACAATATTCCACAATCGAAAATAAAATTGCCTAATATAAAAACACCTAAAAATTGGGCTTTCTTAATGACTATGGTCATTAAGATGGTAAAGAATCTGCCAAACTTGAGTTTGATCTCTGGGTTGGGAAGATCCCCTGTCAGAGGGCACAGCAGCTCACTCTAGTATTCTTGCCTGGAGAATCCCATGGACAGAGGAGCCTGGCAGTCTACAGTCCAATGGGTCACAAAGAGTTGAACATGATTGAGCGACTAAGCACATGACAATATAAAAACAACTAAAATAATTTACCAAGTCAATAAATCAAGAAAAAACAAAAATACACCATCAACTGATAGATTCAAGATTTTTTTTTTTTGAGAATCAGCATTCATTCATTCCTGTTATGATTTTTAGTAAAATATAAGTATTCATTGCAATTTCATTGTCAATAATGTAATTACTTCTAAAGCACTAGATGCCTTCTAGGAAAACATACAATGGTTATTTGATTGTTGTTTTCATCAAAAAGTTCTAGTCGATGTAATAAGACAAAAACAATGAAAAGGGAATACAGATATTGGAAATTTCCAGACTACATAATTGTCTGCCTAGAAAACTCAAAAAATAAGCGTGAAAAATATCACTACCTATAAGAGAGTTCAACATAATTGTCAATTACAATATCAAAAAAGTTAAAGGTCAGAACAGCACAGTTTTAGAATAGTAAACAAAATTATAGGCTCTGCCCAAATAAACCAACAACCAACATATTATTAACCAATGGTAACGTATGTCAGTAGGAATAGATATGGCATAGTAATGATTGCAATTCTACTTTATTTTTATTAACTACAACCACATATCCATTGTGATATTGGTATAAATGGGACAAAATGATCTTATATTTTATTTTGAGTATAAAAATGTGAAAAATGATATTTAAAGGAATAATGAGGGCAGATTTGCTCTAGTGTATTGTTCAAAACTCTATGTTTTAGAATACACTAAAATTACTTACTGGAGGTCAGTAGGTAAAGAGGTCAGTTCAGACAAAGTTAGATGGGAAGAAGGAATTCATAAACGAAGAGAAAAGGAGGAAGAGAAGAAGGAAGAAAGGGAAAAAAGAGGAAGGGAGAGAGGGAGTGAGGGAAAGAAGAAAAGAGGGAGGAAGTAAGTAAAAGCACATTTAAATCTGGGAAGGGAACTACTAAGAGGATATTTAAAATCAGCTAAAATAATGAAAAAAAAATGGGAAAGATAAAAACTAAATTCTGTCCCACCCAACTCCCTGAATACTAGAGAAATATCTGGTGCTTGACAGTTCCCAAAATATACACTATACTAAGCTGCCTGGATTCCTGTACAATTGTCATGAATCAAATAAGTCTCCATTCTATATTATAAATAATAAATCTAAATGACAGTTTTTTTGTACCTGATGGAAGATAGGGTTCAAAAAGTGTTTTGCTTATTTTTTGTTTTTTCATTTTACCTTTGAAAAGTATTTGTATGAATGTATGCTTTAATATCATCCATGTTCCTTAGTGATGTTGACTCAGATCACTAGATTAATTAACTCTGTTGCTTCACATGATATTATGATGAGAATGGAATTTGAAAGTTATTTAATGAGAGACCTTACACCATGCAAAATCGTTTTCACTTCAGGAAACATTCCAGTCGCTTGCAAGCTGTTACTTAGTCTTTGGCACATTTATATGTATTGGAGAATACTCAATTTTATAGTGATGGCCATTTCAGAACTGGGTAATATCATTCATAATTCTCATAATTTCCATAACTAATCCTATACATCACATTACGAATCATCTCATTTTAATAATGATGGTCATTTCACTGTTTAAAGACAGCTGTTGAGTAAGGTTAAACATTTCCAGTTCCTTAAACTTGTCCTTATATGAAATGCTTTCCAGATACTCACTGTTTGCTTAAGGATTTAGAAGATCTCATTTTAGTTAAAATATGCATCTCTGCTGTATACCCAGTAATGCACTCCAGGTATTATATGAAGAATGCACTGATACTATTATAAGCTTGATAATTCTAGGGAGCAAATCTACATGGCTTTTGTTTTATTACTTGTATAATAGCCATATGTCCTTCTCAAATTTGCTTTTGTATCCATAGCAAATTTGAATTAATGTAGCTTAATATCAGTGTCACAGTTACTTTATTAAAATGAACTTTCTTTCACTTGATCAACAAGGGAAACAGGTCCAGTGATGGTTTTCCAAGATGCCAGTGGAGATGTGGGTCTTTGTATGTATTGTTATATGCATACACTTTGTATGTATATAACAAAGTGTATGTATGTATAAAAAGTGTATGTATGTATGTATATTGTTATATACATACACATACTTTATATTGTTACACATAAAGTAAAAAACGAAACAAAACAGAAATCAAAAAAGGATACAAAAGAAGGAAAATGTTGATGGGTGAGAATATTGTCTTTAGGGATAAGAGATAAAGAGCTATTCAAGTTTTTAGAATGTATAACTGATAAATCTTGGTTAGCAATTGATAACAAATACACACTGTGCATGTATTTTGCAGCATATGTAAGTATGAAGGTTTGCATATATATGTAGGGGTGTGTGCATGCACACAGATATGCATAAAGAGATGTTCTGCTAGAAGATATTACTGCAATATCCAACAAGTAAAGAGAATCTTGATTTTTGTCATTTTACACATAAAGTAAAAAATAAAACAGAAATCAAAAAAGGATACAAAAGAAGGAAAATGTAGATGGGTGAGAATATTGTTTTTAGGGATAAGAGATAAAGAGCAATTCAAGTTTTTAGAATGTATAACTGATAAATCTTGGTTAGCAATTGATAACAAAAGCCCTTTGTTTTACTGCATAAGAGATTGCTTTTAAAATATTCATAGATCTTTTTGAATATGCAACTTAGAATTTAGGAGTGAAATATTTCTCTAAGACATGAACGTCTTCCTATGTCAATTATTTTCTCTCCAGTTTTATCTCTCGAGTATCCCTACAAAACAAAAAGCCAACCCCCAAACTATCTACTTTATGTAGATTCCATTATCAAAATTTTGTGATATTTAGTTCAGTCAGTCACTCAGTCGTGTCCAACTCTTTGCGACCCCATAGAGTGCACCATGCCAGGCCTCCTTGTCCATCACCAACTCCTGGAGTTTACTCAAACTCATGTCCATCGAGTTGGTGATGCCATCCAACCTTCTCATCTTCTGTCATCCCCTTCTCCTCCCATCTTGAATTGTTCCCAGCATTAGGGTCTTTTCTAATGAGTCAGTTCTTTATATCAGGTGGTTAAAGTATTGGAGTTTCAGCTTCAGCATCAGTCCTTCCAGTGAATATTCAGGACTGATTTCCTTTAGGATGGACTGGTTGGATCTCTTTGCAGTTCAAGGGACTCTCGAGTTTTCTCCAACACCACACTACAAAAGCATCAATTCTTAGGTGTTCAGCTTTCTTTATAGGCCAGCTCTCATCCATAGATGACTACTGGAAAATCCATAGCCTTGAATAGATTGACTTTTGTTGGCAAAGTAATATCTCTGCTTTTTAATATGCTGTCTTCAGTTCAGTTCAGTTCAGTCGCTCAGTTGTGTCCGACTCTTTGCGACCCCATGAATCACAGCACGCCAGGCCTCCCTGTCCATCACCAACTCCCGGAGTTCACTCAGACTCACCTCCATTGAGTCAGTGATGCCATCCAGCCATCTCATCCTCTGTCGTCCCCTTCTCCTTCTTCCCCCAATCCCTCCCAGCATCAGAGTCTTTTCCAATGAGTCAACTCTTCGCATGAGGTGGGCAAAGTACTGGGGTTTCAGCTTCAGCATCATTTCCTCAAAAGAAATCCCAGGGCTGATCTCCTTTAGGATGGACTGGTTGGATCTCCTTGCAGTCCAAGGGACTCTCAAGAGTCTTCTCCAACACCACAGTTCAAAAGCATCAATTCTTTGGCGCTCAGCCTTCTTCACAGTCCAACTCTCACATCCATACATGACCACAGGAAAAACCATAGCCTTGACCAGACGGACCTTTGTTGGCAAAGTAATGTCTCTGCTTTTGACTATGCTATCTAGGTTGGTCATAACTTTCCTTCCAGGGAGTAAGCGTCTTTTAATTTCATGGCTGCAGTCACCATCTGTAGTGATTTTGGAGCCCAGAAAAATAAAGTCTGACACTGTTTCCACTGTTTCCCCATCTATTTCCCATGAAGTGATGGGACCGGATGCCATGATCTTCGTTTTCTGAATGTTAAGCTTTAAGCCAACTTTTTCACTCTCCTCTTTCTCTTTCATCAAGAGGCTTTTTAGTTCCTCTTCACTTTCTGCCATAAGGGTGGTGTCATCCTCATGTCTGAGGTTATTGATATTCTCCCAGCAATCTTGATTCCAGCTTGTGTTTCTTCCAGTCCAGCATTTCTTATGATGTACCCTGCATATAAATTAAATAAGCAGGGTGATAATATGCAGCCTTGATGTACTCCTTTTCCTATTTGGAACCAGTCTGTTGTTCCATGTCCAGTTCTAACTGTTGCTTCCTGACCTGCATACAGATTTCTCAAGAGGCAGGTCAGGTGGTCTGGTATTCCCATTTCTTTCAGAATTTTCCAATGTTTATTGTGATCCACACAGTCAAAGGTTTTGGCATAGTCAATAAAGCAGAAATAGATGTTTTTCTGGAACTCTCTTGATTTTTCCATGATCCAGCGGATGTTGGCAATTTGACCTCTGGTTCCTTTGCCTTTTCTAAATCCGTTTTGAACATCTGGAAGTTCCTGGTTCACGTACTGTTGAAGACTGGCTTGAAGAATTTTGAGCATTACTTCATTAGCGTGTGAGATGAGTAAAATTGTATGGTAGTTTGGGCATTCTTTGGTATTGCCTTTCTTTGGAATTAGAGTGAAAACTAACCTTTTCTAGTCCTGTGGCCATTGCTGAGTTTTCCAAATTTGCTGACATATTGAATGCAGCACTTTCACAACATCTTCTTTCAGAACTTGATATAGCTCAACTAGAATTCCATCAACTCCACTAGCTTTATTCACAGTGATGCTTCTTAAAGCCCACCTGACTTCACCTTCCAGGATGTTTGGCTCTAGATGAGTGATCACACCATCATGATTATCTTGGTCATGAGGATCTTTTTTGTACAGTTCTTCTGTGTATTCTTGCCACCTCTTCTTAATGTCTTCTGCTTCTGTTAAGTCCACACCATTTCTGTCCTTTATTGTTCCTATCTCTGCATAAAATGTTCCATTGGTATCTCTTATTTTCTTGAAGAGATCTCATGTCTTTCCCATTTACTTGTTTTTCTCTATTTCTTTGCATTGATAGCTGAGGAAGGCTTCCTTAGCTCTCCTTGCTATTCTTTGGAACTCTGCATTCAAATGGATATATCATTCTTTTTTCTCCTTTGGCTATGGCTTCTCTTTTATTCACAGCTATTTGTAAGGCATCCTCAGACAACCAGTTTGCCTTTTTGTATTTCTTTTCCATGATCTTGATCCCTGCCTCCTGTACTATGTCATGAACCTCCATCCATAGTTCTTCAGGAAAAGTTAAGTATTTTTTGTGTTTGTGGCATTAAAATGTTTTCTAACTGTTCTTGAAATCTTAACTTATAGTACATGTATTTAAGATTATTTGAGAAAATTTCAGATGATGATTATTTGGAATTCACCAAGTTTGAGCACAGTTGTTTTTTCACTCAGTATTTTGAAAATTTTATTTTGGCACTATCATTTGAGAGAAGTTGCTAGAATTCAGGGAGAAAGCAAACACATTCATTAGAATGCTACTATGTTTTAGAGTGTTGATACCAATTTATAGCTGATTAAAGGTAGAATATTCAGTCCCTTAATTGATCTGTCTGGTTGGTAACTTACCTCTGGTGACTTTAATGTTCCACTTGCCAGTGCCACTCCTTTGTTGATCAAGCAATATTTAATATGAGACAGATAAATAAATAAGAAAGTAAAGTGTCCCATATGTCATGTCCCAAAATAGGCTCAAGGTAAAGAGAATCCTTGATAAAATTCTATTTCCAAGCCCAGTCCCTTAAGATTCAGTAGATTTGGGGTGATTAGTTCATCCTGACTTTTTAACTATCCAGTTGATTCTTAAGACAGGGAAAAAATTGGGACTACACTGATGAAAAATTATTCTTCATACATATATGAAAGACTTCTGCATTATTGTTGTTTTGAGCTACCAGGAAAGCCCTGAATCATACATACCACTCATTTATCTAGTAATACAGATAACTGAATTAACTGCATATGATATTTAAACGAGTATATCTTTAAAATTAGAACATAACTGGTACTTCCCAAAAAATCAGTGTTTTAACTCACTTCTCATTTTCTATGGTGGGGATTCGTTCAAATTATGTAATGTATTACATCACATAATTTGTTTTTATTTTCATATATCTTACTGTTTAGCTTAATTGTGTTTTTATTTTTTTGTTTGCAGGGTGCAAGTTGAATTCTATATGAATGAAAACACATTTAAAGAGAGACTAAAGTTATTTTTTATCAAAAACCAGAGATCAAGTAAGTCTTTCATTTTATTCCCCTGTCTATATTTTGTATATATGTTCACTGTCATAAAAAATACAGCTATACAGTCCTTTTTCAAAATATCTTTTATATACAGGAGTAAACTTGATTATCTTCTCTGTCAGGCGTTAATGTTTAAAAAGCAGTAGATGTTGCCTCTGGTGATGTCAAAGTATCTTGACACCTTTACATCTTCAAGTCTGGTATCATTTAGTAGACTTCTGAGTGGACCATTTGGATTGATAGAAATACTGAGGAAAATCATTTGAATGAGGGTTCCCCATATTTTCACTGTGAGAGACACCTAAAGCTTGCTTTGAGAAGACTCTGGTGATTCCAGGTGACCATAATGGGGAATAATTTTCTGATTTAGTGTTTAGTAGGGGCGAGTTTACCTATCACACCTAATAGCAAGAAGCATGTAGGATGTCCTGAAATGTACAACACCTTCCCCTGGAGATTTAAAATCATAAAGTGCAGAGCCAAGCTCAGCATATAGCATCCCAGGAATTCTTGCCATAAAATACATTTGGGAAACTTTGGAACTTCAAGAGGGCATGAAACTGGCATAGTCAGTGACCTCCTAAGCCTATTTGGGGTTGAAGTGTCAGTCATACTTCTTACCTCTCCACAATACTATGTATTTTTGAAAAGTCATATATAGTGAACCAGTTTGCAATTTTTTTTCATGTAATTATTGCTTAAGATGTCAATAAGCAATGGAAATAGTTTGGGGTAGACTTACTCTTTCACAGTTTTGACCTCTGAATCCTCTTGGGTGGTTTAATGTGCTTCTGTGGGTTCATAGAGAAAAACTTGAATTATGAGAAGTTGTCTGAATACTGACCACAGGAAGTATTTCAATCTGTAAGGCACACAAATTATAGAATCTTAATGGCTGGTTAGTTCAGGGTTAGGTTCATAATAACTAGTGCTTCTCTAATCTGATTGGTTAGAAGTTGCACCAATAGATATTACTTGAATAGTCCACATCATTTGCATAGAAGGTTTCCTTTATTTTAGTAGTAAAAATTCTGTCTCTCCAGACCAGAAAGAATACCCAGCTTTGGCTAAACTTTTAAGGAGACCAGTTCCATAAAACCAGGGCAATTTCATTAACAGTTTAAAAGACTTTATTAAGAAACTAACCTGTATGTACCTATCATTTTAATAGGAAAACCAAGGAAAAATTACACAATTAATAAGCATTAACCTTTTACTGTTAAATATTACCTTAAGTACACTCACCTATAGCAGAGTAAAAACAAAATGGCATTTCATTTTTAGATCTTATTAAGAAATAATTATTGGAAGACCTTTCTCAGAATTTTATTCATAATGTGTAAATCTGGTACCACCTGATAATTGCAGGAAAGGTAATGCTTCTATTAATCATATTTTAAGCACATTTGGCTTAATGTTAATTAGTCCTCTCCAACATCAACTATCACAGCCATGTACAAAGATACGTCCATGGCTGTGTTATTTCCTACAAAAAAAGTTTTTAAGATTTCATCAGTATTTAAACCTATAACGAAAAGTTAGTTGAATCTCAAAAATGGGGGTGTGAGTGTGTATATTTCCCATTATATGCTATTAGGATTTCTCGGTAATTCTATAATTACTATCTAAATGTATAATACATAATTATATATGATTATAATTTCTGTGTAATCAAATCTGCAAGGTGCTCAAAAGATACAAAGTTTATAACTTATCCTTGTGAATTTATAAGCAGCTAGATTTTCTGGCTAATTAAAATTTATTCCCAAATTTATAGATCTATAAAATGGTTAAACTTTTAAGCATACCTAAACCAATCTTGGTTGGATATGATCTTTATGGCTTTGAATGCTCAAAAGTTGAATTACTTAGTGTATAATATCCACTATTATTTGGGGTTCATACCAGCTGTCATTCTCATTTTTTGTTTCAGTCTTCAGGCACTTAGAACTTCAGAGTGGGTATACAATTATGGTAGTGTAGTTTCTAAACACAACTTAAGTGCTGTACTTAATATTGATATTTTTGACAATTATTTTTAGTTATCTGTGAATTGAGTTTAAATGAAAATCCAATTTCTGTTGTTTGTTTAAAGGTCTAAGAATACGTCTGTTCAATTTTTCTCTCAAATTATTAAGCTGCTTATTATACATAATCCGAGTGCTACTAGAAAACCCTTCACAAGGAAATGAATGGTAAGGTGTCTTTGTATGATTTTCTGCAATATTATTTTGATTAGTTTAAGTTGTATTATAAGTTTTGAGGTAAAACTGGTAATAACATTATGTTAGTTTTAGGTATACAACTTAATGGTTCAATCTTTGTATACATCACAATAAGTCTAGTTACCATACATCACCATATAATCCATATATTATAATGGATTATAATAAAAAATTTTATTAAAAAAATTTTTTTGAGGAGCCACGAAACTCTTTTCCATAGTGGTTTCACCAATTTACATTCTCACAAATCATGTAAGAGGATTCCCTTTTCTCTAAAAGTTTCAATACTTTTTCTTTTTATTATGATCATTCTAACAGGTATGAGGTGATTTCTCTTTGTGATTTCGAGTTGTAATTCCCTAATACTTGGATTTCCCTAGTAATGTTGAGAACCTTTTCATGTATCTGTTGGACATCTGCATATTTTCTTTGAAAAAAGTGTCTATCTGGATTCTGTGACAATTTTTATTCCTTTTTTTGTTTGTTTGTTTTACTATTGAGTTGAATGGGTTTAATGTTTTGAGTATTAACTCCTTTTCAGATATACAATTTGAAAATATTTTCCCATTTTAGGTTGCTTTTTCATTTTATTGATGGTATGCTTTCCTGTGCAGTAGCTTTTCAGTTTGAAATAGTCCCACTTTTTTTTTTTTTTTTTGCCTTTGCTTTTGACATCAGATTCAAAAAATCATCACCAAGGCCTATATCAAAGGACTTACCACCTGTTTTCTTCTAGGAGTCTTATGGTTTGGTTTCACACCTTACATTCAAGTCTTTCATCCATTTTGGGTTAATTTTTATGTATCGTGGAAGACCGTGGTCTTTGTTGTTGCTCTGCTTCCCAGGTGGCTCAGTGGTAAACAGTGCATCTGCCAGTGCAGGAAACATGGGTTCAATCCCTTGGTCAGGAAGATCCTCTGGAGAAAAATATGGCAACCCCCTCCAGTATTCTTGCCAGGAGAACCCCATGGACAGAGGAGCCCTGGCCACGGTCCAGGGGCTTCACAAAGAGTTGGACAGAGCAACAACAACAAAGATAGTGGTCTAGTTTCATTTTTTATGTGTGTTCTATTTTCCCTGCTCAATATATTGAAGAGACTGTCTTTTCCTCATCGTATATTCATAGCTCCTTTGTCATATATTACTTGACTGTATATGTGCGTATTTATTGTTGGGCTCTACATTCCATTTCATTGCTCTATGTATGTCTTTAATGTCAATACCATGCCGTTTTTGTTACTATAGATTTGAGTATACTTTGAAATCAGGGAGCGTGATTCCTCTAGGCTTGTTATTCTTTCTCAAGGTGCTTGGCTTTTTAGGGTTTTTTGTGGTTCCATAGAAATCTTTAAATTGTTTGTTTTAGTATTGTGAAAATGTCATTGGAATTTTGATAGAGATTACAGTGAACCTGTAGATTGCTTTGGATAGTATGGACATTATAACAATACTAATTCTTCCAATCCATGGGCACAGGATATCTTTCTATTTCTTTGTGTCTTATTTATTGAATAATTTATTTTATCTGTGTCATAGTTTTCAGCATACAGGTCCTTTCACCTTCTTGACTAAATTTGCTTCTAGGAATTTTATTCTTTCTGATGGAATTGTAAATGAGGTTGCTTTCTTAATTTCTCTTTCTGATATTCCATTATAATTTATAGACATGCACAGATTTCTGTGCAGTCATTCTACATATCCACAGAGAGTTGATTCCAGGACCCAAGCACAATACCAAAATCCACAGATGCGCAAGTCTCTTACATGAAAAGGCATAATATTTGCATATAATCCATGAACATCCTTGCATATACTCTATGTCATCTCTAAATTGCTTATAATACAAATCTAGTGTAAATGATACTAAATAGCTACTAGCATGGGGAAAATTCAAGTTTTGGTTTTTGGAAATTTCTGGAATTTTCCTTTCAAATACTTGTGATCCATGGTTGATTGAATATGCAGATGTAGACCTCATGGATAAGGAGGGCTAAATGTATGTTGATTCCGTATCCTGCAACTTTGCTGAATTTATCTATTAGTTCTAACAGTTTTTTGGTGAAGTTCTTAGGGTTTTCTATAGGCAGTCTCATGTAATCTACAAATAATTTCAGTTATACTTTTTTTTTCCCAATTTGGATGACTGTATTTCTTTGTCTTGCTTAATTGCTGTGGTGAGAACTTACAGTACTCTGTTGATAAAAGTCACAAGAGTGGGCATCTTGTCTTGTTCCTGATCTGAGAGAGAAAGCTTTTAACTTTTCATTGAGTATGATGTTAGCTGTGGGTTTGTCATATATATGACCTTTATTATGTTGAGGTCCATTCCCTCTATATCTGTTTTGATAAGACTTCAGAAATTGTTATAAAACCAAAACATAAAACATACATTTTTGTGGCACTACGCAGTATTTAGAAAGTCCTGTTCTTCCCCACCTACCTCCTCCCTAATCACACCTCTAAAGGATGAGAAGTTGCTGACCAGATTGAAGTGAGCCCAAGATACTCATTGGGCTGTATTTTCACAAATGAACAGGGTCGCTATATTAATGGGCTTCCCAGGTGGCACTAGTATAAAGAACCTACCTGCCAATGCTGGAGATGTGAGAGACCTGGGTTCAATCCCTGGGTCTGGAAGAGCCCCTGGAAAAGGGCATGGCGACTCACTGCAGTATTCTTGCCTGGAGAATTCCATGGACAGAGGAGCGTGGTGGGCTTTAGTCCACAGAGTCTCAAAGTGTTGGACATGACTGAAGTACGGATGTTGAATCAAAATTCGACAATGTCTTTTCTGTATCTGTTGAGTTCATTATATAATTTTTTACTGGTTAAAGTGGTTAGTATTAATGAGATGTTGAACCATCTCTGCATAAATAAATCCCAGGAATAAAGCCCATTTGATCATGATGTATGTGTACTAAGTTGCTTCAGTGGTGTCCGACTTTTTACAACTCTAACGACTGTAGCTGGCCAGCTCCTCTGTCCGTGGGATTCTCCAGGCAAAAATACGAGAGTGAGTTACTATGCCCTCCTCTAGGGATCTTCCTGACCCAAGGATCAAATCCATGTCTCTTACATCTCCTGCGTTGATACAGGAGCTCCTTTACCACTAGTGCTACCTGGGAAGCCTGTACATCTCATAACTAATTATTATAGTTAGTTTGACTACTTTTTTCTTTTAGCCTTATTAATAGTTTAATAAACGGTCAGTCCACTAGTTTTATTGCTATTTACCTTTACCTGTGAGATTTTTTTTACCATCTTATGTTTTCTTGTTACTGGATAGTGCCTTTTCAGCTTAAAGAAGTCCCTTTAGCATTTCTTTAAACAGGGGTTTAGAGGTGATAGAATCCTTTGGCTTTTGCTTGTCTGGAAACTTCTTTATCTCCCTTCAATTCTAAGTGATAACTTTGCCAAGTAGAGTGTTCTTGGTTGTAAGATTTTTCTTTTCAGCAATTTGAATCTGTTATGCCTCTCTCTCTCGGCCCGCAAATTTTCTTCTTGAAAATCAGCTGATAGAAGTATGGAACTTCCCTTGTATGTAAAAAGGTTTTTTGTTTTTTTTTTTTCCCTCTCTTGCCTTTAATATTCTCTTTAACTTCCTACATTTTTATTACAATGTGTCTCTCTCTGTGTTTGTCTCATTTGTAACTCTCTTGTCTTTCTGGACCCAGATGTCTGTTTTCTTCTGTAGGTTAAGAATATTTTCAGTCATTATTGCTTTGTATAAACTTTCTGTCCCTTTTCTCTCTCTCTGCCTTTTTTGTCATCCCTATCGTGTGTATATTGGTCTTTTGGATAGTGTCCCATAAATCCCTTAAGCTATCTTCACTCTGTCTTTTTTTTTTTTTTTTTTTGCTGCTCTTACTGAAAGAATTCTGCTATCTTGTCTATAAGTTTGCTTTTTTTTCTTCTTCTTCTTCTGCTTGATCTAGTCTTCAGCTGAAGCCCTTTGTTACATTTTCCAGTTTAGTTATTGAATTCTTTAGCCCTCTGACTTTCATTTTGGTGCTTTCTGACATTTTCCATCTCCTTTTTGAACTTCTCACTGTATTCATGTTTTCTCTCAAGTTTGGTGAGCATTTTTATGAGCATTATTTTGGACTCGTTATCAGGTAAATTAATTATCCCCATTTCTTTAAGGATTTTTAAAAATCCAATCTTGTTATTTCTTTTGAAAACTATTCCTCGGATTCCTCATTTTGCTTTTCTCTCTGTGTTTCTTTATTTTAGACAAAACGGGGAACCTCTCCCAGGCTTGAAGGAGTGCCCTTGTGTAAGCCGTGAACCTTATTGTTCAGCCCTGCCCTAGCTTTTGGTTATCTCTCAAATCTTTATGATTGTTTAAACACCCTGATTTATTCTTGATAACTTCCAGATTTTGAGGTTGTACTAAGCCCTGTTGTGTTCAAAGGTAGAGGTTTCAATCAGCCCCTAGTTTTGGCTAAGTGGAAGCCAGACCCTCGGGGAGCAGCTTTAAAGTCCTGTGGGACCACTGTCTTTGCTGGCCTCCAGACAGGTGATTCGGATGTGACAGTTCCACAAGTCAGGGCTCCAGATGAGTGTGTATGCTCCTCTCTGTGAGACCCTGGTGAGCTGTAGCAAGGCCTGAGAGAGTGCAAAGATAACATTCACTCCCCTGGCCTTCACTCCCTAGAACTTCTCTGTAACCTCTCGATATGTGGAAGGCCTGAAGCTTCCCTCACACTGAGACTCCAGCACAAGAATATAAGCCTTTTTCAGTGGCAAACTGGAGATGTGTTTCAGTCTGCTGTGTCATGTTGTGGGGGTGGTAGCCTGCCAAAACTCACTCCTGATTGTTTCAGTCTCCTGGGTGCAGAAGTGTAGGCCACCAGAGCCAGGTACCCAAGGGGCATCTGCTGTTTGAACTGCCTGCACCTGCAGGCTTCAGTGGGGCCCCAGGATGGGGGGAAGTGGTGCTAGCAAGGAGGAGCACAGAGATGGCACCTGCCAGTGCCTACACTTTCTAATAATGTCCAGAAAGACCCCTGTGGCCTTGGCAGTTGCTTTAAGATTGGCTAATGCATCAGTCCTGGGTATTCATTGGTAGGACTGATGTTGAAGCTGAAACTCCAGTACTTTGGCCACCTGATGCAAAGAGCTGACTCATTTGCAAAGACTTTGATGCTGGGAAAGATTGAGGGCAGGAGGAGAAGGGGACAACAGAGGATTAGATGGTTGGATGGCATCACCGACTCAATGGACATGGGTTTGGGTGGACTCCGGGAGTTGATGACGGACAGGGAGGCCTGGCGTGCTGTGGTTCATGGGGTTGCAAAGAGTCAGACAGGACTGAGTGACTGAACTGAACTGAATGCATCTCCTGCCCACGTGGTCTAGGTGGTTTTCAGACTGCTGGCTTTTCTCTGGGTCTCAGGCTTTCCAGGTATGGCGCTAGTGGTAAAGAACCTGCCTACCAATACAAGAGACAAAAACGATGTGGGTTCAATCCCTGGATTGGGAAGATCCCCTGGAGAAGGGCGTGACAACTCCTGGCTATTCTTGCCTGGAGAATCCCGTGGGCAGAGGAGCCTGGTTGGCTACAGTCCATAGGGTAACAAAGAGTTGGACACCACTGAAGTGACTGAGTATGAGTAGGGTGACTTAGTCTGCATGAAGTGAAAGTTGCCCAGTTGTGTCTGACTCTTTTTGACCCCATGGACTGTATATATAGTCCCTGGAATTCTCCAGGCCAGAATACTGGAACAGTTAGCCTTTTCCTTCTCCAGGGGATCTTCCCAACCTAGGGATCCAGCCCAAGTCTCCTGCATTGCAGGCAGATTCTCTACCAGCTGAACCACGAGGGAAGCCCATTTCTTCTAGCACTTGGTTCCATAATTCTAAATAATAAGTGTACACTGCTCTTCCTTGGTTTGCCAATTTTGGATAGTAACTAGGAGCTTCCTACTTTGGTAGATCAAACTTAGTCTGCGTATGAGCCCCTTAAGAGCAGGCTTCCTATACCCTATGCCTTTGGGTCTCCTGAACCTAAATCCTACTGGTTTACAAAGCTGCTGTTTCTCTAGGCTCATTTCTTTGGGTCCCAAGAGTGTCTGTGTGGAGCACAGATTCCGTACTCTGCACAGAGAAGCCCTGTGTGGTGAGATCCCTCCTGCGCCTGGGTCACTGTCAGAGGCAAGGTTTTTTGATAATACTGCATCTCTGCCTCTCCTTGTTGTGTTGTTTAGCCGCTCAGTCATGTCCGACTCTTTGAAACCCCATGGACTGTAGCCCACCAGGCTCCTCTCTCCCTGGGATTCTCCAGGCAAGAATACTTGAGTGGGTTGCCATTTCCTCCTCCAGGGAATCTTCCCGATATAGGGATTGAACCCATGTTTCCTGCATGGGCAGGTGGATTATTTACCACTGAATCACCTGGGAAGCCACCTCCCTCTCCTATTGGTCTCGTTATGGCCCTTATATTTCTTGTTGTGGAGAAGCTGTTCTGCTAGTTTTCAGGTCTTTTTCAGAGGAAATTGATCCATACATGGCTATAGATTTTGTGTGTCTATGGAGGAGGTATGTTCAGGATCTTCCTACACGGCCATCTTGAATTGCCTCCTGAATGTAGTGTAAGTTTAAAGAATGCTATATGGAATTTATTTCTTCAATAAGTGTTTGTCACAAATAAATCAATCTGGTTTTCAGTTAATACATGAATGTAATCTTTGTAGGTTCTTTTAATATATCTCTTTTTTTTTTGCTTATCTAGTTGTCTTATGCTAATACTTGTCATCTACCCACACAATTTTTATTGCTAGTCTAAATACTGTAAGTAATGCTTTGAAATGGATCAGTCTCTTAAAAAAACCCAATACTTTACTGTTCTTGATTTACATATACTCCAGAAAGGTTTACTGTTTTGTATTCCAGCTTTCTACATATTTTCAGTTATAGTTTAGAGGCCACTTTGAAAAAAAAGTTTCTTGAGGACAAAATTCTAAGTGAATTAAGTCAGACAAAAAAATAAATATTGTGTGATCTCACTTATATGGGGGAAATTTTAATACAAAACAAAGCAACAACAAAGCTAGTTATTTACTCTTGAATAGAAACAGCATTTATTGGGATACTTAATTCAAGTCTCAGATTTAGCTTGTGTAGTTCTTTATCTAATTTGAGTTAAATGACATTGATTTATTTTAACTTACTTTTCCATTCATTATTGCTTTTATTAAATCGCATATCTATTCCTTTAAAGGTTCTCCTTTTAATTTCTATCCTTGCTAGAAGCAGTAGGAAAGGGGACTGGGTGTGTGATGGCCTGAATAATTATTATCTCATCACACACCTTGAGTTTTTGTCCAGCCTACTAAATTGAAAATAATTTTCAAAGCTGAAAGCAAATTTGATGGCTAACTTCTGTACCATTATTTTTTCATGTAGAGGTTTGCCCTAAGAAAATTTAAGAAAAATTAAAAGATCAAAGTAAAATGGAAAATGAAGGCATAATATATATTTAAATGAATTGGTTACTCTTTGGCTTATTTAGACAGTGAAATGATTTCTTATGTGTTAAAGGGTTTGGAGATAAGCTAAAGATTAACAAGTGAAATTTCATCATGTAATAATTTATGTGATAATTCTTTATGAAATAATTTATTTAACGAATGTAATATGGTTATTTTACTACCTCTTTATTGAATACTTAGCGTGTATTCATAGTGCTGAAAGTGAAGACATAGCCATGAAAAGTAAAATTCATTACCCTCTGGAAATTTTCAACCCTTATAAAGGTTTTATATTTCAGAGATCTTGTATTTTCTGTCATTGGGATGGTTGTTTTATTTGTTATTTCCTTCAGTACACAATCTTATTATTCTCACCTTCATGTAAAAAAGCATGTGTTTTCTTCTCTTTGTCCTTCACTTTGAGAACCTCAACACTAATCATTTTAACCTTGTTTAACTTACTGGCCTCAGGAAGCCAGCACCTTTCCTGCCTCCCACCCCCCAAATTCTAACTACATGTTCATCTTCTCTACTTGGAGGTTTGATAGTCATAGCAAAGTTGTCATGTTCCAATTGGCTTCTGTGCTTTTCTGCGTCTCAGTGAATGACAACCCCATCCTTCCCCAAACCCTGCTCCACCCACAGCCTCCCACATTTTGGCTGATAGCAACTCCATCTGAACAGTTGCTGAGGCCAAATGTTTTGGAGTCAGTCATTCTTCATTTCTCTTTTTTTTCCCTCACATTCTCCAGCATGTGCAAAACCAGCAGAAAATTCCATCATGTCTACCTTCAAGATGGATCCAGCATACAGCCCCTTTTCAGTGTTACCATTCTGGCCAAGCTGCCTTCCCTTTAGCTGGATTACTGTACCCTTCCTCACTAGTCCTGCTAATTCTGCCTTTTCCACTCTTTGGTTTATTCTTAATGAAGCAGCCAGTATTTCATTAAAGTCAGATCCTTGCACAACTGTGATCTGAGTATTGAAGTACCTACGAAGGATGTAAGAACCCCATTTTCCTCCTGTTACTCACCACCTCTCCCCCTGCACCCATTTTGCTCTGCCACTCTGGCGTCTTCTCTGTTCCTGGGTCACATTAGCCACTCTGCCGGCTCAGGGCCTTCATACCTGCTCTTCCCTCTGTCTAGAATTGCCTACAATCGGGTCACTCTGGCACGCTTCCTCAGATCTTTACTCAAAATCATATTTGTAGTGATGGCTTAGCTGAACATCCTGTTTAAAACTGTATTCTCCTCACAAGACTGCTTGGGATTACTTTTTTCCCTTTCTTTTTACATTTCTCTCCATCGCCTCTAACTCCTTCATATGGTGTACGTGTGTTACTTGTTTATGTTGTTTTCTCTGCATTCCACGTAGATTTCAGTGGATATTCCACAAGGGCACAGGTTGTTTGTTGTCTGAATCCTCAGAACCTGGCACCAGTGTGGCACTGAGTAATTATTTATTACAGGAGTAAGTGAGTCAAAGAGGGAATGAAGGTCCTTTTCGGTCTGACCTTTGCTTCCTTCACCTCAACAGCTTCATGCTCCAGCCCTGCTGACCTACTTGAAGCTGCTTAATACTCTGCTCTCCATTGTCTCAGAACCTTAAACATTTGCTGCCAGTTCTCAGACCTCTGTCTTCCACTCCTATCCCTCCACATCCATTGTTTCTCACCTTACCTCAGGACCCCTGGACCTTCCGGATAACAATTTGTTGGATAAAACTTGATCTGACACTCTTCCTTGACATCATGCCCTATAACCTGGTGCCACTGTGCTCGGAGGGATAGTAGTCTTGGAGCAAGAGTTTATCTCCCTGTCCCAGGATTGAACCTAAACACCATTCCACCAGGGACTAGAGACTGGAAGCAGAATTCTCTGATTCTTACTCAGTTTGGAAGCAAAAATGTCACAAGGAGGCAAAAACTGCAAAACAGGTACAAAGTTTACCATTAGAGACACACAGCACAATGGGAGAACACAGAGAGACAGCTTGTTTTATTTAAGTCAGAAGCAAGACAGAAACACAAACCCAGACAGGAAGGGTATGAGCATCCTCTCTAATGAAAAGCACAGTAAGTCAGAAAGTGGACTGAGATCCACACTCAGAGAGAAGTGCAGGAGTCCTGAACAAGAAACACAGTTAAGAGGTGACTTAAATCACTTTATAAGACAGTCCTTGTGGGTCTTGGTTTACGTTCGGCCAGTTATCTTCTTTCTTCATTCACTGGTCCTAAGACCCTCCCCAATGTGCATGTGCATCTTTTCGATAAAATGGATCCCATCTCACCTGTGGGTGCGTGTCCACACTTATTATGGATCCCCTCCCTTTTTGACCCTCAAGGAGCCTTCCTGCGCATGTGCAGAAGTGAAGTCTTCCTTGAACTCAGGAGTGGGCACCTTATCTCTTTACTTCAGCAGAGCTCGGCTTCAGCCACTAGCTTTGTCCCCAGAGTGTCTGGGTGAGAACAAAGCTTCAATCTTACTCCACTAAACAAACACCAGCTGTCCATTTTAGGAGTCCGTCTATCTCCTGTATCACCACTCTGGGTTAGGAGTAGTTTCTGGGGATTCTCCAAGTGTCCCCCATGTATTTCTGTCACCGACACACCAGCATTGTTTTTAAGACTTGGTGATTTATAAATGAAATGTACTTTAGAGATACCTGAGAATCATAAAATGAGGCACGACAGGATCCTTTTTATAATGAAAGAGCATTGGCAAGTACTAGAAGAGTGAAATAATATTATTTGAAAACAGTGAGCAGTTTCCAATAATTAACTTCTCTGTCATATTAGTAAGAATGTTCAGCTGTAATTATAGAGGGTATACATTTGAAAAATCAGATTACTGCAATTAAAAAAGCATAACAAAATAACTCATGGCTCCATTTTGAATACATTGTTCTGTTTAGTTCCCGTCAGGGTAGTATTGGTTAATGAAAAACAGCAGTGACCTTTACAGACACAGACTCTATTTTAAAATAATCAGGCTAATTTGGCAAAGAGATTAATTGAATTAGAAATTCTGACATAACAAAGATGCAGATATTTTGTGCCACTTTGCTTCATTTTTAAGTCCCAGGAGTCGAAACTGATGTGAAAATGTGGGTGTGGACAAACGGAAGGGTATGAAAAGAATTTTATTGTTAATGTATGAAATTGTGCAAATGGCAAGCTCTCATGGAGGCACAGTTTGGAATAAATGATTTCAAGGCATTGGCAAAGGAAACACACCTATCATGTAGTTTATGGATTTCATTGAGAGCTGAGCCATCAGCATTGTCTTATTGCCTGCTGGCGCTTACAGTTCTTCACTAGGTCAAAACTTATGCATCCTTTCCCACTTTAAAAATTGTTGAAGTCATTATCAATTTTCAATATCAAATGACAAAGACAAAGTAAGAATCATGTAAATGTGCTCATATTTTATGGTAATGGGATTTACATTTAGAATAAGTGCCTAATGGAGCCACAAGTGTGTTGACATGATGTTCTAATTTTAAAGACCATTTCTTCTTTAGGGTAATAACTATTAAAATAAGAAATTTAATTTTTGCAGTATGTTTAAATATCTGATGACCAGTGAGATTGAATATCATAATATTGACCTTTTCTTCTCTTGTACGCATTGATTATAGTATAGATAAAGCATCCCCAAGTGTTCCAACAGGCAATCTGAACAATTCAAAAGGATTTCTTTACCGGATTCCAGGGCTGGTGTTCCTAGTCAGGGTTCATCTTCTCCATATGGTGATGGTCACACACACACACACACACAGACATACCCTATAGCATGGTAAGTTCAGTGTCCTACATGGAACCCACTTTCATTCAGTGGCTATGTGCTGTCCTAAGACCTTACACCACTTTGTAGTCAGCTTTCAGAAAGATGAAGAGAACATGGGAACAGATACAGTTGTTAAAGTTATTGGCCGACGAAGGAGTATCACTTTTACTTGTGTTTCATACCCAGATCTCACTGGGGAATCAGTGACACAGTCATACCATGACACAGAGGCTGAGAAAGTCACCTTTGGCCAAAGAGTAGCTTTTTACACCCAACTCTGTACCATGGAAGAGGAAAAAAAAATAACATTGATAGAAAGCCACTTCTACGTCAGCCCATGTGTGTCTGATGGAAAGACTCTTAAGAGTCTATTATTTCAAAGACTCAGCGTTTAGTTCTCTCTGCCGCATCTCCGACAATGGTGTGAAGTATTGTTGTTATTTTAGTCGCTAAGAAGTGTCCAACTCTTTTGTGACCCCATAGATTGTAGCTCCCCAGGCTCCTCTGTCCATGGGGTTTCCCAGGCAAGAATGCCATTTCCTTCTTCAAGGGATCTTCCTAACCTAGGGATCAAACCTGCATCTCCTCCATTGGCAGGCAGATGTTTTACCACTGAGTCACCTGGGAAGCCCAGTGGGAAGTATACCCATTTTGAAAGGATTCAGTTATTGGAAAATCTTTGTAATATATTGTCAAGACTCTACTATGCTTCAGTATCCTGGTCAAATGATAAATTTATGTTAAATTTTGTCCGTCCTTAAAATGTGGCCATTTTAAGGAATACTCATTTCTTAGGATTTGTTATGATTAAGAGAGTGTCATAATTTTCCTCTTTGATTTAGTGGTCTTACACTTTTGTTAATACAATACAAGCTTGCCTACTGAGTTTGGAGCTTTGTCAACCCAAGTTCCTCTTGAGCTGTGACCCACAAGTCTTTCACATGAATTCTGCCCCACGCAATGACCCTATAACTTTTCTGTGTTTACCAGATGCTTGATTCTTCCAGTTAACATTTTTACCCCTGACCTGCACCTCTGCTGCCAAAGCAGTTCTGACGTTTTCAGCAGCTATTTCTTTACCTTTAGGAGAGGTATTTATTCACCATAAATAAGTGAGCTGTCAAGAGTGGCTGGGGTTGCATGTCATTAACTTTCCATATCTAACTACCATTATTTCCATTGTTTGATATAGTTCTTCCAGTTTTCATAATCATTCTTCAATGTGGTTTTTATCTATAGGCCTAGTTAAGTCATATAAATAATAAATGTTATATTTATATTATTTTTATTTATATATTATTTGGTGATGGTAGTTTAGTTACTAAGTCATGTTTGACTCTTTGCAACCTGCTGTAACCCGCCAGGCTCTTCTGTGTATGGGATTTCCCAGGCAAGAATACTGGAGTAGGTTGCCATTTCCTTCTCCAGGCGATCTTCCTGACCAAGAGTTCGAACCCACGTTTTCTGCATTGGCAGGTGGATACTTTACCACTGAGTCACCTGGGAAGCCCATAATGTATTACACATAAATAATATTATTTATATAATAATAAATTAACAAATTAAAATAGCTAAATAATATAAATTTTATTTTTATTTACTTTTAAAAATATGTATTTATTTATTTGGCTGCACTGGGTCTTAACTGTGGCATGTGTGGACCTAGTTCCCCAACCAAGGATTGAACCCCAGCTCCCCTGCATTGGGAGCACAGAGTCTTAGCAACTGGACTACCAGGGAAGTCCCAACGGTTATTTTTATGTTCGTTCTTGTTGTTCTGTTCTTATAGTTTTAAAAAATGAAATCTGTTTTATTCTTATGATTGTACAAATGGTTCATGATTATTGCAATAGAAATACTTAGGGTGAGGAAAAGGAAGTAAACATTACCTAAAATCTCAGTACCTACAAAAAAGTATTTTTAGTGTTTTGACTGCCAATCTTCTGTAAATTGCATCAATACACACATACAGGTACCACAGTCATGTTGATACAATTAGGATAATATTATATACATCATTTTTATCAATGACTTTTTTTTTCTTGTTGATGGCCTTTTTGCTGTTGTTGATGATGAGCAAGTTAATTTAAATCTCGTGTTGGTTAGGTAGATTCCAGTTACTATTCTGCCATATGTAATACTGCAATCGATATTTCTGTGCAAGTCTATCCTCTGAGCACCTTTTTGTCAATGGGATTGAAGCTCATTTGGAATTAGAGGCTAGCTGCTAGTTTCAGTTTCACCTCTCATTCGTTTTGGTAGTTTTCAAGGAGCATGGAGATCAGATCCCACATTCTTTTTTCATGATAAATGTATTTTATGAAGAGAGTTTGGGCACTACCTTTTTGCTAGAATGTGTACATTTTCCTCCTGTGTATTTAATTTAATTTAATGCCTGGTAAGTGGATGTAAAAGACAACTTTCCAATGGCGATGTCACTTCACATTGAAATTTACATATTAGAGTTTTGTAGAAATGTTTTTTTAAGGACTGTGAAACTTATTCCACATGACACAGTCTTGTACTTAAAATTTTTTCTTCACAGGCTTATTTAAATTTAAGTACTCTGATATTTCAAGACCTATTAAAACAACATGTCAGATCAAAGAAAATGTCATTAATTAGATAATTAGCTTTTAGTAAATCTGTATTCACTACCAATTTCCTTTTGAAAATGCTCTCAAACTTATGATTAGCAATTTATTTTATGATTTTATAATTTATTTTTTGCTTTTGAATTTATTTTATGAGTTTTCTATCTCCTTATTTTGTATTTTATAACATATCATTTCTATGTACAAAAAAAAACAACCTATATATTATACATTCCTCTTTGTTCCTGCATACTTTGTTTTGGCTTCATTTTTCAAGTGTTACTGAGAACATAATAAGGTGTGTTCTGGAAAGGAGAGTGGTGCTGAGTTCATCATCCACATTTTGCCTTTCTTGGCTCCATCCATTTGTCTGTATTGAATGCCTAGACTACTGTACTTGGGAAGACATTAGTACCATAACGGTGAGTAAAAGAGATATACTCCATCGTATGGAACTTGCAGTTCAGTGAAGATACAAGTATTAAAGGGGTACATTAACAAACAAATTTAAGGTTACTCCTGAGATGAGTGGAGGCAGAAGTATAGTGAGTGACATGGCCTAAGAGATTCCTTGGCTGCATTGATTAAGGGGAAGTTTCCAGAAAGATTTCCCTGAGAGAAAGTTGAGCTGAGAGATCTCTGATGAGGGAAGAACATGTTAAAAGGGCTGCAATAGGAAGCAGTGTGTCACTGCTTAGACTTAGTTGACTAAGTCTAAGAGTGCCAGGGTCCAAGTTTTGGTCTTTATCTTAATAAAAGTAAAGTGTCAGTGTTCAGTGGGGTGATGTGACATGACATGCATTTAGAAGGAATCTGTGTAGTTGAAATTTGGAGAAAAAATATAGAAAACAAAAGGAAGTGTAGGGTCCAGGTTTTGGCTTTTACAAGAGTACAATTGTAAGAAAATGATCATTTATAGTAAGGTGGTTCTGGCCATAGATATGAAGAGAAGTAGATACATTTTACAGATATTTGGTGGAAAGAATTGGAAGGGTTTGGTGACTCATGTATTCAGTATTTATAGATACATGGCAGGAAAGCACCTAAGATGATGCCCAAGTCTTTGGCTAACCAAACACAATGAAATTTGGTGCCACTTACTGAGATGTGAAAGGCCGAGAAGACCTATTTTGTTGGGAAATGGTGCAGGTTTGGTTTGGAGCAAAAGAAGTCAGTCATCCAGATAATGTTATATTCTAGAATCACAAAGTATAATATACTAGATTGTTGTTATAATTCAGTTGCTAAGCCATGTCTGACTCTTTGCAACCCTTGTGGACTACAGCACACCAGGCTTTCCTGTGCTTAATTTTCTTCCAGAGTTTGCTCAAATTCATGTCCATTGAGTCGACGATGCCATCCAATCATCTCATCCTCTGTCATCCCTTTCTCCTCCTGCCCTCAGTCTCTTCCAGCATCAGGGTCTTTTCCAGTGAGTCAGCTCTTTTTATCAGGTGGTCAAAGTATTGAAGCTTCAGTATCAGTCCTTCCAATGAATATTGAGGGTTGATTTCCTTTAGGATTGATTGGTTTGATCTTGCAGTTCAAGGGACTCTCAAGAGTCTTCTCCAGCACCACAGTTTGAAAGCATCAATTCTTCAGCACTTTAGCCTTTTTTATGGTCTAACTTTCACATCCATACATGACTACTGGAAAAACCATAGGTTTGCCTATATGAACCTTTGTCCGAAAAGTGATGTCTCTGCTTTTTAATTCACTATCTAGGTTTCATAGCTTTACTTCCAAGGAGCAAGTGAATATACTAGGTATTTTCTTTGAATAGTCTTCTAAATTTTACAGTTCTTTTTTAAACAAGGAATTTTAAAGAGTTTATTGCTCTTTGTGTTTGTTTAACATATTACCCAAAATAAAATGATTCAAAGATTTAAAAATACACACTCTCTTTTGGGATTCCTCGAATACTTTATCACTATAGTGAGTGGGCTTAGTTCTGTTTGTAGTTTTTTTGTTTGCATTTTTTGGGCAATGTAATATAGCTATTTTCATCTTTTCCTGAGTAGAGTATGTTGCTGGGAATGACTAGTATTTGAATCAGCTGTGCACCAAATGATGTAGATAGGGATGAAGTATAAACAGTGAAAAATTGTAACTAGTCGTACATTAGAATATATGATGTTCTTTGCAGACTATAAATGATTTTTAGCATCAAAGATAATAGTACTTTTAAGACACATTTAAAGATAATTACTCCTTATTCTGCATAATGTTTTATGCTAACCTCAGTCACAGTTTTTTTTTTGGTGGTATATTAAATATTTTATTAAATATTAATACGAATCTAAATATTAATGTGCTTTACAATCTGAAAGTGTTAGTATTAGTTAGACTGAGTGAAGTCGCTCAGTCATGTCCGACTCTTTGCGACTCTATGAACTGCAGCCTACTAGGGTCCTTTGTCCATGGGATTTTCCAGGCAAGAATACTGGAGTGGGTTGCCATTTGCTTCTCCAGGGTATCTTCCCAACCCAGGGATCAAACTCTGGTTCTCCTGCATCGTGGGCAGACGCTTTACCATCTGAGCCACCAGGGAAGCCCAAATATTAATATGCTTTACAATCTGAAAGTGTTAGTCACTCCAGTCATGTCCAACTCTTTGTGACCCATGGACTGTAGCCCCCCAGTCTACTCTGTCCCTGGGATTTCCCAAACATAAATACTGGAGTGGGATGCCATTCCCTTCTCCAGGGATCTTCCTGATCCAGGGATCAAACCTGGGTCTCCTGCTTGGCAAATGAATTCTTTACTGTCTGAGCCACCCCTTCAACCTGAGTTACTGACTTTATTCTGATTATTTCTACTGTTGAATTTGTACTGACAAAATATTGTTTAAAAATAATAAAATGCTAGAGTTTATTGAAGGTGTTTAAGTGACCTTTCACTGGAGTATTGATTAGCAAATGGTTTGGAGTTTTTCTCCCCTGGCATTTTCACTCTTTAAATAAGAGTCCATGGTCTTTTCTTTTGATTAGTATGAGACCGAAAACAAAATAAAAAAGAGTTTTTTCCCTGAAATAGAAATGAATATTACCAAAAAGAAAATTAAACCAATATAAAGGTTTTTTCCCTAATTTTAATTTTGATGTTAATATATTGTCTCTATTTTATTGTCTCTTTATGTTAACAACATTTAAATATTTTCAACTTTTATCAAAATTTGAAAATGAATGTTTTTTTCACTTGGAAAAATCTAATGTCTTATCATTCTTTTTATAGGTCTCATATCTTTTGGGTGAACAGAAGTCTACCTTTATGGGGCTTACAGGTTATGTACAATTTTGTTTTATTCCTATATGTCTAGATGTACTCATATTTTACAGGCCGTACTACTGGGAGAAAATTATTGATATTAAAATTAAACAATTAAAATTGTTTATTGTTTAATTAGCCTTAATGCACATCTTGAAGTTTTTATTTCTTTATGTTAACCTGATCCTTGCATTCTACCTGTTGAGAATTTCCTCATGGTCAGGATTAGACTTCAGAAAGCTTGAGTAAAACAATGTTTGAAATCAGAACAAGTTCTCCAAACTAATTTATGTGTTCCTAAATTCTTAGGTTACATCCATGTTTGAAAAATTAGTCAAAAGTCCTTAACCACATTTGCCTTTTTACCTTATGTTCTCAATATCAGGGGCATGGCAGAATCTTGATGAATAATTGTTAAATGAATAAACAAATGAACCAATAGCTCTTATTACCAATGGGAAGAGCTTGGTCCCTTAGTAGATAATTTTGCAAATAAAACAAAAAGTATGCTCTGGCATTAAAAGGGTCCTGAAGAAGGAGTAAGGAAATGTGAAGAGAACAGTGCTTCTGAATTACATATTTGGTGTGTTTCCTGAAGTCCTGTGTGTTGTTCTTTGTTCTTTTTTCTGTTGATTTTCATGCCTAGCAAACTTTTTACAACTTCACATATCCTCTACTCCTGTCTCTTTCCTTCAGATGCTTTTTAGTTTTTGTTAATTTTCAAAAGCAAAAATTATTCAAAGAGTAGAATCTCTAAGATTAAAAGCATTAGAGATTGGAAGATAGTTGAATCTGGAAGGAATGGAAAGACTCTAAGACTCATTGTTTATAAGCAAACATTAAAATACTTTAAAATCAAATATTTGGTTTGTCATTTAACATCAGGGTGATTCTGAGATCTGTACATTTTATATGCAACTATGAATTATTTTGATTATGTATGCATTGTGTTTATTACTATGAAATCAAGTTTTTACTGTGTTTGCATATTTCCTATTTTATAAGTTGTGTTTTATGTTTTTTTTAGTGAATCTTATAGTAGTGTCATTAACTGACAAATAACTCTTCAAACATTTTAGTTTCAGTAAAAATGCAGTTTTTAATTTCTGAGTTAGATTCCTATATTATCCATCAGTGAGGTGCACACATATAAAGTAAGTTAGTATTTTTCTGAATAATTATATATGACCTTGAAATATATTTTGATCATTCAAATTGTTTCTTACTTAAGAGTGATATCTTTAAATATGAACGCTCATTTTTCAATAGGATTTTGAGTAATTCATCCTGAAAATGGTTTCAAGGTCACCTAACAATGTGTACCTTTAGAATGGCACATATGAGTTAGAAAATTTGTGGGGAAAATCTAAAAAGTTCAACTTTTCTATTTTAATAATGTCTGGCTAATGTATGCACTTCCGGACTTATTTTACTTTTATTGTCATGCATTCATATGTTTTTAAATTATCCTTATGTTTTAATATTCACCTATATCAAAATTTTCATTAAAACAGGAGTCAGAATCTAAAACTCTAGGGAATCTGCTTTTCTGACAGGTTGACTTCACCCTCACAAATCTATGAACAAATATATTTGTTACCTTAAATACTTCATGTTGATACTTGCTTAGTATTCCTCTCTCCCAAAGTGCTTAGAGTCTTTAACACAAGACAATTTGGATGTCCTTTCTGTTGGAGCCACTGTTCTTTGGGAGTTGAGCTGAGGAAATTGTATGCGGAGTAGAGATGAGAGAGAAAGGCGGGGACTTGTCTAGGGCAGTGCAGGATGCCTATGTCCACTGCAGAACGGGGATTGGTTATGAAGTCTGTTCAGACGGAATCTGAAAGTATCTTGGACCATTTGCTTTAATGTTCAAGGATGTTACTGTTTACCTTTGTTTGAGGTGGATGATAGGATGCAAATACCCTCCAACTCCAAGCTTGTATTCTTTGATTTTTCTGTAGGGAACTGCCATTTTTGGCAGGTGAACTGAGAGGGAGGCTGTGTGGCTGGTTTTATGGTGGAGCAGTCATGTGATTGTGTGTATCAAGGATACATATCATTCAAATTCCAGTCATCTGACTATTCTAATCCCACACTTAACGTTTGTGGTAATAAATTTTAAAAGACTTACTGAGGAGTATTAGACATTATAAAAACTAAACTGCAGTGCCCAGGACAGCCTGCTCCCTACCACTTGTATATAGAAGTTAAGAGTGTCAAACAGCACCTCTGTTGCTGAAACTCGGTCTCTGTTGACCAGAGTCAAATAGAAACACGGAGACAGAATTTCGGGTGAAGTAGAAAAGAGTAGCTTTAATTGCTTTGCCAGGCAAAGGGGGCCACAGTGGGCTAATGCCTTGACGACTGTGTGACCCCTCTTGGAGGGGGTAGTGAGGAGTTTTATAGTGTTCAAGAAGCAGGGTGTAATCAGCTCGTGGACAGTTCTTGGATTGGTTGGCATCAAGTTGAAGTTTTGAGCATGATCAACCTTCTGCTTTCAACTAGTCTAGGGTCTATGTTCTTATGGTCAGCAGTTTTCATCTGGAGAGGGAGTCTGCTTCCTGTAGAAGCAGTCAGGCTTTTATCTGTATCTTTCAGGGAACTGGGTGGGATTTCAGTGATACTGTTATGTGCCAGAATTATAGTCTAAATTGTTATCAGTTCTTTAGCCCAACAGCTTTTCCTTGTTTCTGTATCTTCATATTTCCCAATCATTAACTCTTGAGTCACCATTTTACTTCAAAAGACAAGGACACGAGGCCTTGTATTTGGTTTCAATCCCTATATCATATATGATATATATACATACTCATATATGCACACACATACATAGGCATATATTTATAAATTGATAGTATATTCAGAATATATATCTTTGTTGCATCTTCTCATTAAGGCATAATTTATATTTTAGGTTTTAGTGGCACTGATAAGTCTCTTTGAAACAATACTGCTTGGTTATCTCAGTTATAAGGTAAGTTGTTTTAATTAGAAATTTTCTGCCAGTGGAACACACTACTAGCATTTACCTAGTATTCGTCTATTTATAATTCACACTCTGGGGCTAAAGCAAGATCTTCTTAAACCCCTTTAATTATTCTGGGCCTCTCCAGTATGTAATAAAAAGCTGTGGTAATATAGTAATGTTTTCCTTGGTGGCTTAAACACACTTCACTAATTCCTCTGGTCTAATTTACCCAGTATATGCATGCTTATATAAGGCAAGTGAATGGAATTGTTTGGCTTTTTATTGTTCTCAACCTCTTCTCCTGATCTGTACAGAAAACACTACGGGAGAAAAGTGTGTCTGTTAGGAATTATTAAAATGAATTCCCTTCATTTTTGGCAAAACTTTGCTTGGCTAACGCAATTTAACAAATGTTTATTGAGCTCTTGTTTGATGAAGAGCACCACACTGTGCATTGTTTTTTGTTCGTTTTTTCTTTTTTTTCTCAATGAGTTTACAATCCAGAAATGAGGGTAGGCAGGAGAAGATTATACAGGCAATAATAATACAAGGTGGAATAATAAGTACATCCCATGAGATGCAAATAAATCTCATTGGGGGTTCATCAGTTCAGTTCAGTCACTCAGTCATGTCTGACTATTTACGAACACATGGATTGCAGGAAACCAGGCTTTCCTGTCCATCACCAGCTCCCAGAGGTTACTCAAACTCATGTCCATTGAGTCAGCGATGAAAACCAGCCATCTCGTCCTTTGTCATCCCCTTCTTGTCCTGCCTTCAATCTTTCCCAGCATCAGGGTCTTTTCAAATGAGTTAGCTCTTTGCATCAGGTGGCCAAAGTATTGGAGTTTCAGCTTCACCATCAGTCCTTCCAGTGAATATTCAGGACTGATTTCCTTTAGGATGGACTGGTTTTATCTCCTTGCAGTCCAAGAGAGTCTCATGAGTTTTCTCTAACACCACAGTTCCAAAGCATCAATTCTCCGGCACTGAGCTTTCTTTATACTCCAACTCTCACATCCATACATGACTACTGGACAAATTATAGCTTTGACTAGATGGACTTTTGTTGGCAAAGTAATGTCTCTGATTTTGAATATGCTGTCTAGGTTGGCCATAGCTTTTCTTTCAAGGATCAAACGTCTTTTAATTTCATGGCTGCAGTCACCATCTGCAATGATTTTTCTGTCCAAGAAAATAAAGTCACTGTTTTCATTGTTTCCCCATCTATTTGCCATGAAGTGATGGGACCAGATGCCATGATCTTCGTTTTCTGAATGTTGAGTTTTAAGCCAATTTTTTCACTCTCCTCTTTAACTTTCATCAAGAGGCTTTTTAGTTCCTCTTCAGTTCAGTTCAGTTCAGTCACTTAGTTGTGTCCGACTCTTTGCGACACCATGAATTGCAGCACGCCAGGCCTCCCTGTCCATCACCATCTCCTGGAGTTCACTCAAACTCACGTCCATCGAGTCCGTGGTGCCATCCAGCCATCTCATCCTCTGTCATCCCCTTTTCCTCCTGCCCTCAATCCCTCCCAGCATCAGAGTCTTTTCCAGTGAGTCAGCTCTTCGCATGACGTGGCCAAAGTACTGGAGTTTCAGCTTTAGCATCATTCCTTCCAAAGAAATCCTAGCACTGATCTCCTTTAGAATGGACTGGTTGGATCTCCTTTCAGTCCATGGGACTCTCAAGAGTCATCTCCAACACCACAGTTCAAAAGCATCAATTCTTTGGTGCTCAGCTTTCTTCACAGTCCAACTCTCACATGCATACATGACCACTCATAAAACCATAGCCTTGACTAGATGGACCTTTGTTGGCAAAGTAATGTCTCTGCTTTTCAATATGCTCTCTAGGTTGGCCATAACTTACCTTCCAAGGAGTAAGCGTCTTTAATTTCATTGCTGCAGTCACCATCTGCAGTGATTTTGGAGCCCCCCAAAAATAAAGTCTGACACTGTTTCCCCTGTTTCCCCGTCTATTTCCCATGAAGTGATGGGACCAGATGCCATGATCTTAATTTTCTGAATGTTGAGCTTTAAGCCAACTTTTTCACTCTCCTCTTGCACATTCATCAAGAGGCTTTTTAGTTCCTCCTCACTTTCTGCCATAAGGGTGGTGTCATCTGCATATCTGAGGTTATTCTGCCATAAAGGTGGTGTCATCTGCATATCTACGGTTATTGATATTTCTCCCAGCATTCTTGATTCCAGCTTGTGTTTCATCCAGCCTGGCATTTCGCATGATGTACACTGCATATAAATTAAATAAGCAGAGTGGAAATATACAGCCTTGATGTACTCCTTTCCTGATTTGGAACCAGTCTGTTGTTCATGTCCGGTTCTAAGTGTTTCTTCCTGACCTGCATACACATTTCTCAGGAGACAGGTCAGGTAGTCTGGGATTCCCATCTCTTTAAGGATTTTTCACAGCTTCTTGTGATCCACACAGTCAAAGGCTTTGGCGTCAGTAAAGTAGAAGAGGATGTTTTTCTGGAACTCTCTTGCTTTTTCGATGATACAATGGATGTTGGCAATTTGATCTCTGGCTCATCTGCCTTTGATCAATGCAAAGAAATAGATGAAAATATTAGAATGGGAAAGACTAGAGATCTCTTCAAGAAAGTTGGAGATACCAAGGGAATGTTCATACAAAAATGGGCTCAATAAAGGATAGAAATGGTATGGACATAACAGAAGCAGAAAACATTAAGAAGAGGTGGCAAGAATACACAGAAGAATTGAACAAAAAAGATCTTCATGACCTAGATAATCACGATGGTGTGATCACTTACCTAGAGCCAGACATATTGGAATGTGAAATCAACTGGGCCTTAGAAAGCATCATTATGGACAAAGCTAGTGGAGGTGATGGAATTCCAGTTGAGCTGTTTCAAATCCTAAAAGATGATGCTGTGAAAGTGCTGTTCTCAATATGCCAGCAAATTTCGAAAACAGTAGTGGCCACAGGACTGGAAAAGGTCAGTTTTCATTCCAATCTCAAAGAAAGGCAATGCCAAAAAATGTTCAAACTACTGCAGAATTGCACTCATCTCGTACACTAGCAAAGTAATGCTCAAAATTCTCCAAGCCATGCTTCAACAGTACATGAACCATCAACTTCCATATATTAAGGCTAGATTTAGAAAAGGCAGAGGAACCAGAGAGAGAGGTTATATCATGGGATGAAAAGACCTATTAAGCAGAGTCCTTGAACCAGTGATTTCACTAAAGTAAGATCATAATTTCATTTAAAAAAAAAAGGCAGAACAACAGGGATTTGTAGAATTAGCAAAGGAATAAAATAAGAAATGTGCATATAAAATTGGAAGAATGAATAAATATTTAGGTTTGGGCAGCATATGGTGTGTTTGGGAAAATATTGTTGGGATAAGTTTGCTACAGTATTGTGAGGGCTGTGTAGAGAAACCTAGAATGGGAAGTTGGTGCAGGATGTTGAACATGAGAGTTCTGTAATTGTAACTAAGTTTTAGAAGTATTAGTTTGGAACATCTGCGCAAGCAGAAGTCAAAGAGACATTTCACTGAAGTCCATATGCTCTGCTAAGACACAATTGAAGTAGAAAAGGAAAAGTGGGAGTGAGGTTTTGGCCAGGTGAGAGGAATAAACTAAGTCAATGCAGGAAAAGTCATGAAAGTAGAAAGTGAAGACATCATCAACAGATTGTTGAGATAGAAGAAGAGAACAAAATGTGAGATATCATTTTAAGATTTCCTAAATCCAAATGACAGTACAAGGCAGTAAAACCAAGAAAAATTACATCGAGGAAAAAAATCAGATTGGGGTCAAGATAGATGGAATAATGGAAATTGTTTTGGGAAGGATGAATTTGAGGTATTTTTGGACAAATAGGTGTGATATGCAGAGAACTGAAAAGGAAGATCTGGGACCTGCAGAAGAGATTTATTAAGCTTTGGCAGTCATTTCCAGTGAAATGTTGAAGAAAGCATGCAAGTTGATTAAGGATGGGATAGTAACCAATGGAGAAGAGATGACCCATGTTAATGGAAATGCTTATGTTGTGGGTCTTGAAAGAATAGAGCAATGAGGGCAGACAGAGGAATAAGTGAGAAGGGTGGAAAGTCTTCGGAATGGTTGTCATAATCATCGCTGATTTCCAGTTCACAGTTATTGCATGTACCGTATCAACAAGCACATTAAAGTTTCTGTTTTGAGGGGATTTTTATCTAGCATATAAATTTCTTTCTCATTTCACAACATAAAGTCTGAAAGGTAACATTCTGTTGACTACTTTTTAATCTTTAATTTGGAGCAAGAAATCTTTTCAAACTCACCTTTTCCCCCTGGCTTCCTTTATAAAATTCTTATATGTGCCACCTAAAGAACATAATACCAGTGTCTAATCAGGTAAAATGGATGAATTAGAAAATGTAGAAAGAAAAGGGTGCGTGGTTTCCAAATAAACACAGATGGATTTATTTACTGATTATGAAGAAAATCAAATATTAGGAATGACTAAGAGAAAATATTAGATGAAAGATATGAATGATGGCAAGTTTAGTAAGAAGCTTGAGAAAAGCAATTGGGTTTACAGTTTAGGAGATCATTTGTTATTCACCCTTAAGAGACCAGTTTCAAAGGAGTACAATTGAGAGTAAAATTTTCAGATGAAGATTGTTGATTGATCAGTACAAAAGCTCACTAAAAGTAGTAGAATGAGGTGGAAGATTGCCTTGTGATGGTAAAAATCTGCATGATTTAAAATGAGCTGGTAGAAGGGACAGGAAAAATGATGGATAAAGCAAGATTTATAAAAAGTAAGAATAAGCTAGATTAGGAAGTTGAGGATTACTAGTTAGCTTTGGATACATTCTGTTCTTTTCTGAGAACTCTGAAGATGGAAAATGGTGCCTGAAAGAATATTTTGAAGTTGGAGAAAATAAGCTGGAAAATTTTGCATATATGTAGCCACTCAACCCTAACTTACCTGGAAAGTACTAGCTTAGTGACAGACAGTTTAGAAGGAGATGTTGAGGAGGGCTCTTTAAATGATTTATTAGTGAATCTCCTCATCAACGGAGAAGGCAATGGCAACCCACTCCAGTACTCTTGCCTGGAAAATCCATGGACAGAGGAGCCTGGCAGGCTGCAGTCCATGGGGTTGCTAAGAGTTGGACATGACTGAACAACTTCACTTTCACTTTTCACTTTCATACATTGGAGAAGGCAATGGCAACCCACTCCAGTGTTCTTGCCTGGAGAATCCCAGGGACAGGAGAGCCTGGTGGGCTACCGTCTATGGGGTTGCACAGAGTCAGACACGACTGAAGTGACTTAGCAGCAGCAGCTCCTCGTCAAAATAGCTACTTCATAAATATGTTGTTAAGTTGCTAAGTTGTGTCAGACTTTTGCAATTCCATGGACTGTATCCATTAGGCTCCTCTGTCTATGGGATTTCCCTGGGAGAAATACTGGAGTGAGTTGCCATTTCCTTCTCCAGGGGATCTTCCTGATCCAGGAATCAAACCCACGTCTCCTGCATTGGCAGGTAGATTTTTTACTGCTGAATCACCAGGGAAGCCCATAAATATGTACTGATTGACAAATCTGGATTTTGGAAACTTAAGAGAAAGAAAACAATCGAGTAAATTAATATCCAAGGTGTTATATTCTAAGGTCCTTAGTATGCATGTTATAAATGTTGAATGTAATATACAGAAAGTGATGTACTGAAAAATAAGGATGTGGGTGTTTTTCTCTAATTTAATGAAATATTTTCCACTGTAACAAGAGTATCTACAAATACATAAACTGGTCAAAATATTAATTTGCGTTCGTGAATGTATTTGCTCCAAATTCTAATTAAAACTTAATATAAAATTAACTTTGAGGCTTTAAATGCTAGCAGTCATTTAACAAGCACAGACTCAAGATGGAATTATAGTTTCCCCTTGTGATTTTATGGTGCTGACCTTTGTAATCAATTAATTCCTGCCATTTATAAAATGAGAGCAAAGATTATAAGACCTAGTAAATAGGGCTAGATGATGTATAATATTTTCATCCTGACCTTCATAGACATTAATGTCTAGGTCATGGTGGTTGAGTCTTGTGTGTTACAACACAAAAGATAGCAAGGGCTTATGTGATGTGGGGAGGATTTCTTTTCTTTTCATTGTTGTCTTTTAGTCATTAAGCCATGTCCAACTCTTTTGAGACCCCATGGGCTGTAGCCGACCAGGCTCCTTTGTCCATGGAATTCTCCAGATAAGAGTACTGGAGTAGGTTGCCATTTCCTCCTCCAAGGGAATCTTCACAGGCCAGGGATCAAACCCGAGTCTCCTACATTGTGGGCATATTCTTTACCACCAGGGAACCCTTTTCCTTTCATATGTTCAGTCAAATTTGTGAACTCTTATAACTCTTTCAATAAGCTGTTGGATACACTGTTGGAATGAATAAGTGATACCTGTTTATAGCACATATATAAGGTAAATCCATATAGCAGAACTTCAAATGAGGTCCTTCTCTCAAATTAGGCTTTTAAGAAAAATTATAGACAGATATGAAGAAATGGATATTGCATTAGGAGTGAAATCCATTTCTAATATTGCTGTTTGATATTTCTAGTTCTGAATATAAAATCTACATACAATTTCCTCGTATTTGTTTATATCTATATATATACACAGATAATGTATGTATTTACATATACAACATATATGTTTGTACACACTATTTTAGACATTCTAAAATAAGCATGACTTAATCTTTAACTTAAAAGGTTTAAACTATCATGGAGATCAAAGTTTTTTAAAATCAAAAGACTTAATAGGTAGCACCAAAGTGAGCAAAAACTCTTTAAAGTGTATGTTAAATTTAGCAGATAATTTAAAAATCCCTGACATTCATTTCTTCTGTCCTCTGTCATACAGACAGCAGATCTGAACTTAAATCATCATTTTGTTCATGTTTGTCACAACTTGGCAAAATATCCATGAGGCTTGCCTGACAGGAAAATTCTTATTTCTCTGCCACATGAATACCGTCTGTGTCTTTATCGACTGTTTTCAAAAATATAACAGTACTCTATATATACATACACATTTATTAAATCAAAAGGATTTTGTGCATTATGCACAAAATGCATAATATCCAAACCTCTTATAATGAAAATTTACCACACTTAGAAAGCTTTTGTTAAATCTATAGTTTTTTTTTTTCCAATACAGTAATCACTTATAAAAAGCATCAGTTCTGAAATGTTAGCTTCATGATGGGCTTATTTCTGGAAAAGAACAAAGAATTCATCCTAGGACTCCTAGATCCTGGTGATTCTGCTTATTATGCCACAGGAATGGTAAATCTAAGTGTTGTTGGGTTTATGTTTAGAAATACAAAGTAACGCTGCCATAGAGTTACTCCATATTTTAAACTCACTAAAAGAAGGTTAAGTCTTCTGGATTAAATATTTTAAATATAGATATTCTTAATATTAGAGAAGAAAGTGCTTTTGAAGAGTCTCTTGTTCCCAATTTGGGCTAACAGCAAGTAGATTACCATAAGTCTTATACTTTTTAAAGTGCTTTTTTTTTTTTTTTTTTAGAGTTACCTAGATAATAGTTCTAAACTTGTACTTTCTTTTATGATAAAAATAAAAGCCTGGTACATTTTAGGAAATCATCTGTTTTCTTGAATTTTTATTGGTTGAGGAAAGTTGCATCCATACCAAATATAAAATAGATTAAATTTTATTTATATTTTACTGCATTATGTCAATAAGAAGAGGAACACGGAGAGTTCTACATGCTTAGCACAGTTAAAGCCTTTTCTTAGAAACTATCTTTTTTCTTTAAGAAGTTACCTTTTGGAAGAAAATTAATGCCTTTCATCTCATTCAGGAAAATATGATTAAGTGGAACAGGTACTTAACTTAATTTTGAAAGGCATGTGCCTGCCTTTTGGATCTTATTTCACACTTCTCTACATAGTGCCATCTCTAGATTTATGTTTTATTTTTTTGCCATAATAGCTTTTATCCTGAGACTATATTATGTAGGTTCATGGGGACTCCCTAACAGCCAATGCAACTTTTGGATAATTTCTCTATTTTTCATCAGCTATTTTTAGGGGAGATAATTTATGAACATATCTTTAAGTTCAAAAGACAACCTGAGATTTTAGAACTAAACCTAATGAATATAACTGAAAAAAGACGTTTATTTTTAGCAATGAGTATAGTGCTTCCCTGTATAATTTTAGATTGTGAAAGTCAGTCCTCAGGTGGAAGTTCATTATTTGCCACAACATACACACACACACACACACACACACACACACACACACACTAGCTGTGAATCAACAACAGGAGCGTGTTTGACATAATGCAGATACAGATTTTACTGAGGCGTTTCAAGCACAGACTGGCAAGAACTGTGCTTGAAACAGAGCAAAGAATTGTGAACTAAATGTATGCTCTCACCTGGACCACATTAAATTCAATCACATGAGTGAAGTGAAGTCGTTCAGTCATGTCCAACTCTTTGCGACCCCATGGACTATAGCCTACCAGACTCCTCCATCCATGGGATTTTCCAGGCAAGAGTACTGGAGTGTTGCCATTTCTTCCTCCAGGGGATCCTCCCAACCCAGGGATCGAACTTAGGTCTCTTGCATTGCAGGCAGACGCTTTACCGTCTGAGCCACCAGGAAAGCCCAGTGCTCTCACCTGGACCACATGAAATTCAAAGTCAAGTGTTGATTAAATATATAAAAACAAACTGAAAAAAAGGAAGGAGAAGGGTGTTGATGAAGAATCAAAAAACCAAGTGTGGGAGTCTGATCTTGTCTAGAGTGTGTGTAAAGAGGAGGTGGGGAAAGTCTCAAAACACTCAGATTTGAATTAATAGCTGAAAGATGTGTGTGAGTTAACTAGGTAAAGGAAAATTGGAGAGGAAGGTGGGGAGACCAATTAAGAGGTTAGAGTGGGAATAGAGTTAAATTGAGAACCAGACAACCCAAGATACATTCATGAATCAGGAAGTCTTATTCAACAATTATACTTAGGTAGTGTGTGAAGGGGGCGGCAGAGGATGAGGTGGTTAGATAGCATCACTGACTTAATAGACATGAATCTGACCAAACTTTGGGAGATAGTGAAGGACAGAGGCGCCTGGCAGGCTACAGTCCATAGGGCTGCAAAGAGTCAGACATGACTTAGTGACTGCACAACAATGGCATGTGAAAAGAAGATGCAAAGTTTCTCCAGGATCTTTGGTTTTTGTTGCTGAGAGTCAGTTAGGACAAACATCAGAAATTTTACTTTTAGGTTGTCCATTTTATTGGCATATAGTTGCTTGTTGTCATCTCTTATGATTCTTTTTGTTTCTGTGGTATCAGTTATAACTTATTTTTCCTTTCTAATTTTATTGATTTGAATCCTCTCACTTTTTTATCCTGATGAGTCTTCTAAAGGTTTTTCAATTGTGTTCATCTTACTGAAGAGCCACGTTTTAGTTTCATTGATCTTTACTGTTGTTTTCTTTGTCTCTATTTCATTTTTTTTTTTGCTCTTATCATTATGATTTCTTTCCTTCCACTAACTTTGAGTTTTGTTTATTCTTCTTACACTAGTTGCTTTAGGTATAAGGATAGGTTGTTTATTTGAGATTTTTCTTGTTTCTTGAGATAAGATTGCATTGCTATAAATTTCCTTCTTAGAACTGCTTTTGCTATATCCCATAGGTTTTGGATTGTCATATTTTCATTGTCCTTTAAATTTTACTTTTAGACAAATTACCCACAAGGTGCCTTTGAGGCATTCATGTGAAGCAGCACATTAGACAGTAGAGATCTGAAACTGACTCTCAGATACAATATTGATCCAGGGTAGAGATACAACATTGGAAGTCACTGGTTTATTGTTGATAATAAGTTGAAGTTGTAACATAAATGAGATTACCTAAAATGGATATATAGCCAAGTAGTCTTGAAATGCTTTCTTCCAGAAAATTTCTGTTGAGCTTTGTGGCCATGTTTAATGATTTATATGATTGCATCAGGAAGACTTAAAACAATAAAATTTTTTGAGTGTTTCCACATGGATCCAAGAAAATGAAATACAAATGCTTAAGTTCAAAATCAAAGCAATTATACCAGAAGGGAAGAGTATTATAAAATATCTGGAACTTTCCTTTATGCAATGTCGTGCTCATTGAACTGTAATGGTCATAGAAACAAATAAGTTTTGTAAAATGTTAAAAACATGTATCAAGGCAGTTAGTGGTGAAGGTACGGGGGTTGGGGCATTCCAAGCAGAAGGAGAAGTGTGAGAAAAGTTATAAAAGATGAAATAGCCTAGCTCATTCAGAGAACTGTATCAAAATCAGTTCTATATGTGGTGAATCTGTAGCTGAATTCAAGATGGGTTAGGAATATAGTAGGTACAGAACAAACCAGCACTCATAGTTCAAATTGTGAAGCTTCATATGATATAATGAGGAGTTTGGATGTTGGTGATGGAGATTTGCCATTTTAGAAAGATTCTCTGACTTGGAATATGGAGGATAAATCAGAAATGAACCCAACTGAATCACATTTTAGTCATCAGACTCTTTTAGTGGTTTGAGGGAAAGTAATAAAAAATAAATGTTGTGTTAGATCTGGAAATGAAGAGAGATATCAGAGGTATAGAAGCTTTTAGTTTACTAGGAACTAAACTTTTCCACTGTGCTGAGCTAAGAAAACTAATGCTAGTCTTTTTTTTTTTTACTTTACAATATTGTATTGGTTTTGCCATACATAAACATGCATCCGCCACAGGTGTACACATTTTCCCCATCCTGAACCCCCCTCCCACCTCCCTCCCCATACCATCCCTCTGGGTCATCCCAGTGCACCAGCCCCAAGCTTCCTGTATCCTGCATCGAACCTGAACTGGCAATTCATTTCTTAGATGATATTATACATGTTTCAATGCCATTCTCCCAAGACATCCCCCCCTCCCTCTCCCACAGAGTCCAAAAGACTGTTCCATACATCTGTGTCTCTTTTGCTGTCTCGCATACAGGGTTGTCGTTACCATCTTTCTAAATTCCATATATATGTGTTAGTATGCTGTATTGGTGTTTTTCTTTCTGGCTTACTTCACTCTGTATAATAGGCTCCAGTTTCATCCACCTCATTAGAACTGATTCAAATGTATTCTTTTTAATGGCTGAGTAATACTCCATTGTGTATATGTACCACAGTTTCTTATCCATTCATCTGCTGATGGACAACTAGGTTGCTTCCATGTCCTGGCTATTATAAACAGTGCTGCAATGAACATTGGGGTACACGTGTCTCTTTCAATTCTGGTTTCCTTGGTGTGTATGCCTGCTAGTCTTAATGCACATTAGCAGAAAGACCCTGCTGTGTGACCAGTGATAATGATTCCCATTACATCCCCCTCCTCTGGTCACATCAGTCTTTTTTCCTGTGTAAAATCATTGACATTAAGGAACAATGTACAATGACTAGTAAAAAATACAGTGAGGAAAGAATAACCCAAATGTTACCCATTCTGGAAACTGAGTCATGTAAAAAACTGTTAAATGGTAACATTAACCAGCGCAATAAAAAATAGAAGTGTTGCATAATGAAAATCAAGTATAAATGGTTTATTGAATAGGCCTGATTCAGTGCAAGTAGAAAAGCCTTTAGCCCATCCTACGTTTCTCCTTCAAACCCAGTCATTGTCCTTATGAGCCATGCTGATCCAATGAAATCTCAGTTAGGCCCCTTAGTTTTGTTTTTGTTTGTTTTGTTTTTTGTTTTTTTTTTTGGCAAGACAAATCTCAGTTTAGTATTTAAGAGATACTGTTCAGTATGTAAAAAATTTAATGTTCTCATCCAGTTTTAGCTTTTTCTAAGCTGGAAATTTCCCAGGTGGCACAACAGTAAAGAATCCACCTGCCGATGCAGGAGAGAAAAAAATGTGGGTTCAGTCCTTACACCAGGGAAAATTTCCTAGAGGAGGAAATGGAAAACTGCTCCAATATTCTTGCCTCAAAAATCCCATGGATTGAGGAGCCTGGTAGGCAACAGTCCGTGGGAGAGCAGAGAGTCAGATAGGACTAAGCACGCATGTGTGCACAGCTGGGAACTCAATGGGGCAAGGATCTTCTTGGGGGGCTTCTCCTGTGTCCACCTCCTCCTTATCTGAAACTGGCTGATCGTGGCCCCTCAGGGCTGAGGAGGCTCCAGGAGAAGGAGGTCCTGACTGACTGGCCCAGGAATAGTCTATGGTTGGGTTACTCTGATGGCAGATACAGATGGGGCTTTTATGGTTCTCCTAAGGCCTTGGGCAGAAGCTCCTTGATACCTCAAGCCCCGGTCTGGCCATTCTGCCCCGGGTTCTGGGTGTCCAAGGGCCACCATCTGTCAAGATTCCCTGTCTCCTCAGGCCTGCAGCCCTTCTGAGTCTGAACTTAAAATGGCCATACATTTTATTCTGTAGGGTCTCTATCTTGCTCCCAGAAAATAAGTCTCTCTGTCTTAGTATCAGTGTAAGTGTAGCCTGTTCTTATCTCAACATTCTTTCTCTTTGCTTTGCTGTTTTGTGTGTGTGTGTGTGTGTGTGTGTGTGTGTGTGTGCATGTGTGTGATGTTTTGGGCTTTAGCCAAAAACAGCCCCTAAGTCTGAGTCCAGCTCTCTAGGTTGTTTATCTGCGCCCTTCTTACAGAGCTGGAAGTGATAAGGGAAGCATCCTTACATCTCTACACAGAGATGAGAGAGATCCTTACAGCTCTGTGCCTTCCACCTGCTCCTCCACCACTTTTTATTTAGCCTGCAGACGGCTCATGAACCAGGGCTAACAAAATCTCTTACTTACTGTTTTAGCAACCCAGACGATCCCCGATGTAGAACTTGCTTTATGAAGTGGCGGTGTGCAAGGAAAGACCAAATTAGCCAAGATGGCGTAGTCAGGCCCTCTTGCCCTACAGCCTCTCGCTGTTGCCTCACGTTTTGTAAATAATGTTCATGTAATAAGTCAAGTCATTTATAACACTGAGCATGTGCATCATGAAGTACTCACTTGGTCACAAGCTATTTTGTGCTATAGGGATATGTGAGCTCCACATAGGGCTGAATTTTACTGCTGTGTCATGGCTGTGTCTATTGGGTCAGCCACGAGAGGGGAGAATGTAGGGTGTCTGTTGTTATGGCTACAGAGTTAGCAGGAGAGAGGCTATGTCATGGCTGCTGTGCAGGCCAGGAGAGAATAAACATATCTGCAGTTCCTACGGCTCCTCTAGCCTCCTACTAACATCTTAGCTCATGCCTTGCCTACCCTGGGTTCAGCAAACACTGCAAACAGTGAGGCAGTTGGTGTCATGAGCAGGATTGGCGATGCAAGGTGTTTTACATCTCTGTAATGTTTTAAGACTTTGGGACCTCAAGAAAAATAAAGAATCCCGATAGTATAGCCAGTGCGTGCTCAGTTGCTTCAGTCATGTTTGGCTCTGTGCAACTCTATGGAATGTAGCCTGCTAGGCTCCTCTTTCCATGGGATTCTCCAGGCAAGACTACTGGAGTGGGTTGCCATTCATAAAATAATTAGACATTACAGGAGTCAGATTTCAAGTTGCCTTTCTAACAGGTAGATTTATTTTGTTTTTTCATTAGAAGAATAAACTGTGTTAGGGAGTTCTGAGTTCTTTTTCACTGGACATGGTTAGAGAAAGTTTCAGGAATGACCTATCAGTCAGTGCAATTGCCCAGAGCTGCACAATTAGAAGGATCTGTGCTTGTTTGAATGCTCTGATGTCACCTTCTTGAAATTACTCATAATTTGTTAATAAGAGGCCCTGCATTTTCGTTTTTAACTGGGCCCCACTAATTATGTAGCCAGACCCGATTAATATTGTTGTACTATGTGGGTTGGGAGACTAGAATCCAGATGATTGAGAAAACTCTGGCTTTAAATCTTATTAATCTAAAAACAATGTTAAATGGCCTCCCAGGGCCATTGTTATATGTGTGTGTTTGCAAACTATTTAATATGCTTTATATTATGATATAAAAATTAAGATGGAGTTACTTTTTCATTGATTCTGTAAGATTTCTTGTTTTATTTTTACTAGTAACTTTTTGATGCAATATTATGTGATTAAAATGTGCTATGTGCAATATTCATGGATTACTCTGAGCATTTGGTTTACTTAAACTCTGCAAAATTGAGAGGGCACAATTACATGTAGCAAAATAATCTCTAAAAGCCATTGCTACATTTCTAAATAATGATTTTGTATTCTGTTAATGTAAGCATCCTTATTGCTAGCAGAATTCTGATGCTTTTTCCCCATTTAATGGGATTCAGTTGTAACTGACTTTTATTTTTATTCTTTTTTTTTTTTTTTTGAAAGGGAAACATCTGGGAACAGATTTTACGAATACCCTTTATCTTGGAAATAATTAATGCGGTTCCCTTCATTATCTCAGTAAGTCCTAAAAGAATATTTAAAATAAATAATTTTGTTATTAGTCATGAGTAAAATCTTTAAATCTAAATAGCAATAAATAATATATTAGCTCAGATGAATGAATTTAGGCTTTTATAATGTATTAAATCATGGTATTAGAAAATAAATAGCAAAGTCCGTTATAACTGGGTTGTGAAATTAAGTGAACATTAATGAGATTTAGTTCAATAGCAAAATGAAATGCATTTTAGGAATATATACTCTAGAGGTACCATTTAAACATGTTAATTTTATCTAAATAGATTAGAAATGAATCACTCCACTTCTTGTTTATATTGTAGAGTTTTAAAAATGAAAAGCCAAGTAAAACCAAGTATTTATAAAAGTTTCTCACACTGAGAATATGTTTATCTTTAGTTTAAGCCACAGGATTTATTAAATCCAGTTCTCTGTTTGCTAAATATGTTGCTAACAACTAAGACAACCAGCAGTTTGCTTCTTTATTAAAGTCTGTGGAGGACCAATTCCATGGTGATCATGTTCAGCTACAGAATATGCAACCAGCACTTTCCCGTTGCAAAATTGGATCTTAATCTATAAAGCTTTAGTAATGTCTGCTGAGAATATGCTTTCTAACACTTTTTATTTTGAATTTTATTTGGAAAATCATGACTATAAGTCAGTATGATCTGAAGCTGTTGCTCACTCTGACAATTATTTTAATTTGAGTGATTTATCTAGAGGAACAACTGGCTCCAGATTGAATGACAGGTTAATTAAATATAATTCCAATGGAATACAGTTCCCCAGTGTCACGTAAATGTTTGACTCTTAAAGAGTAAGTGGTAATGTTATAGAAAAGTTAAGCACTGTCTCCTTACACCTATTTTTACCTCCAGTTCCAGAAAAGAAAAAGATGATATCTATTATAACAGTCATACCAAAAGATTTAGCGATGGAATTAGCACAGTTATAGCTGATATCCCATGAGAGCTGATTATTTTCTTTCTGCTTCTATAATAACTTTGCAAAGAATTTACCCTTAAGACTTAGACAAGAATGAAAAGATCCTGTCTGCCCCTTCATTTTAATAATCATATGAGTTTAGAGTATTTGCCACATGTTTTATATCATTATATTGTCCTTAATACCTTATTTTTGTTTTGCTTTTCTTCTCAATCATGTGGATTTCTTGCTTGGAGATAAAAATTTAGTTTTGATTTGTCTTCCAGATATTCTGGCCTTCCTTAAGAAATCTATTTGTCCCAGTTTTTCTAAACTGTTGGCTTGCCAAACATGCCTTGGAAAATATGATTGTAAGTATAAAATACAAGTGCAAAGACAAAAGTGTTTTTCAATGCTCCATTACCGTCTTACCTCACTAAAGTGATGTGTTGCATAGATGTCTAAGCTCATAGACCCTATGTCTGTTTATATCCTAATGAGAATGAAAAGTGGTGAAACGCCCTATTGTCAAGTCCCTTCTTTTATAAGGCCCTATGAAATAGTAAACAAAAATAATTCAGATAGTCTAAAGATCACCAAACCAAAGCTGACTGCTGTTTGGATGGTCAAACTTATTACCAATCTTCTGCAGACAGATAGCGTTTCCTTCTAAAGCAATCTCATTATGTATAACAGGACCCCTAGCTTTAAGGCTTCAGGAGGTAATGTCAAACTGTAGGTAGTCTCACATTCCATAAAAATCTGTGGAGTTTTCTAAGACGCTTTATTGGAGCTGGAAGGTCCTCATGTAAAGTCAACTTTTTAGGTTGGGTTCTGTTGGGAATAGGGAGGCAGAAGGGGAAGCAGGAAGGAAGAGATGCAGAACTCAGAGATGTGCCACCATTGCATTTTGCCTAAGGCCAACTCTGTTTGAAAGGACTGATTTATGACTAGGACCAAAATATAATAGGCTTGGATACTTACTAGTGAGCTGACGTTTGCTATTTGCTATTCAGTCATTTATTCTACCCTGGTGGCTCAGATAGTAAAGAAGTTCCCTGCAATGCAGGAGACCTGGGTTCTTTCCCTGGATCAGGAAGATCCCCTGGAGAAGGGAATGGCAACTGACTCCAGTATTCTTGTCTGGAGAATTCCATGGACAGAGGAGCCTGGCTGCAGTCCATGGGGTTGCAAAGAGTCAGACATCACTGAGAGACTAACACTTTCACACTTTCACTTCTTCCATTTGTTCTACAAGTATTAATATGAGTCTACTCTCCGCTAAGCACTCTGAAAAAATAAGCAAGTGATTTAACACCTTTGCTAATGTCTTCCTTTTGAAAGAGAATAAAACTACCAATATACAAGCTTGCTGTGAGAATTAAGTTACATTATATATACATTCATATATATGTAAAAATCTTGTATCTAGCAAAAACATAGTAAGAGCTCAATATTATTAATTTGGTCACACTGAAATTAAGTGTGCTTGGAGGCAAACTTGTTTTTCTTTTAAATAGCTTTTTAACAGAAAGTATGGCAATAGTTTTGGCCAAAAGCTATTTGGATAGCATTTGAGTCTTTACAACCAGGTGAATGTTTCTAATCAGCTCTCAATATATTAAGTGACCACTGGAGTCTCATGCAAGTTCACAGCTAATAAGGGGAGCAGCATATGTCCTGTGGATGGTTTGCAAAAACATCCTGCTCTCTTAGCCATCCAAAAAAACATTATTTCACTAACTATAATGGCGGAGCCTGGTGGGCTGTCGTCTATGGGGTCACACAGAGTCGGACACGACTGAAGCAACTTAGCAGCAGCAGCAGCAGACTGCCTAAATTGTTAATGGAAAAAATAAAATAAAATTCCTCCAGTACTCTTTGCTAATTTCTGTTTATTGGTTGCTGGAAAAAGTAACCTAACCAAGAAAGGAATCATTAGTCAATCATTAAGAGTAAAAGTAGTGCTTTGCATTATTAATTTAGGATTCATTTTCCACCATAATTCTATATTTTACTTCTTTTCTTCCTGATTGGTAAATTTTAATTTGTTTTTCTGTTCATTAACACCTCTGTTAGAAGAAAGTAAAGAATGCAAGGTGAAGTCTTAATCAACTTAGTTTTTTTGTTTTCATAACAAAAGTTCTGGTTAAATGTGTGATAGAAAAGGATAAAATAATGGCTCATTGAGGTTTTATTTTATACTGAAAGTGAAAGTGGCTCAGTCGTGTCTGACTTTTTGTGACCACATGGACTGTAGCCCGGTAGGCTCCTCTGCCCATGGAATTCTCCAGGCAAGAATACTGGAGTGGGTAGCCGTTCCCTTCTCCAGGGGATGTTCCCAACCCAGGAATTGAACCACGGTCTCCTGCATTGCAGGTAGATTCTTTACCAGCTGAGCTACCTATTTATCTCATGTAGTACCGCTATTCAGACTGTTAAAAAAATTATTATGAAAATTTATAAAACAGAAGACTATAAAGTAAAACATTATGCAAAACTGCAAATCGTCCACACAGGCTAGACACTAGAAATAATTTATATCCTTCTAATATTTTCAATGAAAGCACACACACAAAATGTATGTTTAATTTTATGATTTGAATGTTTGTCAAATACGAGTTCATATGTCAATAAATATTTATGTTCAAACCATCTTTAATGGATGCATGTAAGTCTGCTATCTAATTCTGATCAATTTATTCAACCATTTTTTATTTCATTTTTAGTTATTTTAATAGGAATGAACATTCATTATATTATAATTTTGCAATAAAGATTATACAAAATATTGATACAAATAAATATATATTTATATATATTTATTATATTATAAATATTATATATTTATAATATAATAAAAATAATATAACATATTATACATCATACAATATATATTACACAATAAATATGTTATTCATATTTGTATTTTATACAATAAATAATATACAAAATATTATATTATGGGAAATATTATAATTTTGTAATGAAGATGAGCACGTATAAATATTCAACTTCCATCTCATAATTTTCATGTGGTTAACTTTTAGAAATTATGTTATGGGACAAATACTAATTAAATGGTGAATGCATGAACTGGAAAGGGCATACTTGTGACTTTTGACCTGTATTACCAAATTACTTTCAAGATATTTATAACAAATTACTTGAGCAATATTACATTTGTGTGCTCATTTTTTGCCTCTTAAATAACAGTAGGTATTATTATTTTTTAATGTTTTTCAATTGCAAAGTAAACTTATATCTTGAATTCACATTTCTCTTAATATGAATGAAATTTATCTAAACATGTTCATTGGCTATGTAACTTTTTATTTTTATGATAAACTGCCTGGCATAATGCACGTTACTTTTTGTGACTTAGAGAATGAGATATGGTTGTAGTTTGATCCAGCTATTACTTTCCCCTCAGTTGAACATATTATTTTCTGATCTTTTAAAATCAGAAATTTCCATAAGACAGCATTGTCTTCAGAGAGGGCTTTTGGAGAGTCTTTGAACATCTCTTTGTACAGCGAGTAAACTAAAATTTAGTGCTTTTGTGGTGTCCCATAGTATTAATATTTTCTTGGCAATATGAATGTTACAGTGAGGTTTACTTAGACTTAGGAAAAACCAAAAATATGCTACTATATGCATTTAAAGTATGTGTGTTGAATATGAATAAGACAGTTAAAATGTAATACATAGTAACAAATGTAACAAAACTCATGATTATCGAGTATCTATCAGAATTTAAAATATGCTTTTTCTGTATTATTTCAGAATGATCTACACAGAGCCATTCAGCGTACACAGTCTGCAATGTTTAATCAAGTTTTGATTTTAATATCGACATTACTTTGCCTTATCTTCACCTGGTAAGACTGTACATCAGCATTTTTATTATGCTTTATTTTAATTATAATACTAAAAAACAGTATTATAAACCATTTAAACTAAGAGCTGGCAATAAAGATGAATAGATAAATATTTACTATAAAACATAATGGGTCACCTACAGAAACAAAAATAAAATCTTTACTTCAGTTTTTACAGAAAAAAAATCAAGAAAGGACATCGATTATTTGGAATTGATATTTACTGTAACTCTGAGGTTTCCCAAATGCTGTAAACAACCAGATCACAAGAATTTGTATTTCATGCCATAGTTGTCAAACAAGAATTTTTCCTTCAAACTGCTGACATGGAGATGCCCTTATCTGTCTGTAATCTTCAAAGCAGAACCGCTGTTGAGAACATTGTCACTGTCCATCACTCTCTGCCTGAATCTTCTCCCCTGATGGTCTAACATGCAGCCAGGCAGAAAGCAAGGGCAGACCTGACAGTGTGAAGCAACTGGTACTTTGCCTTGTTATAGAAAACAGCTATTTCTTCCTGTGGAAAGTCCCACTTTGCCAATTACACAGTAATCCAATGAGAAATGATATACTTCCTATATGGATCCATGAAGATCCTAACTAAAGAAAAAAAAAGGAATGTGAAAATCAGAAAATGAGGTTGAGTGATATATCTGTTTTTCAACTTCATTATGTATAATTGTGCTCTGACCTGAATTTGACCTACTGAGAAAGAGAAATTAGGAAGTCCTAAAGTAGGAAGAATGCCCTTATCACTAGCATTATACAATTTTTAGATATAAATATAGCTACAGATATATGTATGTAAATATAGTTTTAGATACAGAAATATAATGTATGCTTAAGTAGTATGTAATTAATATCTCTATTAAATGGATTTAAAATGCTTTATTGCTTACTTTTATATTTAAAAAGTAAACATTTTAGGATATTCAGCATTGTTAAATATAAAATATCCCTCTAAAATGGACACAATACCATCTTATCTTTTTTTTATTCTGAACAGATTACTTTTATTATTCACCTAGTAAATAACTGCATAAATTTATTCACCTAGTAAATAACTGCATAAATACTGACAGCAGTGCCTTCTCAAGTCACAAAAGTGTTCTTAATTTTAAGATAATTACATTTTTAAAATAATTTAGGAGCTTTCCTTTTATTGGACTTAAGAAAAAGTACTTACAACTAAAATTTTTTTATATCTATGCTGATTTCTCAATTGCTGGAAAATGACCAAGAGTAAAATGAATGAGTTATAAATGTTATACATAGTCTGTTAAAGTAAATTTGGTAAAGGGGTAATTGAAATTTTGATGCTAAAATAAGTACAGATGATTTGGACTATGCTCATCACAGTGAACTACCTACAGTGGGGCTTTTACTTTCTGCCTCTACATCTATTTCTTGAGCACTTTTTATTTTTGAAGGAAGTGACTACACAAATTTTGCCACTTTCCTATGCCAAGCAGTGCAACAGTACTTGATAAAGGGTTTTCATGATCTATGTGAAATTTCCATTATGCAACTTGTTAATCTTTTAAATCATTTATGTTTCACTTTTTGTTGTATTTATAGTTACCTTTTTTGTTGTGTGTGCATATTGTTAAATTTCAGACACTTGAGTGGTAGTTTTTCCAAATATAGTCTATAGTTAAAGCTGACACCAATAAGTGGATCTGAATCTGTCTTTCAGTGTGGAATTTTTGTATAGAGTTATGTCTAACTCTAACATAATTTTAATAAAATGTTATTGTTTTTAATCACATGCACATCAATACAATTAGAGTAATCTGTTTTAAATTATAATATCTGGGATAGAGAAATTGATGTTTGATTTATTTGTGTATTGTCTAGCTTTACAAGCAAATGTCTTCATAAACCATGATCATCATAGTAAGGTAGAATAAGTCTTATTTGAATTCACCATAGGTGATGGGGTTACTTACAAGAAAAAATATAAAAAATGTTGCATTAGTCGTGATACATCATCAGGCTATTTTACCGCAGTTATGCCACACATATTATAAAATAAAAGTACACACAAAAATGCAAGAACTTACACAAAAAGAAATATCTATGTAGTCTGTCCAAGATTGTCACATCAGCTTAATACCCTGGAGATAAAGTTTCCATATATCTTGTTTTCTGTCATACTAAAAACAGTTTCCATGGTTCAGTATGGCTTTTTTGGTCTTGCCATTACATCCTAACTCCAACCTTTTCTCTTAGGAGAAAAGGATATAAGATACTACAAGAAATTGCATGCATAATTTAAGCTAAAATTTGGTCATATACCTACAACATAGCTGCAGGAGATCTGCAAAAATGTAGCCTAACTGGGCAGTATACCCAGTTGAATATTATACCATGAAAAAGAAAATGGGATATTGTGGAACAATAAGCAATGATGAGTCATAAAATTCTACTTGTATATTGTTTGTTTAAAACTCAGGACTATACTAATTGGGAGGTCTTGGACAGCTTATTTATTTAGTCTTTTTTTCCACATCATTAAATGAATATAATACTAATCACCTTATAAGATTTTTTGCTTTTTGTTTTTTTAAATGAAGGTTGAATCGGGTGTGTTTATAAAATGTCTGTGAGGGCATGGTAAATTGTGATAACATTGCAAAAATTTTAATTTCAGTTTTTCTCTTTATACAAAAAGATTTAATTATGTGAACTTAAAAATGAGATTTACTTTAAAATGTCTAAACATAGTAATTTATTAATAATACTGTAAAACTGAATCAGGATACCTAAAAATGATTCTAGGCAACAGACAGAGAGAACTGGCTACTTTTTTCTTCCAGTTTTACTGAGAAATAATTTATATACAGGACTATACAAAGGTAACATGTACAGAATAATGTTTGCTTATATACAACAGGAAATAATTGCCATGGTAAGTTTAGTGACTGTCTATCATCTTTTATAAATATCAAATCAAATAAAAAATGTCCTTGTGATAACTCAGAATTTATTCACTTTATAATTTTCCTGTATAACAGAGCAGTGTTAATTATATTAATCCAGCTTTACGTTACATCCATGGTAGTTATTTAACTTACAACTGAAAGTTTGTCCCGTTTGAACATTATTGTCATTATATAAAGATACTACATTATTATTTATTATATTCCACATACTTTGCTTTTCATTCACATGACTCACTTATTTGTAACTGTAAGTGTTTACGTCTTAACTGTGGATGTGACTGGTGATGGAAGTGAAGTCCAATGCTGTAAAGAAGAGTATTGCATAGGAACCTGGAATGGTTAGGTCCATGAATCTAGGGAAATTAGAAGTACAGATGGCTAACAAACACATGAAAAGATGCTCAACATCACTCATTATCAGAGAAATGCAAATCAAAACCACTATGAGGTACCATTTCACACCAGTCAGAATGGCTGCGATCCAAAAGTCTACAAGTAATAAATGCTGGAGAGGGTGTGGAGAAAAGGGAACCCTCTTCCACTGTTGGTGGGAATGCAAACTAGTACAGCCACTATGGAGAACAGTGTGGAGATTCCTTAAAAAACTGGAAATAGACATGCCTTATGATCCAGCAATCCCACTGCTGGGCATACACACTGAGGAAACCAGAAGGGAAAGAGACACGAGTACCCCAATGTTCATCGCAGCACTGTTTATAATAGCCAGGACATGGAAGCAACCTAGATGTCCATCAGCAGATGAATGGATAAGAAAGCTGTGGTACATATACACAATGGAGTATTACTCAGCCATTAAAAAGAATACATTTGAATCAGTTCTAATGAGGTGGATGAAACTGGAGCCTATTATACAGAGTGAAGTAAGCCAGAAAGAAAAACACCAATACAGTATACTAATGCATATATATGGAATTTAGAAAGATGGTAACAATAACCCTGTGTACGAGACAGCAAAAGAGACACTGATGTATAGAACAGTCTTATGGAATCTGTGGGAGAGGGAGAGGGTGGGAAGATTTGGGAGAATGGCATTGAAACATGTAAAATATCATGTATGAAATGAGTTGCCAGTCCAGGTTCGATGCACGATACTGGATGCTTGGGGCTGGTGCACTGGGACGACCCAGAGGGATGGAATGGGGAGGGAGGAGGGAGGAGGGTTCAGGATGGGGAACACATGTATACCTGTGGCGGATTCATTTTGATATTTGGCAAAACTAATACAGTTATATAAAGTTTAAAAATAAAATAAAATTTAAAAAAAAAAAAAAAGAAGTGGTCAAACAGGAGATAGCAAGAGTAAACATCGACATTTTAGGAATCAGCTTAAATGGACTGAAACGAGGGAATTTAATTCAGATGACCATTATATCTACTACTGTGGGCAAGAATCCCTTAGAAGAAATGGAGTAGCCCTCATAGTCAACAAAAGGGTCCGAAATGCAGTATTTGGGTGCAGTCTTGAAAACGACAGAATGACCTCTGTTCATTTCCAAGGCAAGGCATTCAATAGCACAGTAATCCAAGTCTATGCCCCAGCTAATGCTAAAGGGGCTGAAGTTGAACAGTAATATGATGACCTACAAGACATTCTAGAACTAACACCCCAAACCCATAAAAGAGATGTCCATTTTCATCATAGGGGACAGGAATGAAAAAATAGGAAGTCAAGAGATATCTGGAGTAACAGGCAAATTTGGACTTGGAGTACAAAATGAAGCAGGGCAAAGTCTAACAGAGTTTTGCCAAGAGAATGCACTGGTCATAGCAAACACCCTCTTCCAGAAAAACAAGAGATAACTACACATGGACATCACCAGATGGTCAATATCAAAATCAGATTGATTATATTCTTTGCAGCCAAAGATGGAGAAGCTTTATACAGTCTTAGAAAAACAAGACGGGGAGCTGACTATGGCTCAGATCATAACTCCTTATTGCCAAGTTCAGACTTAAATTGAAGAAGTAGGGAAAACCACTAGACCATTTGAGTATGACCTAAATCATATCCCTTACAGTAGAAATGACAAACAGATTCAGGGGATTATATCTGATAGACAGACTCCTGAAGAACTATGGATCGAGGTTCATGACATTGTGCAAAAGGCAGTGATCAAGACCATCTCCAAGAAAAACAAATACAAAAAGGCAAAATGGTTGTCTGAGGATGCCTTACAAATAGCTGAGAAAAGAAAAAAAGTGAAAAGTAAGGGAGAAAAGGAAAGATATACCCATCTGAATGCAGAGTTCCAAAGAATAGCAAGGAGCTATAAGAAAGCCTTCCTAAATAATCAATGCAAAGAAATAGAGGAAAATAATAGAATGGGAAAGACTAGAGTTACCTTCAAGAAAATTAGTGATATTAAGGGAATACTTCATGCAAAGATGGGCTCAATAAAGCAGAGAAATGGTATGAACCTGACAGAAACAGAAGATATTAAGAAGTGGCAACAAGACACAGAAGAAGTATACAAAAATGATCTTTATGACCCAGATAACCACGATAGTGTGATCATTCACCTAGAGCCAGACATTCTGGAATGCGAAATCACATGGGCCTTAGGAAACATTGCTACAAGCAAAGCTAGTGGAGGTGATTTAATTCTAGTTGAGGGATTTCAAATCATACATGATTACGCTGTGAAAGTCCTGCACTCAATATGCCAACAAATTTGAAAAACTCAGCAGTGGCCACAAGACTGGAAAAGGTCAGTTTTCATTCCTATCCCCAAAAAAGGGAAATGCCAAAGAATGTTCAAACTACCGCACAATTGTACTCATCTCACACACTAGCAAAGTAATACTCAAAATCCTCCAAGTCAAATAGGAAAAGGAGTATGTCAAGGCTGTATATTGTCACCCTGCTTATTTAACTTATATGCAGAGCACATCATGTGAAATGCTGGGCTGGATGAAGTGCAAGCTGGAATCAAGATTTCCGGGAGAAATATCAATAACCTCAGATATGCAGATGACACTGCCCTTATGGCAAAAAGTGAAGAAGAACTAAAGACCCTCTTGATGAAAGTGAAAGAGGAGAATGAAGAAGCTTACTTAAAACTCAGCATTGAAAAAATGAAGATCAGAGCATCTGGTCCCATCACTTCATGCCAAATAGATGGGGAAACAATAGAAACAGTGGGGGATTTTATTCTGGGGGGCTCCAAAATCACAGCAGATGGTGAATTCAGCCGTGAAATTAAAAGATGCTTGCTCCTTGGAAGAAAAGCTATGACCAACCTAGAGAGCATATTTAAAATAGAGACATTACTTTACTGACAAAGATCTGTCTTGTCAAAGCTAGGATTTTTCCAGTAGTCATGTAAGGATATATGATTCAGACCATAAAGAAAGCTGAGCACCAAAGAACTGATGCTTTTGAACTGTGGTGTTGGAGAAGACTCTTGAGAGTCCTTTTTACTGCAAGGAGATGAAACCAGTCTATCATAAAGGAAATCAGTCCTGAATATTCATTAGAAGGACTGATGCTGAAGCTGAAGCTCCAATACTTTGGCCACATGATATGAAGAGCTGACTCATTAGAAAAGACCCTGATGCTGAGAAAGATTGAAGGCAGAAGGAGAAGTGGACCACAGAGGCCAAGACAGTTGGATGGCATCACCCACTCAATGGACAGGAGGTTGAACAAGCTGCAGGAGTTGGTGATGGTCAGGGAAGCCTGGCATTTTGCAGTACACGGATCACAGAGTCGGACAAGACTGAGTTACTGAACTAAACTGATATATATTTGTATCTATATATGTACTCTTGCCTGGAAAATCCCATGGATGGATGAGCCTGGTAGGCTGCAGTCCATGGGGTTGCTAAGAGTCGGACACGACTGAGCGACTTCGCTTTCACTTTTCACTTTCATGCGTTGGAGAAGGAAATGGCAACCCACTCCAGTGTTCTTGCCTGGAGAATCCCAGGGACGGGGGCCCTGGTGGCTGCTGTCTATGGGGTCACACTGAGTCGGACACGACTGAAGTGACTTAGCATAGCATAGCATAGCATAGCATGTATGTATATTGGTACATACACACAGACACACACACACACTCATATATATATATCAACACAATGTAATATACCTAGAGGAGTGCATGGCAACCCACTCCAGTATTCATGCCTGGAGAATCCCTATGGACAGAGGAGCTTGGTGGAATTCACTCCATGGGGATGCTAAGAGTTGCACACGACTGAGCGACTAAGCACAGCACAATGTAATATATATATATATGTGTGTGTGTGTGTGTGTGTGTGTCATATTAAATGCTCTTAATTTACATCACAGAGTAAGACTGTCAATGCTTTTCCAAATCAGAACTTTTAATATATATATATTATATATTAAGCCCTGAATGATTTCAAGAACTAATATTTGATGAAAGGACTGTGTTGTTTGTGGATCTCACAGTCTTAAAACTACCTGTTTGGAAAGCTGCTGTATGGCTTAAAATGTATCTTGTCTTCATTGTTATGAACATTACAGAGAACTATCATTAGGCATCCGCTTATCAGAGACACCGTGCTCAGTGCCAAACCAAAATAACAATTAGGCTGCCGACCCCTCCCTGTAGAAAATGTGCTCAGAATTGCCTTTCCTGTCATTGTGATAGAATTAGACTCATCTGTCGCTGTGTGCCCCTCCTGATCAACAGTGCACACTCCAAGACAGCTGGGAGTTGTGATTCAGCCCATGTCTCTGTAACAAAGCAGAGGCAACTGGTCCATCCAGGAATTAAGTGCATGACTTTAGAGCAATTTTCAACATATTCTAACCAATAATAAGTACTCTAATGTATAATGCATTTGCTGTTTCTAATTATACACTGTTAAACTTGTTTTTGCACCTACTTTGATTTGAAATTTTTATTTGAATATTTATTGCATATTTTCATATTATTTCATCGAGTTATATAGTGCAACAAGATATATTAGGTTAATGGATATTTTGTGTTTTAGTAGAGTGTGAAAAAATTAGTTTACCTCAGTCATTTTTTTTTTTCCTACTGCTGCCCCAAATCATTGTTTATAATATAGGCAAGAAGGGGTGGTTTTATGCTGGATTTTCTCAGAATTCATTGAAGAAAAAAAAATTAATTGGAGTGTAATTGCTTTACAACATTGTGTTTTTCTTCTGCTGTACAATGAAGTGAATGTTATGTATGATTCTTCTCATTTTAGACAAGAGAATGAGGCACAGAAGGGAGAGATGAAAAGATAAGCTTTAGTTTATCCAAGATGTGCAATTAGTAAAAAGCAGAGTTCAGATCTGGACCTAGGCAAATTGGTCCCAGAGTGATATGCTTACCTTGTATTATTTATATGATGTTCTAGAAGTCATTAACCTAGACGTATATAAATTATAATCAAATTAAAAATCAGATAAGTGAAAGTGAAAGTCACTCAGTCGTTTCCGCCTCTTTGCAACCCCATGGACTTAGTCCGTGGAATTCTCCAGGTTGGAATACTGGAGTGGGTATCCTTTCGCTTCTCCAGGGGGTCTTCCCAACCCAGGGATTGAACCCAGGTCTCCTGCATTGCAGGCAGTTTCTTTACCAGCTGAACCACAATGGAAGCAAAAAAAAAAAAAAAAAAAAATCAAATAGAATTGTGATAGCTTTCTCATTTCTATTGTGAATTTTTAAATTGCCATTTGAAGCAGGATTATAGCTGAATAAAACATTAAGATGACACTTTCTTCATTAGTAAAGACATTTTGGGTTAAGTATAGAACAATACTTGAGCCATTAGTTTCTCTTTTCTGTAAATAGTTACTTTAATTTGGCAAGTTTCTAATTTTTTTCTTTTTTTAGTTTTAGCTAAAACAAATACAATATATTTAGATAAAATTTCTGCACATATATGATTATTTTAATAATTTAATAATAATAATATTAATAATTATCACATTATTTCTATTTACCTGTTTTCCCATCTGTCTTTCTACACTTCTGTGTTTTTATAAAGATACAGAAAGAGATACAGAAAGAATATATCAAGCGATTATGTGGATATAGGATTATGAATGTTTTTTTAACTTTCTTCTTTATACATTTTGCTGTGGTTTACATTTTCAAATGAATATGTGTAAGTTTTGAAAACAAAACAAAGTTGCAAAAAATTAAGGAATATAAATAAGAGAACAAAATTTAATACAAGGTGCAAAATGTAGTGATCACTTTATGTATGATTTGTTTGAATAGTTTCCTTCCATTAGTAAAATTATTTTCATATTTTTTAAAATCTATATTCCTCTCCTTTCTCTCCTGCTTATCTTTTGAGTCTTGACATTTAGATTGAAGCTCTTAAGTTTTCTTGAAGGTTATCTAACTTAATGGGAGATATCCAAGCTTTATGCTTGCCAGTGTTGGAAAAAATTACAAAATATATAATACTTTCTTAATTATCAGTGTTTCCTGCCAGATTTTTAACAAATATAACAAAGTTTCAATTGTTCTTTCTTATCATTTTATATCTAATGTTTCTTTATAGTTGGAAAATATAAGATGCTTAACAAGTGTTTGCAATTGACAGAAAATAATATTCTGGGGTTAAAATCACAGGCCAATATCCTTATCAGTTGGATATACTTAAATGTATCGTAGGCCAAAAATGTTCAAACCATGTATTTTGAGAATGTTCCTTTAAGTACCTTCTTTTCACATTTAACTTTGTGTTGGATGATGGAAAGAATCTTTATAATCATACCTTCTCTGCCAGTGTGGTTTTATGAAGACATTCTAGTTTTGTTACTTCTATCGAAGAAATATAACTGAGTAGTAAAACTTCTACAACTTTTTAAATTAAAAAGGAATGCCCTTTGAAATAATTTTTATAAATTGCCTACACATACCTCTTAAATAGGAACTTTCAGATAAATAAAATTTTGGTTGTTAATTTTGTCTCCATATAATTTCTGAATTTATATCTTGAAGAATTTTCTTTTAATTTTGCAATTTTGAGAGTAGAACAGTGTGATAAAATTAATGAAATTATCACTTCTTATTTGCTATCATGAGCTTCCCAGATGACTCACTGGTAGAGACTCTACATGCCAATGCAGGAGCCTCAGAAGACATGGGTTCAATCCCTGGCTCCAGAAGAACCCTGGAGAAGGAAATGGCAACCCACTTCAGTATTCTTGCCTGGGAAAGCCCAGGGACAAAGGAGCCTGGTGGGTCACAGTCCATGGGGTCAGAAAGAGTCAGACACGACTGAGCATACTCACACGTGTGCTATCATGCTTTTCTCATTCCATCATGTTTTAGGATTTCTTGTTTGGTTTATTCTTCTATTTATTTCTTTGCTTTTCCTTTTTTGTTTTTTGGTTCCTGAAATCTCAGTTTTATTTTTCCCATCTGAGTGAAATCCCAATCTTCTCCTGAAAAATCTGTTTCTTTATTATTTTGAAACAAAGAAAATGTATGTTTCTGCATCAGGGCATAGGGTGGGATGTGTTCACTTTTTATAAACTACTAAACTGCATTGTCTGTTAACTTCAGATCAGTGGCCCATATGACATCAGTCATTAACCTTTCTTTGCATATACATGAAGACAGTGCCTAGCAGAGCAAGAACTTTCTTTTAATAGTAGAAAAACTAGATTTATCATTACTTCAAAAGGAGCAATTCTACTAGTAAAGGTAAAACCCCATACCTCAAATGATCTTAAATCCCATGGGAATTTTAGATTTTAAGCCGGCATTCTACAGGAAATGAAAATGATTATTTGGAACAATTTCGTTGGTATTTATTCAATAAATACCAAAGTGTAGGTCTGGGCTGATTTGAATGCTAATGTCTGAATTACAAGCATTAAATCAAAGTGTTAGATGCTTCCACCAAAGAATGCCATTGCTAATTAAATTTTTCCAGTAACTGTGCACAGCAATGGGATTCATAGGGAGTGTATGGATATTTGAAATTATTTATTTCTGCCATGTGACTTTTTTTTTTCCCCCTGAAAACATTTCGGTGTACAAATGAACATTTACCAGGTGGTGGAAAAGATTACCGTCTCAATATTTCCTTTCATTCAAATTAACGTTTCTCTTAAAAGCCTTGATAAAGCTTGAAAAAGTAAATGTATTCTTAACATATTAAAAGAAGAACAGGTTAAAAACAATAATTACAAGTGATTCGATCAGTTCAGTTCAGTTCAGCCATTCAGTCATGTCTGACTCTTTGCAACCCCATGGACTGCAGTGCGCCAGGCTTCCCTGTCCATCACCAACTCCTGGAGCTTACTCAAATTTATGTCCATCGAGTTGGTGATGCCATCCAACCATCTTATTCTCTGTTGTCCCCTTCTTCTCTTGCCTTCGATCTTTCCCACCATCAAGGTCTTTTCAAATGAGTCAGTTCTTTGCATCAGGTGGCCCAAGTGTTGGAGCTTCAGATTCAGTATCAGTCCTTCCAATGAATTCAGGACTGATTTCCTTTAGGATTCACTGGTTTGATCTCCTTGCAGTTCAAGGGACTCTCAAGAGTCTTCCTCAACATCACAGTTCAAAAGCAAGAATTCTTTGGCACTCAGCTTTCTTAATAGTCCGACTCTCACATCCATACGAGACTACTGGAAAAAAAGTAATGTCTCTGCTTTTTAATGTTCCGTCTAAATTGGTCATAGCTTTTCTTCCAGGGATGCTTGCTCCTTTGCTGTAGTCACCATCTGCTGTGATTTTGGAGCACCAAAATAAAGTTTGTCATTGTTTTCTCATCTATTTGCCATGAAGTGATGGAACCAGATGCCATAATCTTTGTTTTTTGAATATTGAATTTTAAAGCAACTTTTTCACTCTTCTCTTTCTCTTCCATTAAGAGGTCTTTAGTTCTTTTTCAAGTTTCTTCCATAGGGTGGTGTCATCTGTGTATCTGAGGTTATTGATATTTCTCCCAGCTATCTTGATTCCAGCTTGTGATTCATCCAGTCCAGCATAAATTAGATAGTAGATAAGTGATTAGATATTAAGGTGCTTTTGTTATTACATTGAGAACCTATTGGGTAAGCAAATTAATTATGTTTTATTTTAGAATTGTGTAACACTGAAATTATTTTGCATGGATCTGTGTCAAAGATAATATGTAGAAATATTTTGTGAAGAAGGAAAGCTCACAGTAGATTCTTAAATCCAACATTATCTTTGAAACATTTGAAAAGTAAACTGTGTGTTTCTATAAGGAAAACAGTAATAAACTAACACTGAAATTTAAAAAATATGTTTAATTCATTTGCATTCTTTTAATAATTGATATGTATGCTTATCCAGTATATTTTCTGTGCCTATACTATTTTTCTGTTTTTTAATATTGCTTTTTATGAAACAGCCATATATTAACAAAAATCTATACATGACATGGCAGAAACTGAAGAGGAACTAAAAAGCCTCTTGATGAAAGTGAAAGTGGAGAGTGAAAAAGTTGGCTTAAAGCTCAACATTCAGAAAACGAAGATCATGGCATCCGGTCTCATCACTTCATGGGAAATAGATGGGGAAACAGTGGAAACAGTGTCAGACTTTATTTTTCTGGGCTCCAAAATCACTGCAGATGGAGACTGCAGCCATGAAATTAAAAGACGCTTACTCCTTGGAAGGAAAGTTATGACCAACCTAGATAGCATATTCAAAAGCAGAGACATTACTTTGCCAACAAAGGTTCGTCTAGTCAAGACTATGGTTTTTCCTGTGGTCATGTATGGATGTGAGAGTTGGACTGTGAAGAATGCTGAGCGCCGAAGAATTGATGCTTTTGAACTGTGGTGTTGGAGAAGACTCTTGAGAGTCCCTTGGACTGCAAGGAGATCCAACCAGTGCATTCTGAAGAAGATCAGCCCTGGGATTTCTTTGGAAGGAATGATGCTAAATCTGAAACTGCAATACTTTGGCCACCTCATGCGAAGAGTTGACTCATTGGAAAGGACTCTGATGCTGGGAGGGATTGGGGGCAGGAGGAGAAGGGGACGACAGAGGATGAGATGGCTGGATGGCATCACTGACTCGATGGACGTGAGTCTGAGTGAACTCCGGGAGTTGGTGATGGACAGGGAGGCCTGGCATGCTGTGATTCATGGGGTCGCAAAGAGTCGGACATGACTGAGCAACTGATCTGATCTGATACATGACATTTTCATAGGGTAGGGCCTCAGATATGTGGGAGTCTCATGCTGAATCTGAGTAACCCCAACCATACACACACTGGGAGCTTTTTGTCTTGAATAGTTGCCTAAGTTTCCAAGTTCCCAGACCCCTGTCTTCTAATTCTAGTTCTTATCACTTCTAAGATCTCAAGTGCATCACTGTTATGAATAGTTTGCTTTGAAACCGTGACTCACCTGTGTGCTCTTGCTGTGAGTGCATTCCCCTCAAGGGCAATCTATAAGCCTGCTGGCCCTCCTTATGAATGATTTGTGAAATCTTGGCTGAAACAGACAGCTATACAATCAATTAAGAAGATGCTCCCTTCTGGTTTACTCTGTGCTGAAAATTATTTAATTGTCTAGGTTGGTCTTAACACAGTTATCTTATTTTCTATCACTTATGAACTTCTACAATTTCAATCTTAAGGGCATCTGTTGTCAGACCAGAGTGACTAGAGTTGCTTTCTTTAGTGAACTCCAGAGTCTCTTGCTCTTCATAATAATGATAAGCATTGCAAACTAGAAGAGTATAATCCTGGGTTCATGTTATGCCTTTTCCATTGATTTATTTCATGACTATAAGTTTGTATCATTTATTGTACACTTATACATTTACTCCATCCAGGGCTTCCCAGGTGGCTCAGATGGTAAAAAAATCCACCTGCAGTGAAAGACACCTGGGTTTGACCCCAGGGTCAAGATGACCCCCTGGAGTAGGAAATGTTAACCCACTACAGTATTTTTGCCTGGAGAATTCCATGGACAGAGGAGCCTGGTCCATGGGGTCGCAAAGAGTTGGAAATGACTAAGCAGCTAACACATACATTTGTTAAGAGAATAGATCTCATGTTAAGTGTTCTCAGTACAATAATTTTTCAAAAGAAGAGCTAAAAACTGAAGTTCAGTTGAGTAAATTTGAAAATCAAATTGACTATCTTGAACAGTTCATGAATTGTGTAGCATCCCACCTAGCAAATAGAAAGAAGCTGTGAAGATCTGTAGAAAACGAAAGGTTTAAAAGGCAGAAGGCGAGTGGAAAAAGGAAGTGTGTTAGCAAAGAGAAGATTGTGGCAGGGCCACCTTCCCACTGGGGAAGGCAGGGCTCTGCAGCATGTGACCTTGCTAACTCTAATCAGGTACTCCAGACTGACTAGTTAAAGATTGCATTCTGGGGAGAGACTGAAACTATGCCTAAGTCCTGGTTTGCTGGGGTAGGGCTTAGGAAAAGTAACTCTGTTTGAGGCCCGTGGTTGCTTTAACAGAAGTGACACTGTTTTGATGACTAATTGGATGTAAGGTGAGAGAGAAAGGAAACTTGAAGGTGTCGTTGACATTTGCTTTTTGGGAAACTGACCGAATGCTGTGCTGTATGCAAGGATAAGGGAATCAAAAGGAACATGGAGAGGAAGAAAAGAGTCCATTTTAGTTGAGGTGCCTTTGGGGAACTTAAGGTGAGGGGTTGAGTAGCCATTTGTCTCCAGGAGCCCAGAGTTTAGGAGCGGGGTGGGGACTAGGGTGCGGAGCGGGGTGAATTTGGTGAGCATCAGGATAGGAATCATCATTAAAGGTAAAGGATTAGAAAAGATCACCTAGGGGATGAACAAAGTGGAAATTCTGATTAAAAGCAAAGCAAAGCAGAAACCTCCACAGGGTAGTAAGAAACATTTTATAAAGATAAATGGCACAATTTGCAAGGAGAGAGGATCTTCATTTACCTCTGTATCCAAAAAAAGGTGGCAGTTAAATATATAAAGTAAAACCTAGTGAAAATGCAAGGAGGACTTGATAAAAAATCTTGTAGCAGATTTTAATAAAGAATCCTATTACCAAAATGGATCCCAGGATATTTTTTAATTTTTTTTTATTTTTCACTCCTCCAAACATAGCGCTCTCTATACCATCCAACCCAGATGGCTGTCTATTTTAAACCATAGTCAACGTCAGAGCTTTTATAGTACATTTTCATTATAATAAAAAGAGTTTCTTACCACCAAGCAACAAAGCCCTTGCAAAATTCATACATCTTTTTAAAACACCATCAACTCTATTTTTTTCTTTTAAAATTCCTCATTTTTTTAATCCTGTCTTTCCCTCCTTATTAATTCTTCTGTTACCTAACTCTTTAAATTGCTTAGACACATTCACGTTTCAACTGACTTTTAGAAGCTTTATACTCAAGGTCATGTATTATTGCTGTTCTCACAATTTTCTATTAGTAAATTCTCTAAATTATAATATTTTAAATTTATATTTTGTATAGATAGAGGGAATTATAATTTACCCTCTTTCTAGATTTTAGAGCAGTAGTTTGAAATCTTTCTGGCACCGAGGACCAGTGTTGTGGGATCTTTCCAGGTGGCTCGGTGGGAAAGAATCTGCCTGCCAATGTAAGAGACACAAGAGACGAGGGTTCAATCCATGGGCCGGGAAGATCCCCTGGAGGAGGGCATGGCAACCCACTCCAGTATTCTTGTCTGGAGAATTCCATGGACAGAGGAGCCTGCAGGCTACAGTCCATGGGGTCACAATGAGTAGAACACAACTGAACATGTTTTGCGGAAGACAGTTTTTTCCATGGACTGGGGTCGGGTGAGTGGGGAATGGTTTGGGGATGATTCAAGCCCATTACATTTCTTATGCACTTAGTTTCTAATATAATGCTGCCACTGATCAGACAGGAGTTACTGGTCCATGGCCGGGATGTTGGGAACCCCTGTTTCAGAGTACTTGATTCAGAGTGTTGAGAGCCTCATTTTAGCATTTTCTCCTTTCTCTAAATTCATTGTTTATGCTGGTAATACCTCCTACACCAAGGTTATAATAACTTTTTCACCAGCATTTTTCTTTGCATACAAAATATATATAATATTTCTGATTATCCCTAATAATCCAGGTACATCTGTCTACTTAAGATGCTTGTTCATTCCTGCCTATTTATTGAGTTATATTTATTATAGACCTTTGTTCTACCTTTGTATTTAAGTTTTTGGTATTTATTTTTAGGCCTCTCTTTTGCTAGCAAATTGATTTTAGGATGTTCTAAATACCTCATTTGAATTTCATATGAGCTTCTTCCCTCTGGTGAGACTGCTGGGAAGGTGAAAAACCTCTTTGAATTCCCTGCTTTATAATTATCTTTTATATTGACAAATGAAGCACAGTCTTCTTTTCTTCAAGTCAAATATCCCACAAGGGCTTTAACTTTTTTCCCCAGGACTTTGTTTGTTTGTTTGTTTGCTGTTTACTAAATCTTCCTATTTTCTGATTATAAAGTCAAGCCAAAACCAGTGCTGAATAACCGCAAAAATTAAGATCCTTTGTATAATAACATTTTGTAAATTAGAAAGTGTCATTTAAATGTAAAGTAGTATTCTTCACTGACATAATTAACAGGAGAGATTTTAGTGTAACAAAGATTGTTCCTCTTAGACTTTATTGTCACAGGGGCATATATATATAAGCAGCTACCTGGAGGGGCTTTAGGTAAAAACAGAAATTCACTGGGTTTGAAGATTTCTTGATTATGGCCCATTTTTGCTATGTGACTTCAGTTAAATGATAGCTTCTCTGATGTTGCATTGTTTCATTTGTCAAATGGAGACAAAAGAATACTACAAAACCTTCAACAAAATGTTAGGGGCAGTTTTCAAAACATACATAAACTTTGGTCATTGTAACAGAGGTAGAAGAAACAAGTCAACATAGTAGGAATGAAGTGTAAACCTTATATTAAGCTTTAAGACAGCTGAGGTGGGGGAAGAAATGAGTTATTCTGAGCTGTCATTATCAGAAAAAAGAAAGCACATGCATCTCTCAGTGTAATTAATATCCTTCTTCACTATTTCTTGCAGAACTCAGGAACCTCATTCTGTAGGTAGAACAATAGAGACAATATGTTTTGTAAATGTATATTCAAAATGTATATTATTGTAAAAATTTATATAATGGAAAAACAGCATTGATTTTCTGCTTATTGGCTTAGTGTTCTTTTAAGCCCCCATAATAGCCTTAGGACATTCTGAGGTATGTGTTGTATTTCTAGTCTGGAGAGGTGACGAGTAAGGCCACAGGGAAAGATTTAAGGAGACTTTTACATAATTGTGGCTTCAGGAAAGAGCCCAGATTTGTCTGATCAAGATCTGTATCTTTTCTATGCATATGAGGCCTTAACACAGATGAAGGCAATTCTTTCAGGTACGCATTTTGGTGCTTTGCAGGGTTCAACTTTATGCTAGCAGATAAATTAGGACACATGGAGGGAGAAAGGATCATTTGTACTCTGACCTGACTGTCTCCAACATAATTTTCTTTCCAGATGTTTGAGAAGACTTATTAACAAAATTATCAAGGCTCTTCTTGCTTTCTAGGGCCTGACTACTCTGTCTGTTTAGGTAAACTCATAGATGCCCATGCTTCTAAAACCATCTATAAGCTAATCATTTCAGCAGCCCAAATCATTTTTAATTCTCTCCAGGCAGTTTTCCCTTATATGTTCTCAAGTCTCCACTTTAGAGCCATTCCCTGAAAAAAGTAAAATACTGGGAGTCATCTGATCTCTTCCTTTTCTCTCACACTGAGCATCCAATCTATCAGCAAGCGTATCAGCTCCAAGGCCAAAGTCTCTTCCAGCACATGCCTTTGCACTATCTCTACCCCTCAAATTGTCTCCTTCTTAGATGTCTGATCTGTCTGCTGACACCCTTCCTTTCTTTCTTCCATAGACCAGTAACAATATCCTTACAATTTTACGAAACTCCATCCTCTCCCCTAGTGCACTTGGATCAAAATAGCAAACAAAGAGAGGTTCATAACATTGTTAAGAAGGCTGTGCTCAAAACCATCTCCAAGGAAAAGAAACGTAAAAGGCAGATAATTGTCTGAGGAGGTCTTACAAATAGCTGAGAAAAGAAGACATGAGAAAGGCAAAGGAGAAAAGGAAAGATATATCCATCTGAAAGCAGAATTCCAAAGAACAGCAAGCAGAGATAAGAAAGTCTTCCTAAGTGATCAATGCAAAAAACTAGAGGAAAATAATAGAATGAGAAAGTCCAGAGATCTCTTCAAGAAAATTACAGATACCAAGGGAATATTTCATGCAAAGATGGGCACAATAAAGGACAGAAATGGTATGGACCTAACAGAAGCAGAAGATATTAAGAAGAGGTGGCCAAACTACACAGAAGAACTATACAAAAAAGACCCATGACCCTGATAGCCGCAATGGTGTGATCACTCGTCTCAAGCCAGACATCCTGGAGTGTGAAGTCAAGTGGGCCATAGGAAGCAGCATTATGAACAAAGCTAGTAGAGGTGATGGAATTCAGGCTGAGCTATTTCAAATCCTGAAAGATGATGCTGTGAAAGTGCTGCACTCAATATACCAGCAAATGTGGAAAACTCAGCAGTGGCCACAGGACTGGAAAAGATCAGTTTTCATGCCAATCCCAAAGAAAGGCAATGCCAAAGAATGCTCAAACTACCACACAGTTTCTCTCATCTATGTTTCTCACATGCTAGCGAAACAGTGCTCAAAATTCTCCAAGCTAGGCTTCAATAGTAGATAAATTGAGAATTTCCAGATGTTCCAGCTGGATTTAGAAAAGGCAGAGGAACCAGAGCACAAATTGACAACATATGTTGGATCATAGAAAAAACAAGAGAATTACAAAAAAACTAAACAAAGCAAAAATAAAAAAAAAAATCTACTTTTGTTTCATTGACACTGTAAATCTTTGACTGTATGGATCACAATAAACTGTGGAAAATTCTTAAAGAGATGGAAACATCAGACCACCTTGCCTGCCTCCTGAGAAATCTGTACGCAGGTTGAGAAGAAACAGTTAGAACCACAAATAGAACAACGGACTGGTTCAAAATTGAGAAAGGAGTATGTCAAGGCTGTATATTATCACCCTGCTTATTTAACTTATATTCAGAGTACATCATGTGAAATGCCTGGCTGGATGAAGCACAAGCTGAAATCAAGATTGTGGGGAGAAATATCAATTCACTCACATATGCGGATGACACCACCCTTACAGCGGAAAATGAAGAGGAACTAAAGAACTTCTTGATGAAAGTGAAAGAGAAGAGTGAAAAAGTTGGCTTAAAACTCAACATTCAAAAAATGAAGATCATGGTGTCTGGTCCCATCACTTCATGGCAGATAGATGCAGAAACAATGGAAGCAGTGAGAGAATTTATTTTGGGGAAAGTTGGCTTAAAACTCAACATTCAAAAAATGAAGATCATGGTGTTTGGTCCCATCACTTCATGGCAGATAGATGCAGAAACAATGGAAGCAGTGAGAGAATTTATTTTGCGGGGCTCAAAAATCACTGCAGACAGTGACTGCAGCCATGAAATTAAAAGATTCTTGCTTCTTGAAAAAAAAGCAATGACAAACCTAGACAGAGTATTAAAAGCAGAGACATTACTTTGCCAACAAAGGTCCATCTAGTCAAAGCTGTGGTTTTTCCAGTAGTCATGTAAGGATGTGAGAGCTGGACCAGAAGGAAAGCTGAGCACTGAAGAATTGATGCTTCTGAACTGTGGTGTTGGAGAAGACTCTTGAAAGTCCCTTGGACTGCAAGGAGATCCAACCAGTCCATCCTAAAGGAAATCAGTCCTGAATATTCATTGGAAGGACTGATGCTGAAGCTGAAGCTCCAATACTTTGGCCATGTGATATGAAGAACTGGCTGATTAGAAAAGACCCTGATGTAGGAATGCAAACTAGTACAGCCACTATGGAGAACAGTATGGAGATCCCTTGAAAATTTGGAAAGAGAACTGCCATTAAACCCAGCAATCCCAGTGCTGGACATACACACCAAGGAAACCAGAATTGAAAGAGACACATGTACCCCAGTGTTCATCGTAGCACTATTTACAATAGTTGGGACATGGAAGCAACCTAGATGTACATTGGCAGATGAATGGATAACAAAGTTGTGGTACTTATACACAATGGAATATTACTCAGCTATTAAAAAGAACACATTTAAGTCAGTTCTAATGAGGTGGATGAAGCTGGAGCCTATTATACAGACTGAAGAAAGTCAGAAAGAAAGACACCAAATATATTAACACACATATATATATGGAATTTAGAAAGATGGTAATGATGACCCTATATGCAAGACAGCAAAAGAGACACAGATAAAAAGAACAGACTTTTGGACTCTATGGAACAGGCAAGGGTGGGATGGTTTGAGAGAAAAGCCTTGAAACATGTATATTACCATATGTGAAATAGATCACCAGTCCAAGTTTGATGCATGAAATAGGGCCCTTAAAGCTGGTATACTGGGACAACCCAGAGGGATGGGAAGGGGAGGGAGGTGAAACGGAGGTTCAGGATTGGGTACACATATACACTCGTGACTGATTCATATCAATGTATGGCAAAAGCCACCACAATATTGTAAAGTAATTAGCCTCCAATTAAAATAAATAAATTCATTTAAAAAAAGAAAGAAAGAAAGGAAAGACCCTGATGTTGGGAAAGATTGAAGGCAGGAGGAGAAGGGGATGACAGAGGATGAGATGGTTGGATGGCATCACTGACTCAGTTGACATGAGTTTGAGCAAGCTCCAGGAGTTGGTGCTAGACAGGAAAGCCTGGCGTGCTGCAGTCCATGGGGTCATAAAGAGTAGGACAGGACTGAGTGACTGAACTGAAAGGAGTAGATCCTATTATCTTAGGTTTTTTGAATGTTGAGTTTTAAGCCAGCTTTTTCACTCTCCTCTTTTAACTTTCATCAAGAGGCTCTTTAGATCCTCTTTGCTTTCTGATGTAAGGATTGAGTCATCTGCATATCTGCAGTTGTTGATATTTCTCCAGGCAATCTCGATTTCAGCTTTTGCTTCATCCACCCTGGCATTTCACATGATTTACTCTGCATATAAATTAAATATACAGGGTGACAATATCCAGCCTTGACGTACTCCTTTCCCAATTTTGAACCAGTCCATTGTTTCATGCCTGGAAGCTTTTGAAACTAATATTATTATTTTCCATGATTATTTTTGATCCATGGGAGCATGTTAAGCTTTTGAGTATATGTGCATACACTTCCATCACATTTATTATAATTCAAAATAATTCCTGAAACTTTTTCTTTTTTTTTTACTTGAAACTTTTAAAAAGTTAAACATAAAAATAAAGTGTGTATTTTACAATATATACAGGTAAAATAAGCATGGAATTTTCTTTCTTTTAGATGCCTTTATTATTTATTAGTTTTAAGCTGAAACACAAGGAAGCCTGGTGTACTTCAGTCTATGGGGGTCACAAAAAGTCGGAAGGACTGAACGACTGAGCTTTATTCTGTTATTCTGTTATCCTCCCCCTCCCCCCAATGCACTTGGATCACAACAGGAAACAAAAATAATTATGAGGCTTTCCATGGTCTGGCCATGCCTGCCTCTTTGACCTCAACTTACACTGTATTTCCTTTGAACCATGGGGCTGCCACACCACTGCTTTTGATATTATGACGATTCCTGACTTGAGTTTTCTAAACAGTCTTTGTCTTGTGTAATCTCCACTTAGCTTTTGTCATCCTTAAGGTCTCAGCTCATATGTTAAATCCTTAATGGAACCTTTCTTAACAACTCAGTCAAAAGTCCTGACAACTCTGCTGTACCATCCACAACCAGTGGGTCTTCTGTTATTTTCAGTCATTTGCCTTTATCAGAAATTAGAGTTATTTCCTTTTACTTATATAAAATGGGTTATGGAGGTGGGCCAAGAAAGATCGTGCTGTGATTTATGTCAGAGAGTGTTCTACCTATGTTTTCCTCTAAGAGTTTTATATTTTATACCATAATTCAAAAGGCCACATGCACCCCAGTATTCACTGAAGCACTGTTTACAATAACCAGGACATAGAAGCAGCCTAAATGTCCATCCACAGAGGACTGGATAAAGAAGATGTGGCATGTATATATGAAAACAATAGAATATTACTAAGCCATAAAAGGAACAAAATTGAGTCAGTTGCATGGATGAACAAAATTGACTCAGTTGTATGGATGAACCTAGAGACTGTGAGACAGAGTGAAGTAAGTCAGAAAGAGAAAAACAATTATTAATATGCATTGATGCATATATGTAGAATCTAGAAACATAGGTTAGAGGATCTTATTGGCAAAGCAGAAACAATGACACAAAGGAAGAGAACAAACATGGACATCAAGGGAGGTAAGGACGGGTAGGATCAATGAGAAGATTGGGATTGACTAATATACACTGTAGATACTGTGCTTAAAACAGCTACCTAGTGAGAATCTACTGTACATCTTAGTGAACGCTCAGTGTTCTGTGGTGACTAAACAGGAAAGAAATCCAGAAAAGAGGGGATATCTGTTTATGTACAGCTGATTCAATTTGCTGTACTGCAAAAACTAACAATGTAAAGTAACTATACTCCAATAAAAATTAATTTAAAAATAAAATAGGTTTTGGAATGATACTGTTTATACAGTGAGTCTGGGATAAACTACTTGATTGAAGATATAAAATATAAAACTGATTTTAAGTTCAATCATATCTAAAGATACAAACACTAAAGGACACTTTGTAGATTATTCTCCTAGACTAACTTTGATTTACACCTTGCCACAACTACTTAAAACACAAATCAAAATGTTCTAGATGTTTACATTGCAGGTGGTTAAAAGACAGATTGTTGTAAAATGACTCATGTTACATGAATCTTTTTCTCTTTGCAGGACCTAAGTGGAAGATACTGTAGACAAATTCATCACTCAGGAAAGACAGCATAGCTTAGCCAAATTTCATCTTATTTGGGACGTTCACTTAGTTAATTAGCAGCTAAGTAACTTATTAGTCCTTTAGTTCACTAGATTGTAAATTTGGTTGCCTTTTGGTATAGGGAAGATTTAGAACCTACAATTTAAATTAGCAAAATACTTTGAGGCAACTGGTTTCCATTCTGATTATTCTCTCGAACAAAGCATGTATAATTTCACAGTTTTCTTAGAGCAGGCTTGTTTTATTTGATTTCTACAGAGTTGGGAGAGGAGAAGAGAAACTTAATTATATTACTAGTGTTCCCTCTTATAAGGGTAGATACCCTTGGTCAAGGGTTGAATTCTTTCCTCACTGAAATGCTACCTCTGGAGAAAACGGCATGGATGGGACAAGTTGTTATCAAACCAGTGTGCCAGGGTACACCTGTATGTTCCAGAACTTCCCCAGCAAGGACATTGAAGTTATACTATTCTGTGGTATTCATAACTGCCAAGAATGAGGATAAAAAGAATTAGGATAATGTCTCAAATAAAATTTTGAGCTGAATCGGTTTCATCATGAGTACTAATGAAAAGAAATGGCATATTTATTGTATATGTTCTACCCTGAAAGTGTTATCATTTTGCTTAGTGAACTTTTTTTGTATGCCAAAAAATACAAAATCAAAGATTTTCTTGAATGGTAGTACCTTAATTGCTAGTGGTAAAGAACCCACCTGCCAATGAAGGAGACTCAAGAGTTGCAGGTTCAATCCCTAGGTTGAGAAGATCCCCTGGAGGAGGACATGGCAACCAATTCCAGTATTCTTGCTTGGAGGGGGCAGAGGAGCCTGGCGGGCTACAGTCCATAGGGTCACAAAGAGTCAGACACACTGAAATGACTTAGCATGAACATACTTTAATTGCAATATTAATTACTAGTTTAATCTTTGAGCATAAATAATCTGATATGGGAAAGGTCACACAATTTTTTTTTAAAAATTGAAGCCATAGGAGCAAACTGTGCTAATGCAAATTATGTTTCCAGTAAATTTCTTGGGTTTAAAATGTGTCATTGACCTCCTGAAACTGTTCTTTGAACAAATTTGATCGATAAGGAAAACAGTTGTCATTTCCAGTGAAAGAGAAAAATAATTATTTACTTAGGACACCATTCTACATAGATAACTGATATATCTGTTGTTAGCTTACAATCAATAAATAACCATCAATTAGTTGAATGCTTAGATGAACCCATCAGATACTTTTCAAGAGTATTCTGACTCACATATGGTAATATTTGTGTATTATAGAGTTTTTTGAATATTATACTCTGTGAAACAGATATAACAGATTGCCATCTCTTAGGGGAAATTTTTCAATTGCTTTTAAGCAGAGATTAAATGTTACGAATGCAAAAGTGTTACCACTATGACGAAGCTTTTCTGTTAATGAACATGATAACAATATTACATTTAAAATACTGGATTCAAGTACATCATTACATAAAAATAAGAGCCACTTTTGCTATGAGAGAAATTCCCAGTCTTCACTGTGAAGTAATGTTTAAGCTCTATGTTTTCTTTTAGTTTTAGTGACTATAAAGTTTGGATCACTTCAGATAGTATAAGGCTTAATTTGAGCCTTACTTGATATCCAGAGACTGTTGACTAATGACTGAATATTTTGGTTTAATCTTGTTATGTGACAAAAACTATTAGCAAGATATTCCTGGGGGAACACAATAAATGAGTATAAATCGGCCTAAATTAACAGATATGTATTTGACCCTATTAACTATGTGCAGAAACGTATAACCTAGTGTTTACTTACTAACTTCTTGATAGTAAAATTGAAATGCATTGTAAATCAATTATTTTCTGAAAAGAATCTGGAGATATATATATAGATATATATATATATATATGCTTTATGAATCTATATTTCAATATATAGTAAGAATTAAAAGGTGTGTAAGCTAATATTTGATTGTCATAAGCTTCATTTTGGGGAACGGAATAAGATATATATATTTTTTTTTTAATCAAGCAAGAAAAGTAAGTTGCAGGCAAGAGCTCACAACCTAGAAAATGCTTTAGGACTTAATTTAGTAGCTTTGGTACACCCATTATTTGCTCTGCTCAGAGTTGGAACTCTGGTGATTTGCATGGACAATGTCTTAAGGGTGATTTGTCAGCCTGGAGGCTGAGAGTCTAGTGTAAATGGAGTTGCTTCTTGGAAGGAATAACCACTCAGGGTATCAGCAGGCTTTTACTAATAACCTCATCACTACTCGATTTGATCACATCATTCATTCTCTTGCTTAAATTTCTCCTTTTGTGTCCTCAGAGTATAAATTCTTAGGTGTTGTATATAAAGCAATTTATAATTTGTCCTGTCTTACCTCACCGACTTTATCTTCCCTTATTTGCCTTCCTCTAAAGGCTATCATGTAGCCAGACTGCACTATAGTGATGGTCTTCTCGGTTGAGGTTTTCATGCAAGATTCTGTTTTATCTTTTTTGTAACCAGTAGAAGTTATTTTGAACTGTTCATGACTTGATTGTAAAGCTTTTCCTATCAAGAATACTGTTTTGTTTTTTTTTTAAAGCAAACATGGTTAGGAAGAAAAAGTGTAAATTAGAGGAAAAAAAGAGGAAAGAAAAATGGACATCATACTTTTTGTTTTAATTTTTTTTAATGTAAGACTTAAAAACAGGGCAAAACGGAATATGCTCTTTAGAACTATTGACTTTATTCTATTACTGGAAAAGGAGCAACTGTCAATTTAGGAGGGATCTCTGAAATCACAGTGAGACTCTGAAAGCTGGTGTAAGTCACTGGCTTTCATATTTTCAGTATTCTAACATTAAACATCATTTAATATATCCCCATTTTAAAGTCACAAAAATGTACATGAAGAAGAATTTACACATCCATGAGAGTTATGAATATGCATTGGACATGTGAAACACACACACGCACACACCCCATAGGTACGTACACAGATATATACAGTCTTTTTATGTCTTTGTCCTTTACTATAGCATTTCATTAAATGATGTATTGTCTCAGTAGCCAGTCCTTGGTCCTTTCCTTTTATTTTTATTTTTCATCTAGGAATATATCATATTTTAGTTATATTTTCTGTAATCCCATAAATATCTCATATAAACCACAGCATAGCATGTGTCCAAACACAGTAAACATCTAAGCATGGCTATTAAGTCTGTGAAGAATTCTCATCAGGGACCCATTATCAGGTATCACCAGTTTCAATAATCAATATCTGATGATTATCAAATTATTTTTACAAATTAACATAAAAGGAATTAAAATTTTTTCTAGCCGTGTAGTTGGCAAGAAGGTACTATTTGGTTATTTCTGCCCCTGCATAACTGGACTGCAAGAATTTGTTGAACATAGCAGCCTAACCCTTTAGGGAAGTGGTGCCTTAAGTCTGGAGACCCTTTCAAACTTGTTTCTCCTTTGAGCATTTGTCATCTGATCCCACAAGACCATTAGCAGAAATTGCCCTTTGTACATTTTCAGCTTTTTCTTGTTATTAGTCTTTCTTTCAGTATATTTGTTACTATGCACAGAAAGACAAGAGAACAGATCTCTTGGATCTTGTAGAACAGGGATTAGTGAGTGTTTTGTGTGGCAAAATTTAGTCTGCGACTTGCTCTTGCTATATCATGATTGGCAGCAGGGTTGTTAGAGAGGCGGTCTGACACTCCACCTTCTTCTCTTTTCATTGGAGGTTACAAATGTGCACCAGGAAGAACTTAGTAGCTGTGAACAGACACATTGTCTTAGTCCAGTTTCTATGGTTTTTATTACATAGTTACATGTTTTGTAGTTAGCTGTTTCTATGGCATTTTCTCTTCAATTCCTCAAACTAAATATGCCTAAAAGCAAATTTATGCTGTTTCTTCCCCCAAATTGGCCATTAACTCTGAAATAGCAGCCACTGTCCATTTTTTAGATCATTCAATGGAATCATTCTTAACACCTCCTTTTCTCATGTCACACAATACCTGATTTTTTTAAATCCCATACATTTTACTTCCTAAATATCCTGCAATTATTCCTACTTCTCTTCCTCTCAGTCATCACCTCACTCATCCAAAGTGTTACGACCTCCTTATGGGAACAGCCTTACTAATGGGTTACCTGTTTCCACTCCAAACCGTTCATCTCATGACTACCAGAGTGATCGTTGGGAAATACAAATATGATTGTGTCACCACTTGCTTAATGCTTGTTAAAGATTTCCCATGTGCTGTGAGCTGAATACAGAACTTGTTATGATGTTCTCAATTTCCTGCACCAGTGGGATTTCCCCCATCTTTTTTTTTTCTTATCTCACATCCTTGATCTTTGCTCAGAAGTCATGCTTTTTCACCCCACTGCTTTGTCTATCAGACTAGACCCCCTTCCTAAAATTCTCTGCCTTCTCTGCAGGCCAAAGTCAGACTCACCTTTTAGTGTTAATGTAAACATCACTTTTTCATTGAACCTGACTCACCTGATTAGGTTGAATTCTATTGTTATAGGAAATCTTAGCACTAGTGGGTCTCCTATGTTATTTATATATTTTTGTATTAGTCATCACTTTCTATCTCTTCCACTGCACTGAGACTCCCATCAAGGAAGTATTCTTGCAGGTTTTTCTATACAATTTTCTCCCCCAGTACCTGGTACTGTGCCTAAATCTTTGAGTTGTTGCCATTCAATTGCCAAATTGTGTCTGACTTCTCAACCCCATGGAGCACGCCAGTCTCCCTGTCCCTCACTGTCTTCTGGAATTTGCACTCACTAAATAGGAGAACTAATAAATAAATGTAAACACTTCTCACATGAATATGATCTACAATACAGTGGAAATAAACTTACAAGCACTTTATTGAAGCTTCAGGAGAGAAAAACCCTGAGAGCTTTCCAGAAAGCAAAGAGTAATAAATAAAAAATGCTTTCACTAAATTAATAAAATATAAGATGATTAAGCACCATGTTGTCTTTATTTGCTCTCTTATTCATGCTATTTTGTTTCAAAAATATGAACATAGTTTTAATAGCTTCCTGCTGGGATACAGTTCCCCATTTTTTCCAGTAAGACTTTAATCTCTGAATTTTGAAGTCTCCTAAAATGAGATTTTCAAGGAAAGATCATTCTGATTTTACAAGATTCTTCTCTATAGGTCATTTATTACCTATAACCATAAGCCATAATGATGTCATTTCTTTGTTTTCACCTAGTTCAATCTGTCTAATCATCTTTCTTATCCCACTGCCTCGTTTCTTTGTTTCCTTTGTTCACTATTTATAGTAGAAAATACATTTTACATTGACACACAGTATCCATTTTTAATAAATAATTATGGATGAATATAAATATATGCTCAGCATATAACCTGAGAAACATAGAACAAAATACTACATGATTTTAAAAAACCCTGCATGAATATATGTGCATGTGTGTGTGCTCAGTTGCTTCAATCATGTCCTACTCTTTGCTACCCTGTGGACTATAGCCTGCCAAACTCCTCTGTCCATGGAATTTTCCAGGCAAGATTCCTGGAGTGGGTTGCATAGCTTTCTCCAGAGGACATATGTATATAATACATACACACACATGTATGTGCTGATAATGGCACATAGGCTTATGAGTCTATCAGTAATTTATAAAGACTGTTGAGCTGATGCTTTTATTCTGTTTTGGTCATTAATGATGAAAGAAGAGAAAATGTAATAAATAGAAATTTAATGTAAATTCATTAAAAGAAATATATTCTATAAGACAGATAATGGACAATGTGGAATCTTTTTTTAATATAAATTTATTTATTTTAATTGGAGGCTAATTACTTTGAAGTATTTAATGTAAGGAAGAACATTTGTCATTACGTTATGGTTGGTGTAGCATACAGCATTACATAGTTTCTAACTTGTAGGCTGGTAATCCTTCTTTCATTAGGTGGGTGAAAGAGGAAAAAAGTATACTTTAAAGTATGTAAATTAAGATGTTAGCTTTTCTAAATGGAGGAATATATGGTGAAAGTGAGACTTAAGAAATAAAGTTTACATTAGTTTTTTTCCTAGGGGTAATTAAAAATTAAATGTTTGGCATTATGGCTTTGTATATTTAGTGTAAAATGAAGCCTAATCCTTTTTAAATTGATGTGAATATGATTTTTGCATAGATGTTTACATAGTTTCATTATAATTATCCTGAGTAAAACTTAACAGTATTTCAGTTAACAAAAAAATAGAATTTATAATTTTTAATGAGATAAAATATGGATTCTTCCTTTTCATATGACATGCTCAATTTGGTGATCCACGTTTAAATAATTGCAGTGCTTATGAAAAACTTGTCCTATTCCTTTAACTTCTTTGTGAGCAGGAAGAGATGGCTTTTCTTTGTATATCCAGTGCTCGGTTTGGTTGCTGTGGACCTGTATTTATAAATTGTAGGAAGTCAGTAAAGACCAAAGCATTATATGTGAAGCATATTGATTTTTGTGAATCTGTGGAAGGAATGGTGGGTCATTCTAAAGTACATATTTATGGATTTTAAGATGGGCTTCCCTAGTAGCTCAGATGGTAAAGAATCTGCCTGTGATGTGGCAGACCTGGGTTCAATCCCTGGGTTTGGAAGAGCCACTGGAGAAAGGAAAGGCTACCCACTCCAATATTCTGGCCTGGAGAATTCCATGGACTGTATAGTCCAGGGAGTCTCAAGGAGTCGTACATGATGGAGCAACTTTCACTTTCATGGATTTTTAAGTAATATTAAATTAAGATTAAGGGTAGATATGGAGCACCTTTAAAATGTTGCATTTTAAAATTACATCTTTTGATCTCAATTAAAAAAGACAGGGGGAAAGAAAAGAAAAGTAAAAAACCTCCAGGAACTGATAGTTTCAGTGTTACATTTCTTCAAGGAGCAGTAAGTCCAGTTTAGTTCAGTTCAGTTCAGTCGCTCAGTCGTGTCCGACTCTGCGACCTCATGAATTGCAGCACACCAGGCCTCCCTGTCCATCACCAACTCCAGGAGTTCACTGAGACTCACGTCCATCGAGTCAGTGATGCCATCCAGCCATCTCATCCTCTGTCGTCCCCTTCTTCTCCTGCCCCCAATCCCTCCCAGCATCAGAGTCTTTTCCAATGAGTCAACTCTTCGCATGAGGTGGCCAAAGTACTGGAGTTTCAGCTTTAGCATCATTCCTTCCAAAGAAATCCCAGGGCTGATCTCCTTCAGAATAGACTGGTTGGATCTCCTTGCAATCCAAGGGACTCTCAAGAGTCTTCTCCAACACCACAGTTCAAAAGCATCAATTCTTCGGCACTCAGCCTTCTTCACAGTCCAACTCTCACATCCATACATGACCACAGGAAGTCCAGGGAAATATAATTCAGGAGATGGACAAAGGTACAAAGTTATCCACATCATTTAATGATTAAGCTAAACATTTATTCTAAAATACTCAGAGCACAAACTATGAATTGATGTTCTCACATTTTAGTTTATAAAACCCTAATACTTTGAGATGCTCTATCAAAAGCAAGAAATTTAGCAGATATATTTGGTTTAATCTATTTGCAGAGATTTGCAATCAACATTAACTCATTAAAGGAACCTGAAAAATCCTTTACTAAATAAAATATACTTAATTCAGAGTTACCAAATATATTTGACTGCAGACCCCTGTGTCTGGTTCACATCTACTGCCAATTTGGCTTTTCAAGAAACATGTATTGAGATACAAAAGTGTAGCCTAAGAGAACTTTAAAAAGATAGATATAAAAATCGTATAGTAATGAATTGCCAAACTCCAATCACAGTGCATTTACATTAAGGACAACAGCAAAACAAAATACCAAACAAGCAAAAGGACAAATACTAAATATTTGTATTTAGTATTTAGGACAAATACTAAATACAAATACAAATACCTCAAAGATAGAAAAGAGTAGAATGATACTAATTTCTCATGCATGTCTTTATTATTTGCCTTGTAATAATTGCATATTACTCTTTTTTGGAATTGAAAATATTAGAACTGCACAAAAATTACCATCAGGTAAGGTTTATCCAAGGAATGTAGGTATGACTTATAATAGGCATATGTCAATAACATAAGTTATTGTAATGAATTTGACATAATATCTTACAGATGTGATATATTCAATATATCCAAAAATAAAATAGCTTATATTCCTCTCCTCCTGCAGAATTTTCCCTACTATTTCTTTTCTTATGCCTTCATTATCTGTTGCCTTTATCCCTTGATATCTATAAATCATTTTGAAAATATACAAATATTGGTTGAAAAGCAAACAGAACATTGTATTGCTCATGAGCTACATGTCATGCAGTCAGCCTTTATCCTTATTGATTATGGAAGTATTGAATGATATGAAATCTCAAGGGCATTTCTCTGTTTCTCGTGCATGTTGTTGTTTTTGTTGTTTAGTTGCTAAGTGCTGTCAGACACTTCTGCAACCCCATACAGTGTATGTAGCCTGATAGCTTCTCTGTCCATGGGATTTCTCAGGCAAGAATACTGGAGTGGGTTGCCATTTCCTCCTCCAGGGGATCTTCTCGACCCAGGGTTTGAACACCCTCATCTCCTCCATTGCTGGCAGATTCTTTACCATTGAACCACTTGGGAAGGTAGTAATCAAGTTCTGTGTTGGTATTTAAGACATATTTGATTAGTTGGCATTTTGTCCTCTACTCTGCATAGTTTAGATGCATGGTTGAAAAAACAAAATAAAACTTGTCAAAGTCCATACTATAAAACTCCTCAAAAGATTTTTTTCTGTGACAGTGATCTTGAAAATAGTGTCACAAATCAATATTCATGTAAAACTAAATTGCATTAAGGCAGAAATAACTATGTGAAGGATTTTTGAAATTCCAGTTTAAGCTCAGTATTGTATTGACCAAAATTATGAAAAGCACATAAATACAATATCGTAAAGTTTAAAAATAAAATAAAATTAAATTAAAAAAAAGAAAAGCACATAAATATGTGTATGGCAAGAATTATTTGCTTCTCAAAATGAATTGAGTTTCTAAAACTGGGTATAGTTAATCTTCATGAGATAGAAAATTCATAAGTTATATAAAATTAAATGTTTATTTAAATGATAGCAGTGAACGTGAGTTAATAAGTAAAACATAAAAAGAAAATTGTTTTTCAAAATATTATAATTTTAATATTTAAATCTTAAAATATTGCCATATAATGATGTACTTAGTAGTTACCTAAGTCAGTGAATTTTATAAATAGATACACATATAATATACATTATACAGTCTTTATATAATTACAATAGGAGTTCTTTTATTTAAGCAATCTCAATGATAAGTAGTGCTTTTTTACAACAAGTCGCTAGCCTGATATTGACAGTTTGACCTAGAAATAAAGTGTAATCTTTTTTTTTTCCCCTTCCTGCATTGCCAAGAATTAGTTGTTAGTTTCTGTAAATGACGACAGTGAACCCTCCAAAGGTCAACTGATATCAGCCTGGCTATCTTTCTAAATAAAGATTATAGGTTTACCTTGCAAATTGCCTAACTCTTCTTTTGGAGACCTCTGTGTTTCCCCATGTTTTTACTTCCCTTCCCAGGTCAGATTTATGGGGTGGAGAAAAGACTGGACATGGTTACAGGGACTCATTAATCCACGAGTGGCTTTCTGCCGCTGACAAATCTGTTAGCACATCCACAGCAAAGAGAACAGGCAGGCTGTTTTCTCTTTCTCCACGGTTCTTGACTCTCCTGGTAATAGTACATTTACATTTCTCACAAGTGGAGAAGGCTTTTTAACACCTTTGTAGATTTACTGGATTCTTATATTTGAGTCTTTTTTGTGCTTCTTTTTCTTTTGTCCTCGGATTGTCATATAAATAACAGAATTACTTATGAATTTATTGACAGTTATTTGTCAGGCATTTCACAGAACATTAGCTTACTTAATTCTCAGAATAACCAAAGGAAGAAGTTGATATTATTACATTTGCTTTTCAGTTGAGGAATATGAAGTTTAAAAAGTTTAAGTAGTTTTCCTAAGTTAGTATTGATCAGTTCAGTTCAGTTCAGTTCAGTCGCTCAGTCGTGTCCGACTCTCCACGACCCCATGAACCACAGCACGTCAGGCCTCCCTGTCCATCACCAACTCCCAGAGTCCACCCAAACCCATGTGCATTGAGTCAGTGATGCCATCCAACCATCTCATCCTCTGTCATCCCCTTCTCCTCCTGCCCTCAATCTTTCCCAGCATCGGGGTCTTTTCAAATGAGTCAGCTCTTCGCATCAGGTAGATAAAGTATTGGAGTTTCAGCTTCAGCATCAGTCCTTCCAGTGAATATTCAGGACGGATCTCCTTTAGAATGGACTGGTTGGATCTCCTTGCAGTCCAAGGGACTCTCAACAGTCTTCTCCAACACCACAGTTCAAAAGCATCAATTCTTCAGTGCTCAGCTTTCTCTGTTGTCCAACTCTCACACCATACATGAGCACTGGAAAAACCATAGCCTTGAGTAGATGGACCTTTGTTGGCAAAGTAATGTCTCTGCTTTTCAATGTGCTGTCTAGGTTGGTTATAGCGTTCCTTCCAAGGACTAAGTGTTTTTTAATTCCATGGCTGCAGTCACCATTTGCAGTGATTTTGGAGCCCCCCAAAATAAAGGCAGCCACTGTTTCCACTGTTTCCCCAATGTATTTGAAGTGATGGGACCAGATGCCATGATCTTAGTTTTCTGAATGTTGAGCTTTAAGCCAACATTTTCACTCTCCTCTTTCACTTTCAACAAGAGGCTCTTTAGTTCCTCTTCACTTTCTACCCTAAAGGGTGGTGTCATCTGCATATCTGAAGTTATTGATATTTCTTCCAGCAATCTTGATTCCAGCTTGTGCTTCATCCAGCCCAACGTTTCTCATGATGTACTCTGCATATAAGTTAAATAAGGAGGGTGACAATATACAGTCTTGATGTACTCCTTTTCCTATTTGGAACCAGTCTGTTGTTCCATGTCTAGTTCTAACTGTTGCTTCCTGACCTGTATATAGGTTTCTCAAGAGCCAGGTCAGGTGGTCTGTTAGTCCCATCACTTGAAGAATTTTCCAATTTATTGTTATCCACACAGTCAAAGGCTTTGGCATAGTCAATAAAGAAGAAATAGATGTTTTTCTGAAACTCTCTTGCTTTTTCAATGATTCATCAGATGTTGACAATTTGATCTCTAGATCCCTCTGCCTTTTCTAAAGCCAGCTTAAACATCTGGAAATTCATGGTTCACGTGTTGCTTAAGCCTGGCTTGGAGAATTTAAGCATTACTTTACTAGCATGTGAGATGAGTGCAATTGTGTGGTAGTTTGAGTATTCTTTGGCATTGCCTTTCTTTGGGATTAGAATGAAAACTGACCTTTTCCAGTCCTGTGGCCACTGCTGAGTTTTCCAAATTTGCTGGCATATCAAGTGCAGTATTTTCACAGCATTATCTTTTAGGATTTGAAATAGCTCAACTGGAATTTCATCACCTCCACTAGCTATGTTCATAGTGATGCTTCCTAAGGCCCACTTGACTTCACATTCCAGGATGTCTGGCTCTAGGTGAGTGATCACACCATCGTGGTTAGCTGGATTGTGAAGATCTTTTTTGTAGAGTTCTTCTGTGTATTCTTGCCACCTCTTCTTGATATCTTCTGCTTCTGTTAGGTCCATACCATTTCTGTCCTTTATTGAGCCCATCTTTGCATAAAGTGTTCTCTTGGTATCTCTAATTTTCTTGAAGAGATCTCTAGTCTTTCCCATTCTATTGTTTTCCTCTATTTCTTTGCATTAATCACTGAGGAAGGCTTTCTTATCTCTCCTTGCTATTCTTTGGAACTCTGCATTCAGATAGGTAAATCTTTCCTTTTCTTCTTTGCTTTTGGCTTCTCTTCTTTTCACAGCTATTTGTGAGGCCTCCTCAGACAGCCATTTTGCTTTTTTGCATTTCTTTTTCTTGGGGATGATCTTGATCCCTGTCTCCTGTACAATGTCGCGAACCTCCGTCATAGTTCATCAGGCACTCTATCTATCAGATCAAGTGTTGATCAAGTTGTGTATTGATCAAATTGTGAATAAATGTTTGATTATTACTTTATGATAGCATTTCCAGTGGTAATAGGGTTATAAAGTTGAGGTCAAACCATTCATTTAGATTTTAGAAACATTTTTTGTGTAGACTAAGGTGTCATGGATCTGCATGTCTAACATACAGCACATACCTGGCACTAGTAAACCATTGTTAAATAAGTCTTTATGAATGAACATGACTTACTTTTACAATATAGGTCACCCTTTTTCTATTATGAAACATTTTATTAAGATGTTATAGAACTTACTGGTTTTATAGAAATTATATTTAAATTAAAATTGATATGTATTTTTTAGTAGAGAAATTATAAGAAAATTATATTCGTTTACAGCTTTCCATTTCAGTCACTCAGTACAAATGAATCTGAGTAACTTCTATGCATATTAACTAAACAAAAAGGCAAATAGAACATGATGTGATATTGGTTTATTTTTAAATCTTAAATTGGAGCAATTTATTTAATTTCAAATGTTTCGGCAGGGCTTTTCAGGTTGTGCTAGTGGTAAAGGACACGACTGCCAATATGGAGACCTGGGTTCCATCCCTGGGTCGGGACAATTCCCCTGGGAGAGAGCATGGCAACCCACTTCCGTATTCTTGGAGAATCTCATGGACAGAGGAGATTTTCAGGCTACAAGCCATAGGGTCACAAAGAGTTCCACATGACTGAAGAGACAGTACGCACACATGGGATAATAAACAAAAATTTGGTTAGAGTTAGATATTCACTAAAATCAGCATTTAAGTGAGCTTTTTTGTCTTAAATTTATGGCCCAGTCATAAAACATTAAATTTGATCACTAGAAAATTTGAAGGTAAAAGAATGTTTACTATTATCCACCAGCTATGATTATCCTATTTCTATTTTCAATTCAGGATATAATTTAAGTAGTTTAACTCAAGCTTTGACTAATGGAAAAGATATATCTCTTTTTTAAGAAGACAAAATAGGATATTTCGATTATGAATGTGCTATATTTGAGCACATTCTTGGATTTACTTTATCACAAAATCTGTGCCCATCATTAAAATCACTTCTGGGTACAGATGAAAACTAATAATTAACTGAAATTCATCAATTATTATCAGGGAGAAAAGGTAGTTTTCATTTAATAATGTCTCAAAAGACATCTGTGAATGAAATACGATAACTCTGTATATTAAAATGGATTATAATCACTAAATAGCTTCAAATCCTTATGTACCACATTGTTGGAGAAGGCAATGGCAACCCACTCCAGTACTCTTGCCTGGAAAAACCATGGACAGAGGAGCCTGGTAGGCTACAGTCCATGGGGTCGGTAAGAGTCGGACACAACTGATTGACTTCACTTTCACTTTTCACTTTCATGCATTGGAGAAGGAAATGGCAACCCACTCCAGTGTTCTTGCCTGGAGAATCCCAGGGACGTGGGAGCCTGGTGGGCTGCCATCTATGGGGTTGCACAGAGTCGGACACGACTGAAGTGACTTAGCAGCAGCAGCAGTACATTGTAGCATTCACAGTGCTAGGAAAAAGAGCTAACATATAAGTAAATATTAGTGTTTATGCATAATGCAATTAAAGGGTATTTCAAAGCTAAAAAACTGTCTTAACAAGATTATATAATAAAGTAACAGCAAACTATGTATCTACCTGTCCTGAGTTTCCCATTTACATTCCCTCAACAAAAGTAGTTGAATTATTGTTTAGATAGGTAATCTATGTGAATATAAAAATATTTTTGTTTGTAGAGTAATATAAGAGAAGTAATAGAAGAGTATTATAAGTTTTCCTATTTCTTTAAACATTGCTAGTTCTATTGCCTATAACCAAAATAGTATGTAATAAGTTGTCAGATATGCTTAACATTCTCCACATGTTGCATATTGGTGCTCTACAGCTAGTATCAGACAGCGATGCTGTGTCCATATAATGTGATTAGACTGTCTCTGCTTCCCCCGCCCTCCCTTTTTGTTAAACTTCCCCATGTATTAGTATTTACTTTTGTAAAATAAAAACGTGCAACAAGTAATTTCAAAATACTTTTAAAATCTAATTTTGATAATTCTAGAAGAGATTTGAAAGATATTTGCTTAAATAGTATGAAGATCCTAACTCTAAAATTGATGTTAGCGCAAATTCTGCAAAATCCCCTTCTAAACTCTCTTCTACCCTTCAAGTAATGTGATTCTTTGCATAAATAACTACAGAACATAAGGAAAATAACAATTTTCAAAACTTAATGTGAAAATGAATTCCAACAATGAAGTTACGATTACAGTGTTTTGTAGGCAAATCTCTCTCTAATATTTGAGAGTAATTTGTTTTTTTTTTATAAAAGATAAGCTGGATACTTTTATTATTATAATGGTTATATGAGTAACCTGATTGACTTGACTTAGTATTAATGCGTGCAAAGTTCACTAACAGTGACATGAATGGGATTTCAAGAAAAGCTTTTGATTGGAAATAATTGAAGTATAGCCGATTTAATTTAGTAATTTTTAATTATGCAATTTGCTTGCATATTACCCAAACAGAATGGGTTTCAATAAGTCAGTGCACTTCAAATTTCCCAAATTTTGTATTTATCATGTTAAACAGTATTAACTGAACAAATGCTGGAGTTGCAAAAGTAAATTACAGAGGAGAATAAAACCCAATTTACTTGTTTATAAGAACTTGAATATTTCAAAAGGTGGTGGGAAAGTCATTTGATTCTTTTGAGAAAGAAGTATTTAGCCTTGCTCCTAAGTTATATTAGCTTCCACCATTAAGGCAATGGTCAAATAAATACATTTGTGTGCTTTTTCTTTTCTTTAGTGAACTGTACTTAGTTTATATCTTAATAGGCTAAAGAGCTTGGTCATTTAAATGTAGGCAACAGAAAAAAAATATATGTTACATTCAGACTCTCATTCAGTAATTATTAGTGGACATCATTATGCTCTTGGAACTAATATAGGTGTTCAGGCAACATGAGTGAAGAAAGAACATGACTCTGTCCTAATAGACTGCATTCTTACAGAGGTTTATGGACAATCAGCATCAAACCCAACAAATGACTAAAACTTTTTTTAATTAAGCACAGTAAGAAAGACAAGGAGTGTATATGATGGTTAGGTTAGAAGTAAAGACTTGAAGGAAGTGAGGAAATACCCATGAAATACCTGGGCAATATGTTCCAGCCAGAGAGAGTTGTCCATGACAAGACCCTGAATCTGGGTGATGCCTGTCATGTTGGTCAGAAAGTGAGAATGCCAGTGTAGCTGGGGCAGAGCAAGCCACAGGGAGGAAACTAGTGAAACTACTAGAAAACTAGAAACCTAGTCTGAAAGGCATAGGGAGGGGTCAGATGGAGGACTAGGCTAGAGACAAATATCATTAGATCACAAAGATCATTAGAGTTTAGTCTTATATGGACTAGGGTTCCCTGTTCCAGGGGCTTAAGTAGAGAAATAACACGGCCTGACCCATGTTGTCATAGGCCAACTCTGGCTCATGTGCTGAGTATAAACTGTTGGGAAAATAAAGAATAAAAAAGTAAAGATATCTTAAAAGGCTGGACAAGGAATTTCTGTAGTTTAAACATTGAATAGCATATCTTCTTGGTCATCATAATCAAGCCATCTGTGCTTGTTCTGCATAGAAATTGGAAGGAAAATCTAGAAGTACACAGTGATTTCCTTTGACAGCTTTAGAGAGGTATAATTTACATGCCATAAAATTCATTCATGTTAAGTGTAGAATACAACCACGTTAATATATTTACAAATTTCTACAGTCATCACCACAAGTCTAGTTTTAGAACATTTTCATCATCTTATTCCCACCATTACTTCCAAGCAACCATTAATATGCTTTCTGTGTCTTTTCTGAACATTTCATGAAAACAGAATTATACAGTATATAGTCTTTTACATGTGACTTCTTTCACTCAGCATCTTTCCGTGGCTTATCATATTTTAACATGCATCAGTACTAGATTCCTTCTTATTTTATTGGTGATTTTTTAATGTTGCAAATCTCACTCCTCTCCAAGATTGCAGATATATGCATGTTTCATAGCCTCCTTTTTTTTTTTTTTTTTTTTTTAAGCTAGTAGCAGTACTATTTCTAATGCTATTTTAGCAATTCTACTTTGGGAAAACCTTGTAACATTTCTAGCTTCTCCCTTACTTTCATACCACCAATAGTTTTGTACAGATAATTGATGTACCTAAAGACTGCTTTTGAGAGTCACCTTGCCATGTTAACTCCTCAAGCCTTTCTTGTATACAGTGGTCCCTCTGTATTCCAAGTTCCCACATTTGTGGATTCAACTAATCACAGATTGAAAATATTAGGGAAGAAATTTCTGGGACATTCCAAAAGTCAGAAGTTGAATTTGCTGCATATTTGCAACTATTTGCATAGCATTTGCAACTTATTTACAACAAATTTTATAGCATTTGTATGGTATTGGGTATTATAAGTAATCTAGAGATGATTTAAAGTATATATGAAGATGTGCATAGGTTATATGCAAATACTGTCATCTGAGTGACTAGAATGACTATGTCATTATATCTCCTGTGTCTCCCTGGGGAACCTGGAACCAACCCCTGGGGATACGGAGGGATGACTGTGAAGCACATACACACGAAATATATACACATATATCTATACCACACATATATAACTGAAAAATGTCTCTCTGTTAAAAAAGAAGACTATTGACTATTGCTATTTTGATGGGTAGTAGATCTAGTGGATTCTAGTGTCTGTGTTTCCTTGACATGCATTCAAAATGTTTGTGTAAGTCACCCATGAAATTCCATCTATTCACTTTATATACTATTCAAATATGCTTTGTGATTTGGGGCTATAAATTTTGGCTACAAATAAAATAAGACTATTTCTCTTTGATGTAAGAAAAAACTTAAAAATATTTTCTCGAAGGAAAGTATTGAACCATATACAATCCCAGCTACCAAGTGGCTTTATGAAGTGTGCTTTGGCTTTCAGAAGAATGATGAGAAGTAATGTGGCTGATTTGAAAGTTTTAACTGTAATGTACCTTTGTTTTTTTAGCATCTGTGGAATCCAACATCTGGAACGGATAGGAAAGAAGCTGAATCTTTTCGACTCCCTTTATTTCTGCATCGTGACATTTTCTACTGTGGGCTTTGGGGATGTCACTCCAGAAACGTGGTCGTCCAAGCTTTTTGTGGTTGCCATGATCTGTGTTGCTCTTGTGGTTCTCCCTATCCAGGTAAACACCACCGTGTTAAATTTTATAGAAACGTGCAAAGTCTTATGAAATCAAATCTTCCGCATTTAATAAAAAATACAGGGTGACTTATTAACTATATTAACGCATGCTCTTATACCATCTAGTCAATTACTAAAATTGTCTCCAAAATGCCTTTTTAAATTATATTAGAAACATGAGTTTTTTTCCCTTCTGGTCTCCATTGGTAGCTCACATTTCATTTCAGTTTTTTCAAGATGCTTTCTTTTACATATAGAGTATTTACATTAATTATTGGATTGTAGGATAGTATAGTTTTTAATTATAGCATGTTTGTACAAGACAATAAACTTATGAAACATTGATTTCTTTTGATTCTCAAAACTACAACTAAAAGCCATATGTTGTCATGAATAAAAATTGATTAACTATGTTGGTCAACTAAAACAAAATCTGAAGATGATACATAGCTAACATGTAGCATTTTGGAGAATGGATAAGGAAGCAAAGGCACAGAGATATAAATGAGACAGAAGACACATAGAGACAATCTTCAACTTTTTCCTATAATGAATTCTGGCTGTCCATGGGTGTGCAGGTCATAAACAGGATGTGGACAACACAAATCAAAATGTATATTATATTATACAGCCATTTGACAAAGTTATTGAAGTATCCTTTCCTTAGATGTAAAATCCACTCCTATCCAATCATGCATGCCATCCTCAATGACACCCCTCCCCCATACCCTCAGCACCCCTTTAATAACAGCTACTTCCTTGGTGGCTCAGTGGTAAAGAATCTGCCTGCCAATGCCCGAGACATTAGTTCAGTCCCTGAGTTTGGAAGATCCCCTGGAGAAGATGATGGCAACTCACTCCAATATTCTTGCTTGGAAAATCCCGTGGACAGAGAAGCCTTTGCAGTCCATGGGGTTGCAAAGAGTCAGACACGACTGAGCTTGCATGCATGCACTATAACTGGAACTTGGCCTTGTGTATGTGGTAAGGTTATCTCCCCTTGCAGGCGATGTGGGCCGAAGTTGACAGAAGAATGTGAGAGAAAAACGTGAGACCTTTGTCTTTAACCAGGTGCATGACATATATGGCTGTGTACTATACTGGACAGAAAGCAGAAGTGCAGACCTATTAGTGCCCTGTTATGATACAATAGGAAAATCTCATTATTGTTTCCTGAGAGACATGAAGGCCCTGGGAGGGATTAGCAAGTCTGCAATTATCCTATGAAGAGTCTTGTTGAAGGGAACACTGATCATTTCAATCTCAAAGAGTTTCATCTAAGAAATTGAATTATACCCAGTAGACAATAGATGGATTGCACTGCTTTTTATTTTCATGTCCAGTTCTTTTCATTCACATGTGGAAAATGCATTACAGTTTGAACAGCTGGCCTATTTGTGGATGGAGAGACAAAAGTCGGGTGGAAACTATAGTCGACACAGAGCTCAAACTGAAAAGCACGTTGTTCTGTGTGTCAGCTCACTGAAGATTGATCTACTCATGGACTTTTTAAATGAATTCTATGCACATCCAAGACTCCAGGTAACTTTAAATGGATTATACTGACTAACATTGGCAAAATCAATTAATGATAGTACAGCCTGTGTTCTGGAGGATTTTTATTTATATGCTCAAATTTAGAGAAAATGAAGAACTACAAATATAACCTGGAACATAGAAAAAAATGCTGGAGGAATACACAGTATGTTAAGTTTCCTTCTGTATCTATAACGAAAGACAGATGGAATTATATTACTGCTACAAAGAAAGGTTTTCTCTGAATTAAAATGATTGCTTTTTTCTCCTTTTGGTAGTGAATAAATGATATTTTTATGAAACAGTGAAACAACATAAAATATAATAAAACAATAAAAGAGTCATTTCAATATCATCTGCTCACTTGAATTTTCAGAATTTTATCAAGTGTTACTGATGGAAATTTGGAAGTCTGAAAGTTCCTAAGTTCTTCCCTTTGTTTCCTTTAGTGAAACTTGGTCTTATTTATAGTAGCAATAAATGACGAAAATTTGGGCAATATGTAATTGAGATCATGAATTCAGAAAAATTTCTTCTGTCTATACAGACACTTCCAGTTGCCATGGTTCTGGGCCAGTGTAGACTTAGGTCGCCTCCTTTACTGCTTAATGCACTTAGTCTAGTCCAGACAGCAAAGAACTACTTGAATTTTCTGAATTTCCCCAATAAACTTCTGTTAAGAGATTGGATAATCCTGAAATCAAGACAGTACTCAGTACTTCTAATTATCTCTCTCTTAAGTAATTTAGAGAAATTTTAACATATTGCTTTTTTGAATTAAAAAAAAATCTAACTTATAAGTGAAACTTATATAAATATTCTTTTGTTTTTACATACATTATTTTGCATTTTTGGAGTAACTCCATATTTAATGTTTTTTTTTAATTACTCATATTAAATAATTTCAGATGCTTATTATAACCCACAAAGAAAATCTATCTGGGAGAAAATTTAATCCACCCAAAATTTGATCCCTAGTAATTAATTTTGTCTAATATCAATATGGAGAAATCTTAAAACTCCAAAAATTCCCACTAGATACAGAGTGGTAAAATGGTGGACGTTTGCCAGAGAATTTGAATTCTTACAGATAAATTGCTTTATACCATTTTATCACTGAGAATAATTTTCCATTTTCTCCAAACAACCATTATTTTGAAATATTTTGATCACAAACTTTCAAATTTAATTTACTTTATCAGTATTACCAATATTTTTGTGAATCCTTTTCCATTCAGATATTCATCTGAATATTTTCAATTTTATCAACTCATAATAATGTTGAAGTGAAGTGGCTCAGTCGTGTCCGACTCTTTGCGACCCCACGGAATGTAGCCTACCGGGCTCCTCCATCCATGGGATTTTCCAGGCAAGAATACTGGAGTGGGGTGCCATTACCAAATGATATAAACTATCACCACAGCTTTTTATTCTAAAAGTAACAAGATTGAAGTATAAGTTGATGCTTAGCACTTCTGGCTGGTATGCAGTTTATCTTTTAGAATCAATCTGAAATCCTAAGGAGGTTCTCTGATGGCTCAGACTATAAAAAACCTGCCTGCAATGCAGGAGACTTGGGTTCGATCCCTTGCTCAGGAAGATCCCCCAGAGAAGGGAATGGCAACTCACTTCAGCATTCTTGCCTGGAGAATTCCATGGAGAAAGGAGCGTGGCAGGCTACAGTCCATGGCATCAAAGAGTCGGACACGACTGAGTGACTAACACTTTCACACCCTGAAGTCAAAATTGAAAATTTCATAGGCTGAAATGTGCACTGAGTGTATGCACTGATTTATCTTCTCTTCTTGATACTAAGTAAATTGAAAAAAGTCAGGATGAACATGCTGATTTATGAGATTTTTGTATGTTTGTCTGTTATGTTTATTACCGTCTCATGTTATTTAACATATGCCCCGGTTTTAAATGCAAACTTTGATTTATTAGTAAGAGTTCATTTCTCTTTTATAATATTTCAAAATGTTCATAGATATTCTATTTACCTATCTAGTATAAAACAAAGCATTATTGTTTCTATCCCATTGCCCACTTTGTTTTGAGTAGGATTATTATGTGGTGATTTTGTGTCCTACTGAAATGGATGTGCAGGTCCGAAGGATCCTCCAGATTCCAATGTGGTCACAAAGAGTTATCTACCTTCAAGGTTCGGCCCTTAAAGACCAGGATCTGTTGAGAGCAAAGTAAGTATTTCCACTTTCGATCTTGTAGTGTTATAATATCTTTTCTCTCCTCCAAATTTTAGCAGTTTCAGTACTGCAAGATGTGTTTTTGAATACAAACTTTGCTTTTTCAAATAGGAAGATTAAAAATATAAAATCAGCTTATTTGCTCCTCTTTCTCAATGCAGGGTTGTTCATCAGACCATGTCCATACAACACATCGAGAAGTGTGGTGGGGTGGTATCATCTCAGGGTGCTGGGAGATGAACTGAGTTATCCAGATTCAGCGAGAGTAGTCTCCAAATTCCTGGATATTGTTTTTATTTGACAAATAAAAATCTTGGGCTAAACACTATGTGAGATGCCAAAGCAGTGTGAGTCAGGGTTTAGATTTTAAGGAGTTTGTATTACATACTGGGCAGATAATACTTGTGTTCCCTGGTGTCTGAGATGAAAGAGTCCTTGGGACTGGAGAAATCAGGAGGGTGACAGAGGTCTTAGTTGCTGTCCTCTTCTTGTGCAGGTGCCATCCCCCTGGATTAAAGATGACATAGTCTTATAGCTTCGTCACAGTCTTGGGGGGGTCACTGCAGCATGGGAGCAGAGTGAGAGTGTGGTTGGTTAGACTTCAGACTCCAGGAATCAGGGCCTCTGCAAAACACCCTCCATAGTTTCAGAAGCCAGAAGAGATTCTTAGTGGAGGTGGCTTTGCTCAATGTTTTCTCTTGTTTTGTAGCTTTTAAATATATCTTCGTGTTTATCTTTGAGTTGTCCTACAGACTCTGTTAGGTTTAAAAGTCTCTTCCTTGAATTTCATAGCATAAGTGATTTTTTTCTTTTTTGTTGTTTTGATTCTTTCCAGATGGCTTGAGTATGTGTGTCGGTGTGTGTGTTGGTGCATGTTCTCCATATGTTTGTGTATGTTCTGTGTTTCTTTATACATGTCCTCTGTATGCTTGTATTTGCGTGTGTATGGGTTGTGTGTGTGTGTGTGTATGATGGAAAAGAACAGAAAAAAAACTCCCAAACTTCTTTCTGCTGCTTATTCCTGCAAGTTGACTAGATAGCTCATAACAGGAACTCTAACATTATGTTAGATTTATATATAATAGGTCAATTTAGCTGAGAATTTTTTCAATGATTTAACAATTTGTGAAACAAAAAAAGTCAGTAGAAACTACCAGGCTAAAATGAATTGTACATAATTGGAAAATTAAGCTTCTTTGAGAATATATCAGCATCTGTAGTGGATTGCATACTTCATACATATTGTCACTATACACATGACAATTCTAGAATAAATCATAGTCTCCCAGTACCTCAAGTAAAACACAGCATTAGGTGCTTGCTAACAATCTGCTATCTATACTCTTTATTCAGGAACTGTAAAGAAATAGTTGCTTAAACAGTAATATAATTTGGATCTTTATATTCATCTGTATAGATAATAAATATACTTAATATATTGTAATGAGTTAAGTTCTTCATATGATAAGAATGAGTAATGCCCATTTTATGTTCAATATGAATTTCTGTGATAAATGAAGCCTTTTGACTACCTAATCAATTAATCTAAGCTATTAGGATTAGCTATTGGCATCTTAGCTAGATAATACCGAGGATTAATGCACTTCTCAGGTAGCATAGTGGTGAAGAATCCACTTACGAATGCAGGAGACACAGGAGTCATGTGTTCAATCCCTGGGTTGGGAAGATCCCCTGAAGTAGGAAACGGCAACCCATTACAGTATTCTTGCCTGGAAATATCCCATAGACAGAGGAGCCTGGTGGGCTTCAGTCCATGGAGTCTCAAAGAGTTGGATACGACTGCATGACTGAGCCAGGATTAACACAACTCCATTTAGTATTAATAATATTAATGATTGTTTCTTAGCCAAATCAGTCACATTTACCAGAAACATTCCTCCATAGGTATGAAAAAGGAGAATGTGGATGAGTGAGAGGCATCAGGCTGGTAATTCTCAGAAAATTGAGTTAAGAAAGATGGTACCATTTTTATGTTCATTTCTTATCCTATGTCATGTAGAAATTTGGGATTTAATGTTAACTAACACATTCTTCAGCACAATTCCCACGCAAGACAAGGAGTAAAATTCTCCAAACCATTTCCAAAGGTCAGTTGCATGAGTTTGAGTTGCTTTGTTGAAGATAATGTATAAAAAATGGTATACAATTGTCTTAATAATCATGAAAACTTCACACTTGTCCAAAACTGTTTGATTTGGTCTAATTTCATAGACTTTTATCATTTTTATCCATAGAAAATACATTGGAGGAAAAAATTTTTTCTACTGTAATGAACCAGAAAGGCAAATAGTTCCTCATTTTAAAAATACACATGTTATGTTTTTAGAACATTGCTTACCAAGCACTGAAGCATGCTTATGGTTTATTATTACATACAAGAAATATAGAACTTTAGCGTGAGGGTAAGGGGTTTGGAACAAGATGATGATTCATCTCTAGGAAATATAAATGTGCAGTAGAGTCTGGCTTATGAATACTAAGTGGCTTCATATCCTCTCTCTTAGTTTTGTTGATGCATTGCAGTCAAAAAGTAACCCATCTAAAACAAAGGCTTATAAACTCCCTTAACTTATAGAAGTATATATATATGAAAAATATGTATATAATGAAAAATAAAATTTGACTTTTTTTTAACTTCTGTCATTATGAACTGCTGTCTTATACAGCCAAGTCAACAATTATTTTGTTTATAATCATGATCTGCAAGAAATCCTACTTTCCTTTAACTTAAGGATGTTCATAGTTTATGTGTACTTTGTATGCCCTGGACTGAGCGTTGGAATTCTGTTTTTCAGATGGCACATAGATATGTCAATGTGAGATTATTTTCCTTTTCTGTCTGCATTTAGGATGGATGATGCTGAGGCCTGTTTTATTCTGAGCAGCCGTTGTGAAGTGGACAGGACATCATCTGTAAGTTTCTAAAATCTCTTTTAGTAAATTGTTCTTTTTGCCTTATGAGATTTTATTATTTTTTGTAGTCTACCACTATTAAATATGGATGGCCTTAAAATTTTACTGAAGTAAATCTCAATCTCTAATCTATCTTGCCAAAAAAATAAGAATAGCTGCATCGATTATATCAACAAAAATATTCTTGAAGTACTTTCTACTACTAATCTGGATTTTCTGTTGATCAAAATGAAATGAGTCATATATAAACATAACTAGATCATTTTTAATTAAATATATTCTGTGCTATGTGATTTTGTTATAATGATCTCAATTTCCTCAACTTAAAAGCGAGGCATATGGATCAGGCAGTCTGCAAAATATCAGTTGGAGCATTTCTAAAAAAGTATGCATTTGTGAAAATCCTATTCAGGATATGTAGGGTGGAAACTGGGAAGCCGTGTATTTTTAAAAGATCACCAGGTGATTTTGATGCACCTCCCAGTTTGGTAATCTCTGGCTTACATGATCTCCATGATACATTTATGGTCTAAAATTCAATAAACTAACAATCAAACTTTGTAATTTACTAACATAGCTTTTTTCTGTAAATGCATTTTAATTTCACTACTTTAAAAAAATGCTTTACTCCTTTATGTTGAGGATGTCCTATAAACTCCTGTGTTTTAAACTAGCGAGTCCATCTGTAGTCATATCTGTGGTACACAGACAGATGAGAAACGTGGTGCCTTCTGCAGTGACTGGGGAAAAGACCAACCATGTATGGGTCTTTTAGGGACATGATTTGCACTTTTCTGGACCATCTAATAGGTGTGATCTGTTACATTACTTTAGGACTACAGATCCTGAATGTGGTAGGCTTTGCATTGTCCTCACTCTAATTTACTTAAACGTTTTATTCCTTTTTAAACTAACTTGCATGCATGTGTGCTAAGTCACTTCAATCATGTCTGATTCTTTGTAGCCCCGTGGATGGTAGCCCGCCAGGCTCCTCTCTCCATGGGATTCTTCAGGCAAGAATACTGGAGTGGGTTGCTATGCCCTCCTCCAGGGGATCTTCCAGACCCAAGGAACAAACCCACATCTCTTATGTCTCCTGCATTGGCAGGTGTGTTCTTTACCACTAAAGAACCCAGGGAGGCCCTTAAACTAACTTCAGTTCAGTTCAGTTCAGTCGCTCAGTCGTGTCTGACTCTTTATGACCCCATGAATCGCAGCACGCCAGGTCTCCCTGTCCATCACCAACTCCCGGAGTCCACACAAACTCATGTCCAATGAGTGGGTGATGCCATCCAACCATCTCATCCTCTGATGTCCCCTTCTCCTCCTGCTCACAAACTTTCCCAGTATCAAGGTCTTTTCAAATGAGTCAGCCCTTTGCATCAGGTGACCAAAGTATTGGAGTTTCAGATTCAACATCAGTCCTTCCAAAGAACACCCAGGACTGATCTTCCCGTAGGATGGACTGGTTGGATCTTCTTTCAGTCCAAGGGACTCTCAAGAGTCTTCTCCAACACCACAGTTCAAAAGCATCAATACTTTGGCAATCAGCTTTCTTTATAGTCCAACTTTCACATCCATACATGACTACTGGACAAACCATAGCCTTAACTAGACAGTCCTTTATTGACAAAGTAATGTCTCTGCTTTTTAATATGCTGTCTAGGTTGGTAATAACTGTCCTTCCAAGAGTAAGTGTCTTTTAATTCCATGGCTGCAGTCACCATCTGCAGTGATTTTGGAGACCCCCAACATAAAGTTACCCAATGTTTTCACTGTTTCCCTATCTATTTGCCATGATGGGACTGGATGCCATGATCTTAGTTTTCTGAATGTTGAGCTTTAATCCAACCTTTTCACTCTCCTCTTTCACTTTCATCAAAAGGCTCTTTAGTTCTTCTTCACTTTCTGTCATAAGGGTGGTGTCATATGCATATCTGAAATTATTGATATTTCTCCTGGCAATCTTGATTCCAGCTTGTGCTTCATCCAGCCCAGCGTTTCTCATGATGTACTCTGCAATAAGTAAATATGGAGGTTGACAATATACAGGTTTGATGTACTCCTTTTCCTATTTGAAATCAGCCTATTATTTCATGTCCAGTTCTAACTGTTGCTTCCTGATCTGTATACAGGTTTCTCAAGAGGCAGGTCGGGTGGTCTGGTATTCCCATCTTTTTTAGAATTTTCCACAATTTATTGTGATCCACACAGTCAAAGTCTTTGGCATAGTCAATAAAGCAGAAATAGATGTTTCTCTGGAACTCTCTTGCTTTTTCGATGATCCATCGGATGTTGGCAATTTGATCTCTGGTTCCTCTGCCTTTTCTAAATCCAGCTTGAACATCTGGAATTCATGGTTCATATATTGCTGAAGCCTGGCTTGAGAATTTTGAACATTACTTTATTAGAGTGTGAGATGAGTGCAATTGTTCAGTAGTTTGAACATTCTTTGGCTTTGCCTTTCTTTGAGATTGGAATGAAAACTGACCTTTTCCAGTCCTGTGGCCACTGCTGAGTTTTCCAAATTTGCTGGCATATTGAGTGCAGCACTTTCACAGCATCATCTTTTAGGATTTGAAATAGCTCAACTGGAATTCCATCACCTCCACTAGCTTTGTTTGTAATGATGCTTTCTAAGGCCTACTTGACCTCACATTCCAGGATGTCTGGCTCTAGGTGAGGGATCACACCATCTTGATTATCTGGATCGTGAAAATCTTTTTTGTACAGTTCTTCTGTGTATTCTTGCCAACCCTTCTTAATATCTTCTGCTTCTGTTAGGTCCATACTATTTCTGTCCTTTATTGAACCCATCTTTGCATGGAATCTTAGCTTGGTTTCTCTAATTTTCTTGAAGAGACTTCTAGTCTTTCCTATTCTATTGTTTTTTTTTTTTCTATTTCTTTGCGTTGATCGCTGAGGAAGGCCTTCTTATCTCTCCTTGCTATCCTTTGGAACTCTGCATTAAAATGGTTATATTTTTCCTTTTCTCCTTTGCCTTTTGCTTCTCTTCTTTTCTCAGCTATTTGTAAGGCCTCCTCAGACAGCCACTTTGCTTTTTTGCGTGTCTTTTTCTTGGAGATGGTCTTGATCCCTGTCTCCTGTACAGTGTCACAAACCTCTGTCCATAGTTCTTCAGGCACTCTGTCTATCAGATCTAGTCCCTTGAATCTATTTCTCACTTCCACTGTAAAATCATAAGGGATTTGATTTAGGTCATACCTGATTGGTCTAGTGGTTTTCCCCACTTTCTTCAACTTAATGCTGAATTGGGCAATAAGGAGCTCATGATCTGAGCCACAGTCAGTTCCTGGTCTTGTTTTGCTCAATGTATAGAGCTTCTCCATCTTTGGCTGCAAAGAATATAATCAATCTGATTTTGTTGTTGGCCATCTGGTGATGTCCATGTGTAGAGTCTTCTCTTGTGTTGTTGGAAGACTGTGTTTGCTATCACCAGTCTTTTTCTTGGCAAAACTCTATTAGCCTTTGTCCTGCTTCATTCTGTATTCCAAGGCCAAATTTGCCTGTTACTCTAGGTGTTTCTTGACTTCCTACTTTTGCATTCCAGTTCCCTGTAATGAAAAGGACATCTTTTTTGGGTGTTAGTTCTAAAAGGTTTTGTATGTCTTCATAGAACCGTTCAACTTCAGCTTCCTCAGCATTACTAGTTGGGGCATAGACTTGGATTACTGTGATATTGAATGGTTTGCCTTGGAAAGGAACAGAGATCATTCTGTCATTGTTGAGATTGCATCCAAGTACTGCATTTTGGGCTTTTTTGTTGAGTATGATGGCTACTCCATTTCTTCTGAGGGATTCCTGCCCACAGTAGTAGATATAATGGTCATCTGAGTTAAATTCACCCATTCCAGTCCATTTTAGTTCGCTGATTCCTGGAATGTAGACGTTCACTTTTGCCATCTCCTGTTTGACCACTTCCAATTTGCCTTGATTCATGGACCTAACATTCCAGGTTCCTATGCAATATTGCTCTTTACAGCATTGGACCTTGCTTCTATCAGCAGTCACATCCACAGCTGGGTGTTGTTTTTGCTTTGGCTCCATCCCTTCATTCTCTCTGGAGTTATTTCTCTACTAATCTCCATTAGCATATTGGGCACCTACCGACCTGGGGAGTTCATCTTTCAGTGTCCTATCTTTTTGCCTTTTCATACTGTTCATGGGGTTCTCAAGGCAAGAATACTAAAGTGGTTTGCCATTCCCTTCTCTAGTGGACCACGTTCTGTCAGACCTCTCCACCATGACCCTACCGTCTTGGGTGGCCCCACACAGCATGGCTTAATTTCATTGAGTTAGACAATGCTATGGTCCATGTGATCAGATTGGCTAGTTTTCTGTGATTGTGGTTTCAGTCTCTCTGCCCTCTGATGCCCTCTCTCAGTGCCTACTATCTTACTTGGGTTTCTCTTACCTTGGACTTGGGGTATCTCCTCTCTGCCACTGCTCCTGACCTTGGAGGTGGGGTATCTTCTCTTGGCCACTCCTGCACCACACATCTGCTGCTCATGTGGCGAATTTACTTGGTGATAAAGTCTTAATAGATATAATCAAGTTATAATGAGTTTATTACAGTAGGCCTTACTCCTATTTGAGCTGTGTCCTTGAAAAATGAGGAAATGTGGTGACAGATGAATAACGAATGCCATGTGTATGTGAAGACAGCCTTCTGTAAGCTGGGAGAGAGGCTTCCCGCACAGCTCTCTGGAGGAACCAGCCTTACGAACATCTTGCTTTTGAGCTCTGACCTTCAGAATGTCGAGACAATACATTTTCATTAAGCCACCAAGTTTGTGGTTGTTTTTTACCACAGCCTGAGCAAACTAATGGTCTTCCCAAGTGGCTCAGTGATAAAGAATCTACCTGCCAGTGCAGTAGATGCAGGTTCGATCTCTGGTCTAGAAGATCCCCCTGGAAAAGGCAATGGCAACCCATTTTGGCAACTGTCATTTTGCAGTATTCTTGTCTGAGAAATCCCATGGACAAAGGAGCCTGGCAGGCTATAGTCCATGTGGTCACAAAAGAGTCATACTTGACTAGCAACCAAACCTCAAAAAAGCAAACTGATTCATGGCCATAGACCAGACGAATGATTGCAAAATTTGTAAAATATTTCTCTTTAAAACATATATATGTTTTGAAATTCATTTGCTCCCCTCCTTCTCAACGGTTACTGTCTTAATTCAGACATGACTCTCCTGGGTCCACTTATGCATTATTGCAATAGTTTCTTAATTAGGGCAGCTCATTAGATGCTCCAAACCTCTGTATTGCATAAATGAACTGGAATTGAACATATTCTACCTTATGTTTCTGTAATTATTTAGCTGTGAAGCGTGGGACTCTCAAGTGGTAACTTAGTTTCAAAATAGTTGTATTCTTCCTATAGCTATGTAACAAGGGGGAGTAAATATAGGAAATAAACATATAATTTTGGTGTACCCTTTCCAAGCTGAATTTGAAAGCTTTCAATTCAACAATCGCATTCCATTTCCTCCTGACACTGTAGGATATTGACAGGTTGTGAAGAAAGACTTCACTCAGGACAGAAGAGATGGTACATGAGGTGACACGGATACAAGTGTGGAAGCTACAAAGCAGATGGATGGGTGGTAGCTGACTTAACAGACAGAAAGAAGGTAACATTTAAGCTGAGAAAGGAGAGGAAACAAGTCAGAAGCAGGCTGCTTTATGCAATGGAGACTAAAGTGACAGGAATAGAGGTATCAGATGCCTCTGCAAGTAAGGTTATACATACGACTAAATATATGGACAGTGGTTAAAAGTCTTTAAGAGAAGTAGATTCCCTGAACCCTTTCACATGTTCATTGCTGGTCCCTTTCCTCATCCTGGGACAAGAGATTTACTCTAGGAGTTGGCAAATTTGGCCAAAATAAACACTCTGGCTGCCCAGGAATAAAGGGAAGGAAAGTAACCTGCAGCAAAAATTCATGACCCACGATGCCCCCAGGGAACAAAACATCAGAGGAGAAATTCTCTGATTCAGTATCATTTCAGAGAAGGTTTGAGTGAGTTACTGAAGCAGTTAGGGGATGGGAAATGCAAGAGACTGTTTCCTCTACCCACTCATGGTGGGAACAGCTCAGGCCTCTTGGAGGTACAGATGGTGGGGTGGGCCCATCCAGGAACATCCAGCGGGGCACCCCTTGGTGCTTGGCTGATTGGTGCAGCAAGGCTGGTTGGTAGACACTTATGGGGCAGGAAGCATTCTTTCCAAGTGTGTGTGTATGTACATATGGCATGAAAATAAGGTCCTGTGTTCACTCATGTCCCAAGGAGCTTCTGAGTGCTTCACTCTTACATATGTTCATACAACAGTGATCCCTAGACATTTAAGGAAATTCCTAACAAGAAAAAGAAGGAACTAAGTAACAGCCAAGCAAAAAGCATACAGGAAAGAAAAATTCAGAGAAAACACAAATGACACCATAGGATTCTGGGAGAAAAAAATCAATTTTAAAATATACAATATCCCATCTTTAGTAATACAGTAGTTGAGAAGATGAGAGGAGTATACATGTTTAAAAGAAGAAGAGTATGCTATAGAAGAAAACAAATTGAAAAAAGCAAGAACATCTGGTAAACCAAGAAGAGCTTATGGAAATTAAATATAGGTAACAAATGAAAAAATTAAATAAAATATTCAGAAAATAAATCTAAAGACATTGAAAGAATGAAGAATAATAAAATGAATAATAAAACCAAATAATGGAAAAGGAGAGTCAAACAAGAGAAAATTAAAGGAGTGTTCAGGAAGAAACAATATCCATATGGTAAGAATTTCAGAACAGGGTCTGGAAAAAAGTGGGGGAAATTATTATTAAAGATATAAAAAAAACAGAATTAAAACAATCAAATTTCTCAGAATGGAATTGTTGAGAGGGCCCACTTATTTCAGATTAATGACTAAAAAAGACATGCTTGCCAGAGAAATTGAGAACGAAATTAAGAAAAGGTAGAGTCAAGAAGGAAACACTCAACCCGTGTGTGTGCTTAGTTGCCCAGTCGTGTCTGATTCTTTGGGACCCCATGGAATGTAGCCCGCCAGACTCCTTTGTTCGTGAGATTCTCTAGGCAAGAATACTGGAGTGGGTAGCCACTCCTTTCTCCAGAGCATCTTCCTGACCCAGGGATCAACTCCTGCACTGAATGCAGAATCTTTACCACCTCAGCCATCAGGGAAGTCAAGAAGAAAGCGCTCAGCCCGAGGATGGAGAATCAGAATGCTTCAGACTTAGCA